>NW_011494945.1:6569170-6577557 GCF_000754665.1 Bison bison bison | reverse complement strand
GTTCCTGGACATATAACCTAACGCATAACTCTCTTCATGGTAGGCAGGGAGGTCAATTCTCCCCAGCACCTAGTTTAGGAGATAAGTTGTTGTGGTAAGTTGCTTTAAAATGACTCCCAAGGATCTGTGCCCTGTCTCCTGTCATTCACTCTATTGTGTAATATGCTCCCCTTGAGTATGGGCTGAACTTGTGTTTTGCTTCTAATGAACAGATTAAGGTAGAAGTGATGACATGTCTCTTCCAAGATTTGGTTACAAAAGACTGACTTCTGTCACGCTGGCATTCATTCACTGGTACCTTGTCTCTGGCTCTTCTCAGGTGCTCTCTCTGCAGAAGCAAGTGGAGAGACCCACATGGCAACGAACAGAGAGAGCTGCCAGTCAATTACCAGCAAGGAACTGAGGTTCTCAATCTGACAACTCTCAAGGAACTGAATCCTTCCCATAGCATGTGAACTTGTTATGAAGCAATAGATAACTAATTCAGCTGTTACACAAAGAGACTTCTCAGGCCCACCTGAGAGACTATACCCTGAGAGTCTCTGTCGCTGGCTTATGGCAGCCTCGCTAGTCACACAAAAGCCTGGACCTGGCTTGTCCCCTTGGCACAATTGGCCATTTCTTTTGTGGGTTTACAGATTAGGTTCTCCTCAGTTCACCTGCCTGGTCTCTCCTTCCTACCCAAGGGCTTTTGCACCTTCAACATCTGAAATAAATAACAGAACACCTGAGCAAAACTCCTAGCTCCATGTTTTAGTGACCAGACTATGAATCTAAGGTGCATGTGTGGTTTTCTAAGACAAACACTCATCCTGACTATATATTATTAGTTTTATTGCTTTCTGGAATTTGTTTACTATTTACCAACTAGTATGAAAATACTTTAGTGTTTTGACAAGTACTGCTGTGCCAGCGCATACTGACTATCAGCTCTAGTTTATGCTGTAAGGTTAGATCATCAGATAATATTTAAGATCTTAGTTCTATTTCCTTCAATGAGTTTTTAAACATAGTTAATGTAATTTTTACAACTCCTTTTAGCCAGCTCAGTCTTTATGATAGTATCACCACATGGAAACTGCCAAGCTAAAGGGGTTTTATTTATAATGCCCAACAGTATAGTGAGAAGAAGCTTCGACAAAAGTCATAGTTATATATTCTTACATGCACTGACAGACAGCAAAAGGAAAAAAGGAGGGGGAGAGCCACAAAAAGGAAACAAAAATGAGGCCAAAACTTAGTCTGTAGGAAAGAACAACAGAGCATTAGTTACAGCCAGTCATGAGAGGTTTGGTTTGGGCATGTTGGGGATAGCAGCAGTGTGTACTTGTGTAAACAAACAGATAAGCTGAGAAGAAAAGTTAATTATTACATTAAAATTTATTTGCTCCACTAAGCTGTCTTTATGACCCAACCCATTCTGATCTTTCCTTGCACTGAATTGCTTTAACACTTTATATGTCACGAAATTTTTTCACATTGATTTTAAGTCATTTTCTAATATGAAAGTAATGTGTGCTCAAGAACAAAAACAAAAAGCTATAGGAAAACAGATTAGTGCTTGAGGATGAAGAGTAAGACTTCACTTCCTGACTCTCAGTATTCACTACTTGAGTTAAGTTGCTTAATCTGTTTCCTCATCTATAAAATGTAAAACTCACATCAGAGAATGGCTGTATCTACAAAACTAGATATTGCAGTGAAACGGGCCTTCAAGGGAAGTGCATGGGTAGTTTGTAAAAATTCTTCCAGAATGCAAATGTAAACTTCAAATACAAAAAGGCAGTAATACAGTAAAAAGTGAGTTTTGCGGATCTGGTTTGACACAGGCAGTGTCACCAGCAGCTGCACCATCTTTAGGAGCATCAGGGGCAGGGAAAGCAGCACCCAAGCCGGCTCTAAATGCTTCTTCTCCATGAGACAGCCTAGCTTTTGAGATGTTCCTGTTTCCTTAGCTAAATAAAGCAGAAACTTAATCTAATCTCCCAGCAAGGAGGGTATCCATATTTGTATATTTGTTTTGTTTTGGGAAGATAGCTTCCTAAAAACCCATAACCCACTTGCAAATCTTGCAAATGTTGTATGCCAAAAGCTAATAACAAAGGCTGGCATATAGTAAGCACTCAATAAAATTAAGTATTTATTAATGATTATTCTAAAAAGAAAAATTAAAATCTCCAACAATCCCACCTCTAAAAGAGGACCAGACTTTCAGTATTGTTTTAGTACAAGCAGGTTTCCTGACATTTCCCTGCTCTATAAATATATGTATATATGTGTGTGTGTGGTCTGTTATTTTAAAAGTTGCATTTCGACTTAAATATATGTATATATTTTCTTTTCTTATACGTTCTAAAACAACTTTCAATAACTGTTCAAGTCCTTTATATAGTGCACCATAATTTAATAACAGTTATTGGATATTTAGGTTACCAACTTATATATAATAATGGATAAATACAACACATTTATATCATAAATGAGACTATAGAGATTATCATACATAAATCTTAATTCAGATGATTTCTTAGATGTGGAATTGTTACTATGCACATACAATCCCATTAAGAGTCACACTATTGTCGTCACACTATTGTCAACACACTATCATAAAATTTAACATTTTTAGTGAAAGTGTTGATTTGTTCTTAATCTCTTTTCTCCAAATCACTGCAAAACTCTTGATAGTAGTGATGTTTTCAGCTTCTCTTTATATCTCATAACAGTGCTAGGCACAAAGAAAAATTCTAAATGAATTCTTACTTTAAAAAAGTATTTCCATTTCAGCTTTGAATGGAGAGGGAGGTCAGCTAGAGGTATACTGAGGTTCAGGGAAAAAAAATCCTGCTATTAATTATTTTGTGAAAGGAAAAAGAACTATAATTTAGTTTTGTTCCAAAAATAAAAAGCATTCAATACAAATATGTAGTACAGGTTTGACTTCACATTTGACTACACAACCACTTCCAAGTTCAAAGAAGGAGCCAAACACCGGTATAAATTGGAATTAGAATCTTAATCAGAACAACCACCACTAAGGATTTATTTATAATAATAAAATGCACTAAAGGAACTAATAATAATAAAATAAAGGTTAAAATACTGATTGCCTGATGGAAGAGCCAAACACAACTTTAGCTTGGAGTCAAGTTTTTGTTTAGAAATGTGTATGTTAGAATGAAAAAAGAAAAGGGCTTGCCAGACACCCATACTCCAACACTCAGTACAGGCCCAATCACACAAGATTTGTTTAAATTTTCAGCATCTATGGAAGATGAAGTAAACTTTTAATACAGCATTTAGGGGAAAAAAAAGCAAATGTAATCATTTGTTTATAGCTGTCACACCAATGAAAGAAGTATAATATTTAGACTTTTCATCTTCTTTGATAAGATTTATTGCCATAATTATTATTTTCATCATGCTATACTGTATTTTTAGTGCACATGCCATGGATACCAAAACTCTGACCTAATAAAGGGTATGCAAAAGTATACAAAATGGCACTTACTATTACAGGTTTGAAAATATTTTGTGCTTAAAAGTATAGTTATAATGGGGTTTACAATTAGAAAATATCAATGAAATATTTAAAAATCGAATTTATAACTTACAGGCAACAAAGCTAAGAATGCCTAAACAATTATGTTAGTTTAAGTACACAGTTCAAATTGGGTAATTTCTTAAAATCATTTCATAACTCTAGTTCATAATTTGAGAAATCAAGATTAAAATGTTCCAATTCAATCAGATAAATGTTGAACTATGGAAAGGACAAGAAGAAAATACCTTTTACACTATTTAAACATAATCCTTTATGATTCTAATGATAATTTTCCAAAATAACTAAATAAAACAATCTAAAGACTTTAAAATATGCACATGAAACATACAAATGGAAAAATGATTTCTATTAATACACGAGCTCAAAGTCATGATATAATCTGGGCTCGATTTCTTAAAAAGACAATAGAGGCCCCTTTTCTTTTTAGCTGTAAACAACTTGCTGTATGACATGTAATGCAATACCATATTTTGGGAAATTTCAAACATTTATAATCCACGGGAAAAACACTCAACACTCCTACACTATTTTTTTTTAAGCCCACAATAGTGCAGTCTTTCAGCTACAAAGCCATAAGCCAGTTATAAAACCAGTACTTTTCCACTAGTTACTTGTGGGGCGGGGAAGGGGATGTTCAGCACTGCAAACATTAGGGTCTAAAATAAGATCATTGCAAGGAGTTACTACAACAGTTGCACTGCCAGCACTGTCATGGCAACAATGAACTAGCTAGGAGAATGCTCTTTTAACATTCAAAGCTAATCTTGAGTCTATTATCCATGGAAATATACCAAATTTTCTTTTAGGCAGTTCACTAAAGAAATCATCTTATTTGGTAATCTCTTAATGTAAAGATAAGCCTTTTATATATCATATTTCCAAGATCACAGTCTAGCACCTTCTTGCAATCAGTTGAAATTTATAATGACGACATAATGAAAATTATGTGCCACAGTGAAACACAAAGATTCATCAGGATTCAAATACAATCTCAAGATGGGTCAGGGCTTAAAAGGAATTTGATATGCAATTCAATAATACTTGAGAAATGTGGTTTCACATTTCATCCTGAAGGAAAAATAATTTGGAAAAGAAAACATTATATATTTTCATTATTAGGAAGCTGATATTAAAGTTTTATTCAGATAATGCAGTATAACATTGAAAAGCCTAGACTCTGGAGTCTCATTGCCTGGGTTTGAAACCTGGCTCTTCTTCTTACTAAGCTATGATACTTTGGGCAAGTTATTTAACCTATCTGAGCCTTGATTTTTTTTTTTCCTGATGCATAAAATGGGGATAATAATACCTACTCTTACAGTGTGGTAAAGATTAAATGAAAAGGGTTAAGAATATATGAAGAGAGTTAAGAACTAGGTTTCACATACAGAATGCCTATCCTTATTACATTCAAAAATACACATTCTACAAAACTAGAAAGATTGAGATTGCTGAAGAAAAGATAACTTTGTATCAATGTGTGGCAGAGCATGGGCAGGGAGCAGGTATGGGAGCTCAGGAACCTGAAAGACACCTGCCACACCCAATGAAGCAAATTCAAATCAAACATGGTACAAAATCTCTTCAAGCCTTGTCACTTCTGGGGTATCTTTAGGGCAATGTAATCTTTGCTTAGTTACTCTGTTTCTAAAATCATATCAAGTTGTCTAGGCCAGGCCAGTTATCCCACAAGAGTGAAAGGACCATTTGGGGACTTTTTGGTTAATATCTCAAGCTCCCATTGAGGGATGCAGAGCAGGAACACTGATGGTGCAGCTTTAATCTCCTCAGTAGACCTTCAAGGCAAGCAGTCTCTGCAGCAAACTCGCCTGAAGTATCAGACGTGAATGGACGAGGCACAGAGGATTCAGTTGCTTGACAAGCCACCATTTGCTTTTCTATATTTTATATCCTTGAAGATACATTGGAAAGTCAAATGTTCCTAAGTGGAATAATAAATGAGCATGATCTCAGGGGAGAAATCAGTTTCCAAGAGTGCTAAAACAATATTCACAAAACCCTTACCTTGGTTCCTAGAGGTGTTATTTCTTCTAAGTTGCTATTCTATAGGGCCAAGGGCCCTGAAAGCAGGTTAAAACTTTTCCAGTATCCCAGAGACTTGGTCCCCTAAAGGACAGATGGTACCAGAGGGCTCAACTTCCCATCTCCGCTCCCCCAATCACACTGTGAGGGCAGATCAGAAGACTAATAGTTAATATTCACTGAGTGCTTACTGAGTTACAGTAAACATTGCACATGTTACCTCATTTAATCCTCACAACTCTGGGAGGGAACTGAGGCTTAAGGAGGTTATATAACTTGCCCAAGGTCACAAAGTTTGGCAGAGTAGGATTTACAGCCAGGTCTGACTAACTCCAAAGCTCATGGTTTTGACCATTCTCTCCTATTGTTGTACAGATAATTAAAGCATAGGCCTTGGCAGTGAAGCATCCGGATGACACGTGTAACTGCCTGCAGCCCCTCCCTACCGGTGCCAGGCTGACAAACTAGAAAGGGAGACAACTCCAAGGAGGGGATGGATGCCACAGATCTGCCTCACTCATAAGGCAAGCTTCTGGGTAAGGCTACCACTTACCCTGTGCAGTGGTTGGTTAGAAGCACTCTTGGGTAAAGTGGAGGTCAGCATTAATCAGCTAATATATTAAAATTTACCATACAAAAGGCAATTAGAGGTGTAAATACATGTGAACACAAAAGGTGGGATATATGACATAATAATCCTAAAGTAATGCCAGTTTGGAGTTTGATTCATGTTAAAAGACCTAGATAAGTTCATCATCTTCACCTTCATTATCATCAGTATTCACCATCACCAATATCTACTGAGCACTTACTATGAACCATGCCCACTTCTACACACTTAATTGTTCACTTAATTCTTGAAACTACCCTATGAGAGTGGTATTGTTATTACCCACATATTGCAGATGAATAATCTCAAAATTTATTTGTAATTAAGTTGGTACAGTATATTAAAGTTAACAAAATGCTTTACCAATATGATCTTTAATTTTTATAATCACATCATGAGGCATATTATTAAAATTATGTCAGTTCACAGATGAAGAAACAGACTACAGAGGTTAATTTATTCATGAGCGTATAGCTAGTAAAGCACATCCCCGATCTTTAAACCTTCTGAAGTAGCATCTCTGGTCAAAGTGAAACTCTTGTATATTTAAAATAGAAGATAAGAAAAGAAAAAAAATCAAGGAAAAGAAAGCAATAGCTTCCCTTGTTTTTAAAGTCGAATCATTATTAAAATTAAGAGAAGCTTACAGCCTTTCCTCTGATATGTCAAAAGATATATAAGCGCAGTGCTTGGCATATAGCAGGTACAGAGTAAATACCTCATGCATAAACTGAAAAGACATCAGTCCCTAGGTTCAATGGTAAAATCTATACTGCCTCAATAAAATTTCAATTATTTCTTATACTCAATCTCTGTCATCAACAAAACTGAATAAAGATTTTATCCTTTAAGTCTGTCAAATTATGCATTACTTGTTAGATGAAAAAAGAGACACACCTTAATTTGGTGAGGTATAATCACTATTAATGACTTTGAGAGATCTTATTTTTTGAGAAAACCCATCTCCCTATCATTTAAATCACTTTTGAAAGGCTTCTCTTAAATATGTCCTTTAGTACCACTGAACATATCACCCTACCACTATTTTGCAAGGCTTGGTCTTTATCACATGATCGGAAGAATTTCTTACTGTGTTTAGGCTATGAATAGCATTTGAAAAATTACTCAGTTATAATTATAGACAGCTAACACCTGCCAACTTGCTAGAAAATGAAATCATGTAAAGTTTAAAGATGATTGTGCAATGCCTGTCAAACACTAAAGTGTCAGAACAGTAAATGCTCATTTTTACCAGTAAACTAAAATTCTAATTAGAGAAAGAGTAAACTAAGATTCTAATTAGACTTTACTGAACCATTACACACAGGACTGACAAATTATCCTAGGTAACTTTTTAAAAAAACATACATATATTTAAGTTAAAACACTAATACTATTCATTTAATGAATATGTATATATGAAAGTTTATTTGGGTAATAAGACTAACAAAACTCACTTCATAAACTTTATTTTCCTTTAGTATGGTTTAAAAGTTTAGGAAGTAGTTTGAAGGTAATTTTATAAGTAATAATTTATAAACCTATGAAGACCTTTCCCTTTTAAAATTAAAAAAGAGTAAAATTTAAAGCATAACACTAAAAGTATCTCATTTTTTCCTAAGGTAATTCCAGATTTCATTGCAATTGAATTAGATTCTTTTAAGTAATTATATGAGAGATTAGAATATGAGAAGACAATTCTTTCACAGCCAAATTTCACAAGTTTTTTTCATATAAACTTTTCATGTCACAAATGGTGACAGTCCATTAGTAGTGCACATGCTTTCAGCAATAAAAATGGCTACTGTGAAAATCCAATAAATGGTCCTAGCAGTCACCCTACAAAAACTTCCTAAGTATCTTCAGTGAAAAACCATTAAAAAAAAAAAAACAAACCTGGAATCTTTTAAAGTACTTTTTATTCTATACACAAATGTCATGGTAAATGTATCTTTAATGACATTAGTTTAACTTGGTATAGTAACCAACAGGAAAAAAAGCAAAGCATAAAATAATGTTTCCATGTTTGTGTGTTAGTCACTAAGTCCTGTCCGATTCTTTACAACTGTAGCCTGTCAGGCTCTTCCATCCATGGGATTCTCCAGGCAAGTATACTAGAGTGGGTTGCCATGCCCTCCTCCAGGGGATCTTCCCGACCCAGGGATTGAA
>NW_011494945.1:6568933-6569070 GCF_000754665.1 Bison bison bison | reverse complement strand
TTGGAGAAGACTCTTGAGGGTCCTTTGGACTGCAAGGAGATCCAACCAGTTCATCCTAAAGGAGATCAGTCCTGGATGTTCATTGGAAAGACTGATGTTGAAGCTCAAACTTCAATACTTTGGCCACCTGATGCGAA
>NW_011494945.1:6545734-6568833 GCF_000754665.1 Bison bison bison | reverse complement strand
TGTAGGCAGTAATACCCGGAGAAGGCGATGGCACCCCACTCCAGTACTCTTGCCTGGAAAATCCCATGGATGGAGGAGCCTGGTAGGCTGCAGTCCATGGGGTCGTTACGAGTCAGACATGACTGAGCGACTTCACTTTCACTTTTCACTTTCATGCATTGGAGAAGGAAATGGCAACCCACTCCAGTGTTCTTGCCTGGAGAACCCCAGGGACGGGGGAGCCTGGTGGGTTGCCGTCTATGGGGTTGCACAGAGTTGGACACGACTGAAGCGACTTAGCAGCAGCAGGCAGTAATACCATCATCAAATATTCTGAAGAATCCTCAGGTGCCCCAGAGTATACTGTGCCAGTGTCACTGAAGTACTAGGTCATATCATCAAGGTTAATTAAGGTCTTTCTCTCTTAATGTAATAAATATGATCTAGAAAAGCTGGGTTAAAGTAAATCCTTTTTTCCATTGACTTCAATTAAAAAGAAAATATTTTACCATGGCGTGAAAAAAATAGACTGATTTGAGAAACTGTGACAAAGAACATTATAACTTTTGGTGAGGCTTGCTAGTACGAGCTGGACATACGAACTGACATACGTCCAGCGTAACTGTCATCTCTTTATGAATTTTAGGCACTGCCTTCCCTTCACCAGTATCTCCCCTGTCCTTCCACAAATTCTAAAATTTCCCATGTCTCTGGTTCCTCCAGTACCTGCTAATTTGCTACTTATAAACACTGTTTTTAGATATGAAATTATTTATGATTAAAGGTCCATCTAGTCAAGGCTATGGTTTTTCCAGTGGTCATGTATGGATGTGAGAGTTGGGACTATAAAGAAAGCTGAGCACCAAAAAATTGATGCTTTTGAACTGTAGTGTTGGAGAAGACTCTTGAGGGTCCTTTGGACTGCAAGGAGATCCAACCAGTTCATCCTAAAGGAGATCAGTCCTGGATGTTCATTGGAAAGACTGATGTTGAAGCTCAAACTTCAATACTTTGGCCACCTGATGCGAAGAGTTGACTCATTTGAAAAGACCCTGATGCTGGGGAAGATTGAGGGCAGGAGGAGAGAGGGACAACAGAGGACGAGATGGTTGGATGGCATCACCGACTCAATGGACACAGGTTTGGGTAGACTCCGGCAATTGGTGATGGACAGGGAGGCCTGGAGTGCTGCGGTTCATGGGGTCGCAAAGAGGTGGACACGACTGAGCAACTGACCTGAACTGAAGACATAACACCAAATAGGGCTCTGATTACTAACTCTTCATTAGACCCAAGAGTCTGCAGCTATTTTCTGTCACATCAAAGTTTCAACGAATCTTTAAATTGGCTGTCTGAGTTATTATCTACTCAAATAGTTAAAAGATATCCTGCAAATTTCTAATGGCTTACCAAAAAGAAAATTAATATAACTCTAAAACAAAGACCAGCACATCTATTTGCTGTCTTTTACTCCATGAATGATCTGTATAGCACTTTAAGGGCACAAAGTGTTAAAGATAAAATAATTCTAATTAAGCTAAACTATTTTTTCAGGGAGTCCTCCTAATACAGACTATCCAAGACCTTAAGTTGAAATCTAATAGGCAAATATTTAACATCCCATTTTCCTACCAAACATTATATCCCATTTATAAACAAAACAATAACTACATTAAAAAACTATTCTAAAAACTAATCATTCTGCCTTTTTGTTTCTATGCTAGAGACCATCTGGGACACTAAAACAGGAATAAAATATTTGAAATCTGAAAACTTAAAAAAAAAAGAATCCTTGTTAGTTTCAATCTTTCTTAAAAGTCAAATCAAAGAAAGAGGACAGGATGATTTATATATTTCAAGAGGACACTGAGGGTAGAGAGCGTAGCTACTATTCATGTTTGTAAGCCAGTGGCTAAAAAGAACACAGGCTCTTCACTTTGTTTTCAAACCATTTAGGGGAAAAAGTTAAAGGTTTGCTTCAATTTCTTTACATTTTTCATTCAAAGAAGTCCGGACAACCTGAGGGTAGATAGTATTCTCCTCTGTGCTCAAAAGCAAAGAAAGTGGTCAGAGATAGGAATAAGAGGAAGCACAGAGGAGAGAAGCAAGCCAGTAAGCTTTCTGAGGGAAAGGGATTGAGTTCTCAGTGTATCAGTAAAGTAAGGAAGGCCAAAAACCAGTGTATATGGAAGAAACTCAGTGTAGATACTGAAAGAGCATTTTCGTATCTGCTGTGATACATAAGAGTCAGCAGTGAATGTTTCAGATGGACTACCTTAAATGTGTGACTTTGACTAGTCACAGCAGTAAAACAGAAATAAAAACAAAATCATCTTAAAAGGCCAAATCTGTTTCTAGAATGTTCCCAATCTGTTGTATTTCATAGAATCATTATAAATTAGTTATGTTCCTAATCTTACAGAATCTAAATTATAACTTGACCAATGCAATATATTATCTAGTTAAATATAAGTTTTATTGACAGCCTCTAACTAAACCTATCTTCCATCCCTCTTTTTCCTCAACAACAGGAATCTTTGTTCTCAAGATGGGGGCTCTCCTGGCTCTTAGAGGCTGGATGTGGATTAATCCAAACCAAAAACATAAATGCCCAGTTTCGTTGCCAGTTACTGGCTTGGTAAAGGGCATTTGACACTGCTGGAGGGCTTCTGGGGAAAAATTTTCTTCCCTGATAGATATACAGGAAAAAACTCTTTTCCTCCTAAGCTGAAAATGTTCAATGACTGCACATGCTGCCTGGAATTGCTGTAGCAACCTTGCAACCATGAGCTAAGACAGCCCTTACTACACTGAGCAAAGGTGAACAAAATGATAAAAGGCAAAAGGGTAATGTAGTTCAGCTAATGAATCATTCAAGCTTGAAACAGCCCAACCTCCAGACTCACCATGTGAAAAAGAGATTTATTAACCTCTATTGTTAAACCCACAAACTATATATTACCCAATGGATACCAACTGGATACTTCAACTGCAACTTTAACAACTATAAATGTGCACCATACCCAACAGTTAAAGTTTCATTTCTCCCTGGGCAGGTGGGGAGATGCTGCTAACAATCACGTCACTAAATGAAAGTCTCCTCCATCCCACATAACAAAGACAAATACTCTGTTGCATGGTCTAAATTTTCTACCTTAAGCCAAGTTACTTTCAGACAATGTTCATTGCTGGCAGACATATAAGAAAGTCTAAGTTTTCTTTTGTCATGGTACAGAAATGAAAAGGATCAAATGACTATTCTTGAAAAAGTACTTGGCTATTCCAGATACACCTCATGATGTTTTGATGAATATATACACACACATTTTCTCCCTTAATTTCCTGCATCATAAAGACCATAGCTCACAGGTAGACTATACTAGTATAATGGGCCAGTCCATTTCTTTGCTTAGGGAATCAAGCATATCCAAAATGTATTATAGGTTTAACAACAGCACAACTCCTTCTATGAGAACAGAAGACCTTCTTCAAAAGCAGGGAATAAATCTAATTGATCTTTCACTCCTGAGTACACTGCTTAGCAAAGAAGAGCTCTCAAAAATGTGTTGAACAGATTTAAGTATGTTGATTTGAAATCAATAAATTGAGAATAGGAATACAAACAGAGAATGCTACCTCTCAAAGTGCCCATTTTTACACGTTTAATCATTTTGAGTTGAATCCATCCTACCATGTCTCCTTGACAACATGACCTATAGCAATTAAGGGTGCCATCAGGAATAGCTGCAAAAACTGCAAATACAGTTCGGCTTTTGCTGCTTACTAATGAACAACAGAAGGTATTATGGAGCACTACATTACTTGGTTTCCCTTGTGAAGCTAGGGTGGAGAAGTGAAGGTGCAGCATCAAGTACGGACCAGATGATGCTAGGCATTAAGAAGTTTAGATTCTAACCTAAGGGGTTTTCAGGAGGAAAGAAACATGGTCAAATTTCTGTTTTAGATAAAGAGCTCTGCAATTAAAGAGAGGATGGATAGAAAGGTGGAGGACAGGTTAAGTCTGGCAAAGTGAGAGATATCAATGTCAGAAGTAGAACAGTGGTGTCAGGGGCAGAAATCCCTTTAAGAGCTATTTCTAATCAGATTTATCAAAGGCAACTTAATTCAACCTGTGTAAAACAGAACTCATCACTCCCCTAAATTAACCTTCTACCACTCTTGTCTCCTGAAATGACTTAACTATTCACCAAGGAGTTTAAGCTAGAAACTTTAGAGCCATCCTTCATTTTACTTTATCTCCTATATCCAATTAAATACTATATCCAATGGTTTCTAACTCCTAACTACTTCCCAAACCTAGTCACCTTTTCCCACTTTGTCTACTACATCCTACTCCACCATTTTTGCTTTGGACTAATGGCAACCCACTCCAGTGTTCTTGCCTGGAGAATCCCAGGGATGGCGGAGCCTGGTGGCACAGAGTTGGACACGACTGAAGCGACTTAGCAGCAGCAGTGAACAACCTCCTTACTGTTGCACATTCAGTCTTGACCCCTGAAATCCATTCTCCAAATTTCTTCCAAAGTGATGCTTCTAATACACCATGTATCATGTCACCATCTTGCTCAGCGTCCCTCAGTGGCTTCTCATTGTTCCTAGGATGAAGTCTATAACTCTTAACATGGTCTGTTCTCTGGCTCCTGCCTAAAAACAGTAAGAATTCCTAGCTTTATGGTGTTTCTTATTTGCTAGGCACAGTACTCTTGCCTGGAAAATCCCATGGATGGAGGAGCCTGGTGGGCTGCAGTCCATGGGGTCACTAAGAGTCGGACATGACTGAACTACTTCACTTTCACTTTTCACTTTCATGCATTGGAGAAGGAAATGGCAACCCATTCCAGTGTTCTTGCCTGGAGAATCCCAGGGACGGGGGAGCCTGGTGGGCTGCCGTCTCTGGGGTCACACAGAGTCGGACACGACTGAAGCGACTTAGCAGTAGGCACTGTGCTATGCTTTGTAAGCATTATTTCATTTTATTCTCTTTGTTAAGCAGGAACTATTCTCATCCTCATTGTGCAGATAAGAAAACTGAGTCAAGGAGAGATTATGTAACTTACCAAAGGTTGTAGAGTTAATAAAGTATTGGAGTCAGCTCTGACTCCTAAGCATGTATTTAAACTTTCACACTCTCCTCAAACTGCATTACTTTCCACTCCTAAATTCACCTGATCTCTTTTACCATGAGGCCTTCACATATATTATTCCCTACATCTGGAATGTCCCCCTCATAATCTCATTTTTGCCTAGATAATACTTTTTCATTTCTGCTTAAATGCCATCTCTTCAGGGAAGTCTTCCTATATTATCTAAAATTACATTGTTTGTTTACTTCTTTATGGTCAGTTTCCCTTCAGTAGAATGTCAAAATTGTTACCACTGATTCTCAGTTCTTAGAATGGTATTTAGCAGGGGTTCAATTAACATTTGTTGAATGAAGGCAGCAATGAATGATGTAGGGATGGAAAATCCCATATCTATTAATAGTAACTTCACCTATTCAGACTAAGACACAATATTTATTTAGTAGCTTGCAAGTCCCAGTCAATACTCATGAGAACTTATAGCCCTCCTAGGGGAGACAGACACATAAATATGTGATTATAACCCAACATAAGTAAAGCGCCTGTTAGAATTGTGGCTGGAATGACGTACAATAGATGCAGAGATGAAAATGAAGGTATAAACTGACAGGAAAACTTCATAGTAGAGATTCTTGCTTCCTTTTGCAGAATGAATGAGTCTTAAAATACATATCACATAGTCCATGTATTTCATTTATGAAAGGGGAGAGGAAGGACTTCCCTGATGGTCCAGTGGCTAAAACTCTGCATTCTCAATGCAGGGGGCCTGGGTTTAGGTCCCAGTTCAGGGAATTAGATCCCACATGCTTCAAGGAAGACTGAAGGTCCTGAGTGCCACAATGAAGACCCATCCGGACAAATAAATAAATGTTTTTTAAGAAATAAGGAAGAGGACAAGAGTATACATTACATATAGGGCATTTTACATCTCCTTTATAATATTAATTTACTATAATAACACACCTCTGTATTATTATACCCATTTTATAGATGTGGAAATCCAAGCTAAGAGAGGTCAAATAACTCATTCAAGGTTATATAGTATATTAATAAAGGAGGAGAATCTGAGCCCAGGTTTAATACCAGTACCCATTTACTTACCATTATGTCTGTCCTTTGACTTTGTAATCTCCAGAGCCTAATTACTTCAGTTTTCAATCTAACTCTTAACAAAATTGGCTATCTGGTTTCCCATTCTAGTACTTTTTAAAAGTAGCAAAATAAAGCATTCAAGAAGAGGCTGAAATGAAGAATACTGACAGCAAGGGAAGGGACAGAAAAACTATAAAAATTGAACACACAAATTCAAAGTGGATCACAGAGTCCTATACATATATTCCACCCTCAACTGTACAACAGTACGTACTTGATATGCAAAATGATGATCCCATTATGAAAAAAGAAATGGTTGTTGTCGTCACTAAGATAGAGAAATAACTTGATGCTTAAAAGGGTAAACTTCAAGTGCTGGAATAATAATTCCTCTCTAGTAACTCTGGATTTGGAGAAGGAAATGGCAACCCACTCCAGTGTTCTTGCCTGGAGAATCCCGGGGACAGGGGTGCCTGGTGGGCTGCCGTCTATGGGGTCGCACAGAGTTGGACACGACTGAAGCGACTTAGCAGCAGCAGCAGCAGTAACTCTGGATAAATGTAAATTGTAACAATTGTTTCCACTGTTTGTGAAAAAAAAATCAAAGATTTTAAAGAGTCTTTGTTTTATGCACATTATTTTTTTGTTGCTTTAAACTGAATTCAAACCAGAATAGAAAAACTGTTCATCTTAGCTTATATATATATATACCCAAATAAATCATACATTTAAAAAACTTCTCGTACCATGACTTTGAACACATGTGAATTGAGTAATTTAGACAGAGAAACATAAAGAGCATTTTGACCATTCTTAATTTCCAAAAAACCTTATTTAAAAAAAAAAAAACCTTCAAATAAAAAAAGATAAACTCAATATGTACAAGCAGAAGGAAACATTCTTAATCTTTTACAACTTAAATAGAAATGTATGTAAGAAAGAAAAGAATCAAACTTAGGCAAACACAGAGAAAGCTAGTTAAGTAATTGACCATAAGAGTCTATCAGTCACTCAACCTGGATCCAATTTTTCAATCTGCAGATGTCAGCTCCTTTACAACATGGGCTTTTATTATTTATATAATTCTTTCTTTCAGAAAAGAAAGGTTGCATTTAGGAAACAGATTCTGGGGTTTTTTGTTTTGTTTTTAAGAACAAGAGAAAATTGTTTCACCAGTTATCTTGAACAAGCTGACTAGGAAACATTTAATATCCTTTATCATTTTAGAAGCTTTTAATAACGTGAAACTTTCCACATAGAACATTGTTTGTAACAATATGAAAAGCATACTGGCTACAGTTTCCAACAACATGTAAAAATGAATGTAAAGAAATGCAAGTATTTACTTGTAATTAACTGTAATTTTCACGTATTTTTCCCAGGAAGAATGCATTTCTGCTAAAACTCTCTAGAAAGACAATACTTATTTAGTTGTACTTGAAAATTAGTTCACCTTGTCCAATTTTAACCCCAATTTAAACGTTTTACAGAACACTCTAAATTTAAGGTAATTCAAATACAACAACTTACTTGAAGCAATTACAAAGTGATTATCTGCAAGTAAACGTCACTGTACTAGATAAACAGTTGTACTTAAAATGCTCTTTCTTACCTGGACGCTCTTCAGGATGAACTCACTTTTCTCTCTCACATCTTTAAAGGGACACCTCTTAGAAAGCATAAGCAGATGAGCAAGAAGCTTATTCAATCCATCCAAAGAAACCGCATTTGAAAGGCCGTCTGCTGGACGATAAGGTGTCTCTTTCACCAAACGAAGACACTCGGTTTTTCTCACAATGATTTGCCTAATGTTTTCCAGAGCTGTCTCTCTAGTAGTTGAATCTCTACTGCACAGTCCATCCCATCTCACTTCATTCTCTCTTTCAGCCATGACAACCGTGGAGTTTTTTCTTTGCCGTCTTCAGTTAACTTTCAGCATGCCCCCCAAAGCACTTTATATTTTTAAAACGAGAAATATAAGAATGAAATCAGAGAACTAGAATCGTCATGAAAAAACACGTCTGGGTGACATTTGGAACCAGAAGCGTCTCTTCGAGCTACAAGACAGAGCTCGCCCTCTCCTACCCGGAGGGGCAGTCTTCTGGCCAGAGACTGGAAAAAAAAGTTGGCAAGTTGAAACCTTACAGCGCTGGCTTTGCTGCACAGCCAGTGTCGGGAAAGTGTTCTTCTGCGACCCGCGGGGTCAGCGGATATCCTCACGTTGAGGAGCTGTCAAACCCGTGCTCTGCCCAAAAAGGCTGGTAACAGTTGAACGCTCTCCAGCCATTCGGTGTTTTTTGTCAGTGCAGCCACGGTGTTCTCGGGAGCGTTCCCACCCCGCCCCTCCTCCGGCACCAGTCCCCGCCTTCTGCAGCTCCTCCCTCTCGGCCCGGCGCTGGCTGGGAAGGCTTGCGGAACCCTGGCTCGCTGGCCGCCACGGCCAGAGACCCTGACGCTCCCGGGGGGCGCCAGCCGTGTGCAGCCGCTGTCTCTGTAGCGTTGGAGGAAAAGCGTCTCCTGCTCTGTCAGTTCCGGGTGCCCTGGACAGACGCCGCTTCTGTTCCAATCCTTGCGTCCACCGCCCACCGCCTCCAAAGCCAGACGGGCACAGGGCAGCCCCGCAATCCCCGAGCACAGGGCTGGGCCGCGAAGCTGGCGGAGCTGCGGGGTCCGCGGCGCAGAGCCCGCCCCTTCGCCCAGCCTCATCTGTGGGGCTCGGCCCAGAGGGCGGGAGCGGGGAGGGAAGATGGGGTCCTCACCCCCCAGCCCCTCCCCTTTCTCCTCCCGGCACAAACCAGGAGCCGCCCCTGCCCCTGCGCCCTCTTCCCCGCCCTAGTAGACGCGACCCGCGGAGGCAAAGCCATTGGAAAAAGCCCCGCCCACCCACAGGCTACCTCCAGACCCCAGGTCCGCGCGCGGCCGCCAACCGCTGCCGGTTGCTACGCAAGCGTGACAGCAAGCAAGGCGCATGCGCTTTAATAGGCACTTAATCTGCGCCGGGGAGCGTTTTCAATCCCCTGGCGTTTGGCTTCTTTGGACCGAAAAAGGGGAAAAAAAGAAAGTAAGGGGAGGTTGAAGTACGCTATCACAGACAACACAAACAGGGAAAAGAAAGTGTGCACAGACGTACACCTGGAAGTGCCTGAATCTAAGTTTAAGGTCAGTCTAAAAATAAGAACGCTGTCTTTATTACGCCAAACCCCAGATTTAAAGAAGCAGGGCGTGCTCGCATTGACTTCTGGGAAAGGTAGTTTGGGTGCTGTCTGCGCCTTTCGTTTGCGACAAAAACTACAGCCCCCAAGAGCCACTGCGACATTGCCTTTGGCGGCCTGCTAGCCAACGGTTAGCGCTGACGAGGATTGACTGAGAGCGTCGGCTTGGTGAGCACTGTGGGCTTGGCTGCCACTTTTCCTTGACAGGATTTTTTCCCTTCCTCCATTTCCTCTAGTTTAGAAACCGAGCCATCTAGGACTGTAAGCTTTAGTCCAGGGACTTCTATGAGTAATCTACGTTGGGAAGGACTAGTCCGGGTGCCCAGTTCTCCCGCGTCGAGGAGAGAATTTGGGAATGGTCGCTACCCTGAGGGTCGGAGGGTGCGGCGTAAGGCCAGACAAGGGGGATGCTGTGGAAACCGGTGCTCCACGCTGCTGCCTCTGCTTCCGTCCTGCCAAGCGGGCTCGCGCGTGATGGACTGGGTATCCCTGTGCAATTGCGGGCTTTGTTTGCCATTGTGCAGGGGTGTTCTGTGCTTTACTTGCTGAAATTTTTGACATCCCAAGCCAGGCATTCAAAGAGAGCTGTCAAATCCATTTTGTATGAGACTCAATGGGAAAGAATCCCTGGTATTCCTAAATATGAATTTTTGCAGGCCTTAAGGATACCGTATGAAAGTAATCTCCAAAATTGAGTATGTTTTAAAGATTCAATCGTTTGTTTACAAGTTACCGTTTGAGTCATTCCTCTAGAGGAAGGTCAACGTTTGAACAGTTGTCAGTGGTTGTTCAACCCACTTCAGTACTCTTGCCTGGAAAATCCCATGGATGGAGGAGCCTGATGGGCTGCCGTCTAAGGGGTCGCACAGAGTCGGACACGACTAAAGCGACTTACAGCAGCAGCAGCAGTGGTTGTTCAGTCGCTCCATCTTTTTGACTCTGCGACCCCATGGACAGCTGCACGCCAGGCAATGGACTGATAACCAAATTAGATTTTAACTGTTTAAAGTTGCAGAATAGATGTGTCTCTAAAAATGTAGCCTTGTTAGGTACTAAATATACAACAGTGGAAAAGACGTCTAATTAATGGTTAAACACACAGTATACACATTAAACATACAGCACTATGACATATTATTGGGATGGACAGAAAAAAGATCACTTAGCCAAGTTTTGGAAAGTTAGGGAAATCTTCATCTCGGGGAAAGAGGGCCAGAAGAACAGCATATGGTGAAGCCCTGAGCAAAAGAGAGAGAAGGTAATTTCAGGAAACTGCAATAAGCCGAGGTCGTATATATTTTGGAATAGATATCTTTTTGTATATTGATGTATTTTCAAGCAGCAAGTAGAATGGTACTGTGAATTTTCCAGATGGTTTCTGAAAGTGACCTATCTTTGAAAAGAGTTCTGATGAATTGGTTTAATTTGGGAAGCCTTCAACATTCTGAGATTACTGGTTTAAATCAAATTTTTTTAAAAAAGAGAACTTATGAGTATGGTTCAGAATCCAAAAAAGCTGTTTTTTTCTTTTCTTTTTGACGGACTCATCCTCCTTTGTTCAACCCACAAAGTGTAGGGTAGTTTCTTAAGTCCAAGTCTCCTTTTTACTGTGTAATTGAATATGATCTCATTCGTAGCTGTGGTTTCACCACCACTTATGACTCTTAAATGTATAACTCCATCCAGCTTTACCTTTGAGCTTTGTTATATGCATTTCCAAGATAGGTCTTGGATAGCTCACAAGCACTTCAAACTCAGCAGGCCTAAAACCAAATGCATGGTTATCACCTCTGATTGTTCTCCAGTGTTCCATATTTCGCTTTAGGATAATTCCAACCACTTGTGATGAAAATTTGAAATCTAATCTTTATTCTTGGTTTCTTAATGTGCTTCTGCCTCACTGTTTACACTGTTCATTGAGCCCAGGGTAGGCAAGGCACGAGCAGGAAAGCTGGAAGAAAGCTCAAGGAGCCATAGAAACTACAGATATGTTAATTCTCTCCTGACTGGCGTAGCAACCATAACAGCAGACGCACTGGATTCTCTCATGGTTGACCCGGTGGACACAGCTATAATGTAGCTGCAACGGCTTTTCAGATGGAGCTTATATGTGTTTACAGAGCAAAAAGTGGCTGGTGGCCAAGCGGGTACATCTTGACCTGCATGTGCACTGCTGTAAGTGATCTCAGCTGTTACATAACCATGTATTTACGAAACATGGGGCAATAGCGAGAGGCCGTGGAGGCAAGAGAGCTTGACCACCACCATCTTGGTTAATTTGCTCCTACACCTTCATACATGTGTAGCCAGATTATTGTTAAGTCTTATCGATTTTATCTCCCAAACACCCGTCAAATCCATCCTTTTCCCTGCATCTACATAAGCAGTCTTTTCTAAACTGCCATAATCTCTTACCAAAACCATTGCAATAGTGATTATTCAGCCTGGGGTTTCTCCATTGGTTCTCCACACAGCAGCCAGAATAATCTTTTTGAAATGTAAATTTCTCTTAAAACTATGTAGTGATGTCTTACTTTAATCTTAAAGGCAAAGTTTCTTTATAAAGCCTAATGTCATTTGGCCCCTTTCCACCTCACCTAGCATACCACTCTCCAACTTTATGTGCTTCAGTCATACAGATCTTTCAGTCACTGGTTCTCTTATTCCTTTTTATCCATTTGTTCACTCAACAACTATCTGTTGAGTACCTACTATGTAATAGGACATTGATGTTATACTACTGAGCACAATGTACAAAAGTCCTTACTCATAATTTTGCATTCTAGTAAGGAGATATAGACAATAAATATGTGACATATTGGGAGTGAAAACAAATGCAGTGGAGAAAAAGAAGAACCAACTCAGAAGGGGAATGGAGAGTGCCAGGTTTTGGGGGGCAAGTTTCACTTTTAAATAAGGTGGTCAGAGAAGACCTAATCAAGAAGCAGACATTTGAGGGGATCTGAAATAGGAGGAGAAAGTCATGCAGAGGCCTGGAGTAAGAATGTTTCTATGAAGAGAACAGCCAGTACAAAGACCTGCAGGTCTTCGCATTTGACAAATAGCAGTGTGGCAAGAGAGAATAGCATGAGGTCACAGAGGAAGGAGGTCATATAGATGACTGAAAGAAATTTTGACTTGTTTGATTGAGACAGGAAGCTGTTGGAACGTTTTGAGCAGATGGGTTGCATAATCTGACTTTTTAAATTGATTACTTCTTTTAAATTGTGTTGATCGTGGACCACAGAGAAGCAAGGGTAGAAGCAGAGACACTAACAGTAAGCTAAGATAATTGTCCAGGTGAAAAATGTCAGTAGTAGTGGGCCAGGGTAGTAACAGTAGAGGCAGTGGGAAGAGGCCAGAGTCTGGATGTATTATGAAGTAGAGCCAACAGGTTTGCTGACAGATTGGCTATGAGGTTTTGAGAGTAAAAGAGTCAAAGATAATTACAGTTTTTTAGCTTGAGCAACTAGAAGGAAGGAATTGCCAATGTAATGGGAAAGTCTCCAGATTTGTGTTTGGGGGTAAATGGGTAGATCAGGAGTTTAGTTTGGCTATTTTATGTTTGAGATGACTCTGATTTTACAGTAGAGATACGGAGTAGTCAGTTTGGTAAATGAGTCTGGAGATGAGGGTAAAGATCTGGCTGTAGATACAATTTTGGATTTCACAGTAGTTCCCTGCCCGTCTGCCCCCACCCCCCAGTAGTGTTTTGATAGTAGATAAAGACTGAGAATAGTTGATATCACAGAAAGGCACTCCATGGAGTCTGGGTCAATTTGGAGTTACCTGCAACTGATGACTATGCGAGAGTGGCCAGTGAACAGAGAGAAAAACCTAGAGCATGACATCCTAGAAGCCAAGTGAAAGTGGCTGAGGAGGAAGGAATGCTATGTTAAATGCTGCTTTAAGTCAAGTGGTATAAGGATAACTGATCCCTGCGTACAGCAACATGGAGTTCACTGAGGATCTTGAAAGCCAGAAGGGTGTTTTATTTAAGAGAGAATAGAAGAAGAGCTGGGCTTCCCTGATAGCTCAGTAGGTAAAGAATCCACCTGCAGTGCGGCAGACTGCAGATCGATTCCTGGGTCAGGAAGATCCACTGAAAAAGGGATAGGCTACCACTCCAGTATTCTTGGGCTTCCCTTGTAGCACAGCTGATAAAGAATCCGCCTGCAATGTGGGAGACCTGGGTTCAATCCCTGGGTTGGGAAGATCCCCTGGAGCAAGGGAAAGGTTACCCACTCCAGTATTCTGGCCTGGAGAATTCCATGAACTCTATCGTCCATGGGGTCACAAAGAATCCGACACAACTGAGCAACTTTCAGGAGAAGAGCTAGAGACACTGAATATGGATGCAGCATCTCTGGTACCATTTTCTTTGTCCAGCAACAAAGACTCTCTGACTCCTGTGCTTAGATCTGGAGTGAAATATCACTTTCTCAGAGAAGGTTATGGGCTTCCTTGATAGCTCAGACGCTAAAGAATCTGCCTGCAATGCAGGAGACCTGGGTTTGATCCCTGAGTCAGGAAGATCCTCTGGAGAAAGGGAATGGCTACCCAATCCAGTAATCTTGGGGTTTCTCTGGTGACTGAGACCATAAAGAATCTGCATGCAATGTGGGAGACCTGGGTTTGATCCTTGGGTCAGGAAATTTACCTTATTTGATTAAATGCCCCTATTACATACTCTTATTGTGCCCTATACCTTTACTTGCTGCTGCTACTGCTAAGTCGCTGCAGTTGTGTCCAACTCTGTATGACCCTATGGACAGCAGCCCACCAGGCTCCTCCATCCATAGGATTCTCTAGGCAAGAATACTGGAGTGGGTTGCCATTTCCTTCTCCACCTTTACTTGCTAGTAAGTTACAAATGTAGTTTTACAGTTGTTAGTATGATAATTTGATTGAAATATGTCTGCTTCTAAGTGTTAGCAAGCAGGAGTAGCAGCTGTGCCAGTTTTTGCAAATCACCTCCAGCTCTGAGTACAGTACCTCACAGAATGAACTTACTAAATATTTGAAAGAATGGAAAGATGCTCAACATCACTCATTATCAGAGAAATGCAAATCAAAACCACTATGAGGTACCATTTCACACCAGTCAGAATGGCTGTGATCCAAAAGTCTACAAATAATAAATGCTGGAGAGGGTGTGGAGAAAAGGGAACCCTCTTACACTGTTGGTGGGAATGCAAACTAGTACAGCCACTATGGAGAACAGTGTGGAGATTCCTTAAAAAACTGGAAATAGAACTGCCTTATGATCCAGCAATCCCACTGCTGGGCATACACACTGAGGAAACCAGAAGGGAAAGAGACACGTGTACCCCAATGTTCATCGCAGCACTGTTTATAATAGCCAGGACATGGAAGCAACCTAGTTGTCCATCAGCAGATGAATGGATAAGAAAGCTGTGGTACATATACACAATGGAGTATTACTCAGCCGTTAAAAAGAATACATTTGAATCAGTTCTAATGAGGTGGATGAAACTGGAGCCTATTATACAGAGTGAAGTAAGCCAGAAGGAAAAACATAAATACAGTATACTAATGCATATATATGGAATTTAGAAAGATGGTAACAATAACCTGGTGTACGAGAGCAAAAGAGACACTGATGTATAGAACAGTCTTATGGACTCTGTGGGAGAGGGAGAGGGTGGGAAGATTTGGGAGAATGACATTGAAACATGTAAAATATATGTAAGAAACGAGTTGCCAGTCCAGGTTCGATGCACGATACTGGATGCTTGGGGCTAGTACACTGGGACGACCCAGAGGGGTGGTATGGGGAGGGAGGAGGGAGGAGGGTTTAGGATGGGGAACACATGTATACCTGTGATGGATTCATTTTGATATTTGGCAAAACTAATACAATTATGTAAAGTTTAAAAATAAAATAAAATTAAAAAAAAAAAAAGAATGGAAGAAAAATGTTAATGTCAGAATTTTCAAAGGTGTTGCATATTTACCTGTTCACAAAAACATGAGATAATTAATGAATGGAAGAAGGTATTTTATAATGCAACATTTTAGAAAAGTAGTCTTAACAGAGCAAACTTTTATTGCTAGTAAATTGTAGTGTTCACCCTCCTGAAATTGGATTTGGTAATAATTTTTACCATGTTCCTACATATCTCATCCTGTTATAAGATAGTCACATGTATTTATAGTATAGAGTAGAGGATGGGGCTCCTCAGGTAGCCCTAAGTGGAAAAGAATCCTCTTGCCAGTGCAGGAGATACAAGGGATGTGGGTTCAATCCCTGGGTTGGAAAGATCCCCTAGAGTAGGAAATGGTAACCCACTCCAGTATTCTGGAAAATTCCATGGACAGAGAAGCCTGGTGGGCTACAGTCCATGAGCTCGCGAAGAGTCCGGCATGACTGAACACAAAGTAGAGGATATGTAGAGGAGTTCCTGCTTTAAATGAACAGTACTCTAGTCAAGGAAAAGGCTGAATGGCTGTACTCCAACAAGAGGCCTTCACTATGAAATTCATTAAAAAACCACGGCTCCTAAGTCTTTTTTTTTTAAACAGGTATACCTGTTTTTATTGTTCCTCACAAGTAATGCTTTTTTATTTATTTATTTTTTTTACAAATTGGACATTTATATACTTGCCCAACATTGTATTGGGCAAATACATCGGCACAATTTTTTCTACAGCATTTGCTAACTTCATGTCTCTGTCACATTGTGGTAATTGTTGCAGTATTTAAAATCATTATTATTATTATATTTGTTATTCTGATCTGTGATCAGTGTTTTTTTAAAATAAATTTATTTATTTTAATTGGAGGGTAATTACTTTATAATATTGTGGTGGTTTTTGCCATACATTGACATGAATCAGCTACGGGTGCACATTGGCCCCCCGTCCTGAACCCCCCTCTCACCTCCCTCCCCACCCCATTCCTTTGGGTTGTCCTAGAGCACAGGCTTTGAGTGCCCTGCTTCATGCATCAAACTTGCACTGGCCATCTGTTTTACATATGGTAATATACATGTTTCAGTGCTATTCTCTGAAATCATCCCACACTTGCCTTCTCCCATATAGTCCAAAAGTCTGTTCTTTACATCTGTGTCTCTTTTGCTGCCTTGCACCTAGGATCGTCATTACCGTTTTTGTAAATTCCATACATATGCGTTAATATACTCTATTGGTGTTTCTCTTTCTGCCTTACTTCACTCCATATACTAGGTTCCAGGTTCATCCACCTCATTAGAATTGACTCAAATGTGTTCTTTTTTATAACTGAGTAAAATTCCATTGTGTTTATGTACCACAACTTCCTTATCCATTCATCTGTCAATGGACAAGACATCTAGGTTGCTTCCATGTCGTAGCTATTGTGAACAGTGCTGCAATGAACATTGAGGTACATGTGTCTCTCTCAATTCTGGTTTTCTCGGTGTATATGCTGAGCAATGGGATTGTTGGGTTGTATGGCATTTCTGTTTCCAGTGTTATAAGGAATCTCCACACTGTTCTCCATAGTGGCTGTACCAGTTTGAATTCCCACCAACAGTGTAAGAGGGTTCCCTTTTCTCTACACCCTCTCCAGCATTTACTATTTGTAGACTTTTTGATGGTGGCCATTCTGACCAGCATGAGATGATACCTCATAGTGGTTTTGATTTGCATTTCTTTAATAATGAGTGATGTTGAGCATCTTTTCATGTGTTTGTTAGCCATCTGTATGTCTTCTTTGGAGAAATGTCTGTTTAGTTCTTTGGCCCACTTTTTGATTGGGTTGTTCATTTTTCTAGTATTGAGCTGCATGAGCTGCTTGTATATTTTGGAGATTAATTCTTTGTCAGTTGTTTCGTTTGCTATTATTTTCTCCCATTCTGAAAGCTGCCTTTTCACCTTGCTTATCATTTCCTTTCTTGTGCAAAAGCTTTTAAGTTTAATTAGGTTCCATTTGTTTATTTTTGTTTTTATTTCCATTACTCTGGGAGGTGGTTCATAGAGGATCTTGCTGTGATTTATGTCAGAGAGTATAATGCCTATGTTTTCCTCTAAGAGTTTTATAGTTTCTGGTCTTACATTTAGATCTTTAATCCATTTTGTGTTTATTTTGTGTATGTTGTTAGTGTTCTAGTTTCATTCTTTTACATGTGGTTGACCAGTTTTCCTAGCACCACTTGTTAAAGAGATTGTCTTTTCTCCATTGTATATTTTTGCCTCCTTTGTCAAAGATAAGGTGTCCATAGGTGCATGGATTTATCTCTGGGCTTTATACAAGGCTCCTAAGTCTTGTGCACTTACAAACACAGTCTTGGTAAGTGCACCAGAGTTTGTGAGATACATATACACACTTGACTGATGAATTTATTAGGATGCCAAATTATTGATATACTTTGAGATATTTGTCAAGTAGATAGCATACTAATTCTCTGAGTAAGGGGTTTTCTCTGTAGGAAAATTATATGAGAAATCACCAGGTTGCTTAGGAGCTTAGAATCGGAACAAAGGAAATTAGATATATGTTGTGGTCACTTGGTAACATTAAGCTATGAGAACCTCTACAGCAGAACTTAAGATTGCCTCCAGTTTTTGCCTCTCTAGGCTGCTTTTTCCATTCTTTGAAAACTCTTCTTTTTGATGAAAACATTCTGTCTTTAAATATATTGAAACATTTATATTGTAACCTAGTCTCTAGTCTTGGAGCCATTCTGTCTGTATAAGCCAACTTTGCATATATCTGCTCTGGTCCGTTATGTACGGATTGATAGTTTAGCCTTCAGAGGGTAATCTTATTTCTAAGTTTTCATAGGCCCTATGTTTCATATGGGGATACATTTTGAGCTCAGCAGTGAGGTCTGAGCTAGAGATGTATATTTGGAAATTATTAGAATATTTTGTTTTATTTTGCTTTTAACCTACCATGTCTATGTGCTTCTGTGTTTCAGGCACTCTCTTAAATGCTTTGCACATATATTATTTTACCCTTGCATAGCTTAAAAAAAAATGCTAGAGTTGATCCAAAGCTTACTCATAACCATTGTGTTTCAGTTTCAGTTCAGTGGCTCAGTCATGTCCAACTCTTTGTGACCCCATGAATCGCAGCTCATCAGGCCTCCCTGTCCATCACCAACTCCCGGAGTTCACTCAGACTCACGTCCATCGAGTTCGTGATGCCATCCAGCCATCTCATCCTCTGTCGTCCCCTTCTCCTCCTGCCCCCAATCCCTCCCAGCATCAGAATCTTTTCCAGTGAGTCAACTCTTTGCATGAGGTGGCCAAAGTACTGGAGTTTCAGCTTTAACATTATTCCTTCCAAAGAAACCCAGGGCTGATCTCCTTCAGAATGGACTGGCTAGATCTCCTTGCAGTCCAAGGGGCTCTCAAGAGTCTTCTCCAACACCACAGTTCAAAAGCATCAGTTCCGTGTTATACTCTAACCATGGGAACAACTCAATTGGCTATGGTGAAAATGTAGAATAAGAGCCAGGATAGTCTGAAACTGGGCTTCCCAGGTGGCTCAGTGGTAAAGAATCTGCCTGCCAATGCAGGAGACACAGGAGACATGGGCTCAATCCCTGACTCTTCCTTGGAGGAGGAAATGGCAAACCATTCCAGTATTCATAGACAGACTACAATCCATGGGGTTGCAAGGAGTCAGACATGACTGAGCATGACACAAGCATGAGTGAGAGTCTGAAACTCACCAGAGAAGAAAGAGAATAACCCAGAAATGGGCAACCAGGAATTTGCAAATTTCAAGAAGAAATGACTAGTCAACTTGTAGAATGCTACTAACATTTCTAGAGAGCTAAAATTACTGAATGGTTTGACAGTAGGTTTCCCTAGTGGCTCACACGGTAGAGCATGTCTGCAATGCAGGAGACCCGGGTTCAATTCCTGGGTTGGGAAGATCCCCTGGAGAAGGAAATGGCAGCCCACTCCAGTATTCTTGCCTGGAAAATCCCATGGACCGCAGAGCCTGATAGGCTACTGTCCATGGGGTCGCAAAGAGTTGGACACGACTGAGCGACTTCACTTTCACTTTGACAGTAGGCAGTCTCTGTTATCCTGCAGCGTATGCATCTGGCATATATTCCCATATCAGTATTGAATTATTAATATTCAATATTGAGCTCAAGAAATATTGAGCTTCCCTGGTGGCTCAGGGCTAAAGAATCTGCCTGCAATGCAGCAGACACAGGAGATGCGGATTCAGTCCCTGGCTCAGGAAGATTGCCTGGAGAAGGAAATGGCAACCCACTCCGGTATTCTTGCATAGAAAATCCCTTAGGGTCGCAAAGAGTTGGACGTGACTGAGCACGCACGCATGCTAAATTGAGATAAAGATTGACTGACTTAGGATGGCCTATAGTATAAAACCATAGCAGCTCTCTGAATATAGGAGAGTCTCTCCTAAAGGACTGACGTTTCTCTTATTCAGCTCTTCCAAAAATGTAGGTTCCAGATCAGGAAACCACAGCTTGGGTAAAATGATTTAACTAGGTGGGGATAGGTAACCCTGGATCCTTCTGGGCTTCTCTTTCATAGGTTTAGTCTTTAAGGAGGGGTTATGGTAAGCATGGATTCTTATTTACCAGTTGTGGGTAGATCAGGAACTATCATAGAATAGGGCCTAAAAGCCCCAGAGAGAAAAATCCTAACTTTTAAGATTCATTGCCTGATTTCTGTTTTGATGTCTGTGTTTTCTTCTAGTTTATTATCTTCTGGCCTTGGTAAAGTTTTATTTAAATATTGTAACTTTATCTTTGCTGTATCAAGATATATAAGGGAGTCATAATTATAGATCTAACAAGGCACGAGCATTATAAGGGGAGCAACACTCTTCTCCCAACAAAGCCAGTGAGGAGGGACAGTGATAATGAGATCTCCAAGGGGAAAGTCAATATTGAAGACAAGAACTGGAGCTCATGGATTTAACTCATAAATTGCCCTTCTGTGTGTAGAGATTCTTCTTTCATTGTCAACCTTAGATCTCAGTTTTATTTATTAAAGAAAGCAATGCCATTTTCCTTCATCAGTTACATCAGTGACCTTTTTCATTGTTGGGGAATGGAAAAATGAAAGCCCAGTATTTGCATTCATTTGTTCAGTTGACGAGGATTCGATCCCTGGATGGGGAAGATCCCCTGGAGAAGGAAATGGCAACCCACTCCGGTATTCTTGCCTGGAAAATCCCATGAACAGAGGAGCCTGGTGGGCTATAGTCCATGGAGTCGAAAAGAGTCAACATGACTTAGTGACTAAACAGCACTTCAGTATTTATTGAAAACCTAGTATGGCCACACTCTATGTTTGGCAATGAGTATACAGCAGCATAGGCTTTCCTGATAGCTCAGCTGGTAAAAAATCCACCTGCAACGCAGGAGATCCCGGTTCGATTCCTGGGTTGGGAAGATCCCCTGGAGAAGGGATAGGCTACTCACTCCAGTATTCTTGGGTTTCCCTGATGGCTCAGTCCAGAGAGTTGAAATAACTTTCCCCATAACACACAGCTAATAAATGGCAGGCCCAGAATTGGAATCCATACCTATCTGCCTCCTGATAAAGAACTTAGTGGTAACTTTTTTCTCGTTGCAGATTTTTTTCTTTTCTTTTTTTTGGTCCTAAGTGTAGAGCTCAAATACCAAATTGAGCTCAGATGTTCATTCAGCCTTCCCTGAAGAAAAGCTTTCTACTTTCTTGAGGTGCCACCTCATCAGTTCCAGTTGTTTAGCCTCTTCTTTACAGTTATGCTTAAAATGAAAGAATCATAACTTAAGCTGAATTCTTTATCCTTTGTACCCTTATTGTGTTTAATATCTCACTGTCAGAAAGCCTCAAGGGTCTTAACTTTTAATAGTAGCCCAGCTCAAGCTTTAACAGGGCTGAATTAACAACTCCTGATATCCATCACAGTGCAGTTTTTGAATTTTATCCATAAAAACAGATCGCAGCTGTGGCCTGAGCTCTTCTTTTTTTGTGTAATTTTTGGCAAGTCTCTTGGTCTTTCTGGGCCTCAGAGACATTGGCTGTAAAATGAGGGGAGATGGACTATATATTTTTTTCTTTTTTTCTTAACAAAGTCCATAATTTGCATTAGGGTTCACACTTGTACATGTTATGGATTTTGACGAATGCATAATGTCATTTATCTGTCATTGCAGTATCATATAGAATAGTTTCACTGCCCTAAAAATTCCCTGTGCTCCAATCTTTTCACACTTCCCTCTCTCTCCTTGAATAATCAGCCTGCAGTGCAGGAGACCTGGGTTCAATCCCTGGCTTGGGTAGATCCCCTGGTAGAAGGGAATGGCAACCCACTACAGTATTCTTGCCTGGAGAATCCCATGGACTGAGGAGCCTGGTGGGCTACAGTCCATAGGGTTGCAAAGAGTCGGGCATGACTGAACGACTAACACTTTCTCCCTCCCTGAACCCCTGGCAACCACTGATCTTTATACTATCTGTATAGCTTTGCTGTTTCAAAATGTCATGTGGTTGGAATCATACAGTATGTAGCTTTTTCAAACTGGCTTCTTTCACTTAGCAAATATACTACATTTAAAGCTCCTCCATGTTTTTTTCATGGCTTGATAGCTTGTTTATTTTTATCACTGAATAATATTTCATTGTGTGGTTGTAGTTTATCTATTTGCCTGTTGAAGGACATCTTAGTTGCTTCTAGTTTTTGTCAGTCATGAGTAAAGATGCTGTGAACATTCTGTGCAGGTTTTTGTGGACATAAGTTTTCACTTGGGCAGGTTTTTTTGTGGATATAAGTTTTTATTTGGATAAATAGGCGCATGATTGCTAGATTATATGGTAATCTTAACGGTTGTTATTTTTGTTCAGTCACTAAGTCATTTTTGACTCTTTGAAACCCCATGGACTGCAGCATGCCAGGTTTCCCTGTCCTTTACTATCTCCTGGAGTTTGTTCAAACTCATGTCCATTGCATAGGTGATGCCATTCAACCATCTCATCCTCTGTTGTTCCTTCTTCTGCCCTCAATCTTTCTCAGCATCAGGGTCTTTTCCAATGAATTGGCTCTTTGCATCAGGTGGCCAAAGTATTGGAACTTCAGCTCTAGCATCAGTCCTTCTGGTGAATATTCAGGGTTTATTTCCTTTAGCATTGACTGGTTTGATCTCCTTGCTGTCCAAGGAACTCTCAAGAGTCTTCTCCAGCACCACAATTCAAAAAGTCAGTTCTTTGGTTCTAAGGCTTTTTTATGGTCCTATTCTCACCAAAGCCTTTGACTGTGTGGATCACAATAAACTGTGGAAAATTCTGAAAGAGATGGGAATACCAGACCACCTAATCTGCCTCTTGAGAAATTTGTATGCAGGTCAGGAAGCAACAGTTAGAACTGGACATGGAACAACAGACTGGTTCCAAATAGGAAAAGGAGTTCGTCAAGGCTGTGTATTGTCACCCTGTTTATTTAACTTATATGCAGAGTACATCATGAGAAATGCTGGGCTGGAAGAAGCACAAGCTGGAATCAAGATTGCCGGGAGAAATATCAATAACCTCAGATATGCAGATAACACCACCCTTATGGCAGAAAGTGAAGAGGAACTCAAAAGCCTCTTGATGAAAGTGAAAGTGGAGAGTGAAAAAGTTGTCTTAAAGCTCAACATTCAGAAAACTAAGATCATGGCATCTGGTCCCATCACTTCATGGGAAATAGATGGGGAAACAGTGGAAACAGTGTCAGACTTTATTTTTCTGG
>NW_011494945.1:6535724-6545634 GCF_000754665.1 Bison bison bison | reverse complement strand
CATGGCATCTGGTCCCATCACTTCATGGGAAATAGATGGGGAAACAGTGGAAACAGTGTCAGACTTTATTTTTCTGGGCTCCAAAATCACTGCAGATGGTGACTGAAGCCATGAAATTAAAAGACGCTTACTCCTTGGAAGGAAAGTTATGACCAACCTAGATAGCATATTCAAAAGCAGAGACATTACTTTGCCAACAAAGGTCCATCTAGTCAAGGCTATGGTTTTTCCTGTGGTCATGTATGGATGTGAGAGTTGGACTGTGAAGAAGGCTGAGCGCCGAAGAATTGATGCTTTTGAACTGTGGTGTTGAAGAAGACTCTTGAGAGTCCCTTGGACTGCAAGGAGATCCAACCAGTCCATTCTGAAGGAGATCAGCCCTGGGATTTCTTTGGAAGGAATGATGCTAAAGCTAAAACTCCAGTACTTTGGCCACCTCATGCGAAGAGTTGACTCATTGGAAAAGACTCTGATGCTGGGAGGGATTGGGGGCAAGAGGAGAAGGGGATGACAGAGGATGAGATGGCTGGATGGCATCACTGACTCGATGGACGTGAGTCTGGGTGAACTCTGGGAGTTGGTGATGGACAGGGAGGCCTGGTGTGCTGCAATTCATGGGGTCGCAAAGAGTCGGACACGACTGAGCGACTGATCTGATCTGATCTGATTCTCACATCCGTACATGACAACTGGAAAAGACCATAGCTTTGACTATATAGATATTTGTTGGCAAAATGATGTCTCTGCTTTTTAATATGCTTTCTAGGTATGTCATATCTTTTCTTCCAAGGAGCAAGTGTTTTTTAATTTCATGGCTGAAGTCACTATCTGGAGTGATTTTGGAGCCCAAGAAAATAAAATTTGTTACTGTTTCCCCTTTTCTCCCATCTTTTTGCCATGAAGCGATGGGACTGGATGCCATGATCTTAGCTTTTGAATATTGAGTTTTAAGCCAGTGGTTTCACTCTCCTCTTTCACCTTCAACAGGAGGTTCTTTAGTTCCTCTTTGCTTTCTGCCTTAGAGTAGTATCATCTGAGGTTGTTGATATTTCTACCAGCAATCTTGATTCCAGCTTGTGCTTCATCCAGCCTGGCATCTTGCATGATGTACTCTGCACATAAGTTAAACAAGCAGGGTGACAATATACAGCCTTGAAGTACTCCTTTTCCCAGTTTTGAACCAGTCAGTTGCTCTATGTCCAGTTCTAACTGTTGCTTCTGGACCTGCATACAGGTTTATCAAGAGACAGGTAAGGTGGTCTGATACTCCCATCTCTTTAAGAATTTTCCAGATTGTTATGATCCACAGAATTAAAGGTTTTAGTGTAGTCAGTGGAGCAGGTATAGATGTGTTTCTGGAATTCCCCCCCTTTTTTTCACTCTATGATCCAGTGGTTGTTGGCAATTTAATCTCTGGTTCCTCTGCCTTTTCTTAGATCCAGCTTGTACATCTGGGAGTTCTCGATACTGCTTAAGCCTAGCCTGAAGGATTTTGGGCATTTACTTGTGAGTATGTAAAACGAGCACAATTGTATGGTAGTTTGAATGTTCTTTGGCATTGCCTTTCTTTAGGATTGGAATGAAAACTGACCTTTTCCAGTCTTGTGGCCACTGCTGAGTTTTCCAAATTTGCTGGCATGTTGAGTGCAGCCTTTTTACAGCATCATCTTTTAGGATTTGGTATAGCTTAGCTGGAATTCCATCACGTGAACCAGCTTTGTTTGTAGTAACGGTTCCTGAGGCCCACTTGACATCACACTCCAGGATATCTAGCTCTAGGCCACACCATGATCACTTATGGTTAGCTTTGTAATAATTTCCCAGCTATTTTCCAAAGTGACTCTTCGATTTTGCATTCCCCCAGCAATGAATGAGAGTTCGTCTTCCTTTACATCCTTCTCAGCGTTTGGTGTTTGTCATTGTTTTGGATTTTAGCCATTCTAGTAGGTAAATAACGATATCTCATTTTAATTTGCAATTCCCTAGTGAAATATGATATTGAGCATTTTTTAATATGCTCATTTGCCACCTGTATATCTTCTTGGTGAAGTGTCTGTTCAGGTCTTTTTAAAGATTAGTGTTAAAACTGATTGGTTTGGTTTTTTGTTGTTGAGTTTTAGGAGTTCTTTGTATATTTTGGACACAAGTTCTATATCAGATATGTTTCTCAAATACTTTCTCCCAGTCTGTGGCTCATCTTTTCATTGTCTTGCCAGTGTCTTTTGCAAAGCAGAAGTTTTTAATTTTAATAGAGGCAAACATGTCAGTTTTTCTTTCATGGATTATGCCTTTGGAGTTGTATCTAAAAAGTCATTGCCAAACTCAAAGTCACCTAGGTTTTCTCCTGTGTTACCCTCTAGAAGTTTTATAGCTTTGTGTTTTGTGCTACAGGTTTATGTTTCGAGGTAGAGTGTTTTTGGTGAAAGATATAAGAGTCAGACACAACTGAGCAACTTTTTTTTTCTTACAAGATCTGTGTCTGATGCACTTATATTTTTATTAATAAAGTTCCTTCTGATCTGAAATTATTCATTTTGATCAATAATATTAAAAGGTGACAGAAATTTAGAAAGAACAAATCATATGCTGAATCTTTACCACTATGTAAGTTTTGTTCTTCCAAAGTGTTCCTTGAGCAAGAGACTTGAAGTCAACCCAAAGATGGGGTCAGGGAGAGCTTTATCTGGAACAATCAGGAGACTGGACTAACAGCTCCATTTCAGTACTCTACTGTTATATATTGTTAATCTGGCTGAGTGGTATATGCGCAGATTGTTTGGAAAGACTGCCTACAATTAGGAATATTTTGCTTCAATCAAAACCCCCTGTTATTTGTTCATATTGAGATTTCTTTGCAACTTTGCCTAGTTGTCGTTGTTTAGTTGCTAAGTTTTGCAACTCCATGGACTATAGCCTGCCAGGCTCCTCTGTCACTGGGATACTGGAGTGTGTTAAGGGTGAAAAGAACATAATTCAAATCAGTCTTGTTTTAAACATATCTTCTCCAGGGGATTTTCCCAACACAGGAATCATACCTATGTCTCCTGCATTGGCAGGTGGATTCTTTACCATTGAGCCACCAGGGAAGCCCTTGCCTAGTCATATAGGCTTGCAAAAGCCCACCTGTGGTTTCTCTCCAGTATTTTCACCTTTTTATACTGTGAAATATTGAAGCCGTCTGAACCTTAAATATTATCTCTCTATATTTTGACTGACTTCAGTTTATGTTTTTAAAGGAAATTTTCCTAATCATCTATCATTTAGTAACATAAATAGATTTACTTCCAAATACTAGGTGTTTTTTTTTTTTTTAATTTTGGCTTGTAGAAAAATAGTTTATCAACCATTTATTTAGTATGTGTGTACCTTGGTGTGTATGTGTGTGTGTTGTCCAGATGGATCATAAAGGTTTTTAAATTTTGAATCTTTAGATTTTATTTTTAAGGTGTCTGTAACAAAATTGATTTGAATTGTTCCCTTAACAAGACTGATTTGAATTATGTTCTTTTCACCCTTAAAACACCTATTTCCTAAAACATTATCATACATACTATTCTTAGAAAAGCATTTCTTTTTCTTTTTTGTGTTATTTTGTTCCTATTTTTCAAGAATGAATGAACCACTTAAATCAGATTTACTATTTTAGTAAATTTTTCCCTTTTAGTATTTTTCTCTAGTTCATCTGATGTTACCAAATTTACTATGCAGTATGCATGCGTGCTTAGTTGTGTCTGACTCTTTGTGACCCTTTGAACTGTAGCCCACCAGACTTCTCTGTCCATAGGGTTTTCCAGGCAAGAACACTGGAGTGAGTTTCCACTTCTTTCTCCAAAGGATCTTCCTGACCCACAGATTGAGCACGCATCTCCTGCATTGGCAGACAGGTTCTTTACCCACTGAGCCATTGGAAAGCCTACCGAATTTAACTGCAATATGTTTTAAGTGTCTAAATCGCCTGTATTTCTGGCATACTTTAATAGATTTTTTAAAATTATGGTTTTTTAAAAATCTATATTCACTTTGCCCTTAATGAAATATTTGTGAATCAACTCACTAGGCAGCTACACACAATTTATGACAAATTTTATAAACAAATTTCAATGCTGGTTTCATTTTTTTTTCTATTCTTGTTTTCCTTATCCACATATTTTATGTGAATATATACATATATAGAGATAAGCTATTAAAAGTTTGTGTCATTTAAAAGCTAAATATTTCAAACAAAAAATAAGAATAGCATAATATTAATAAAACCCTTTCACCTAGCTCCTGGAATGAAAAATTTGTTAACATTTGGTTTCATTTGCTTGTTGCTTGCCTCATCTATTTATTTATTTTCTTTTTTTATTTAAGTATAGTTGATGAACAATATTATATGTTACAGGTGTACTGTATAGTGATTCATATTTTTGATGGTTATACTCCATTAACTATTATAAAATATTGGCTATATTTCCCATGTTGTACAATATATCTTTGTAGTTTATTTTATACATAATAGGTTTACCTCTTAATCCTCTATCTTGATATTCCCCCGTTCCCTCTCCCCGCTAGTAACCACTATTTTGTTCTCTGTATCTTGAAGCTGTTTATTTTTTCTTACATTCACTAGTTGTAATTTTTAGATTTCACATGTAAGTAATATCATACAATACTTGTTTTTCTCTTGAGATACATGCATCTTTTTGAATTAGTGCTTTTGTTTTATTTTTTTCAGATATATATGATGTATATATATATTTCAGATATAGGAATATGCAGTACTATTTTTAGTTTTTTGAGACACCTCCATACTGTTTTCCTTAGTGGTTACACCAATTTACATTCCTATAAACAGTGTATGAGGGTTCCTTTTTCTCCATATCCTCATCAACACTTGTTTTTTGTGTTCTTTTAGTTGATAGCCATTCCGACAACTGTGAGGTAATATCTCATTATGGTTTTGATTTGCATTTCCCTGATGATTAGCTATGCTGAACGTCTTCCTTTTTGGAAAAATATCTGTTCATTCTTCTGCCCATTTTTTAATGGAGTTGTTTGTTTGGTGTTGAGTTGTATGAGCTGTTCATATGTGTTGGATATTATTGGTCATATCATTTGCAGATATTTTCTCCCTTTCAGTAGGCTGTCTTTTCATTTTGTCAGTGATTTCCTTTGCTGTGCAAAAGCCAAATACAATTTAAGGTTAAATCCTGATTTCAGAGTAGTAGGATATATGCATTACATATATTAATAAATGTTTATAAATTATTAGATGTGTTTCATTTTATGTATTTCTACATTAATTGAATCACTGCAACAAATATTTACTGAATGACTATCTTATAATAGGTCAGTGGATAATAGAAAAATAAAATGTCTCTGCTCTTAAGGAACTATAAAGGAAGGCTGCTGCTGCTGCTAAGTCGCTTCAGTTGTGTCCGACTCCTAGCAACCCCCTAGACAGCAGCCCATCAGGCTTCCCCGTCCCTGGGATTCTCCAGGCAAGAATACTGGAGTGGGTTGCCATTTCATTCTCCAATGCATGAAAGTGAAAAGTGAAAGTGAAGTCGCTCAGTCATGTCCAACTCCTAGCGACCCCATGGACTGCAGCCTACCAGGCTCCTGCATCCATGGGATTTTCCAGGCAAGAGTACTGGAGTGGGTTGCCATTGCCTTCTCCATAAAGGAAGGCAGGTATGTCCAAATCTTGCTAAAATAAAGCTAAGTTTCTTCAGTTCAGTTCAGTCACTCAGTCATGTCTGACTCTTTGCGACCCCATGAATTGCAGCACGCCAGGCCTCCCTGTCCATCACCAACTCCCAGAGTTCACTCAAACTGACGTCCAAATTACACAAACTATAATTAACAAGTGTGTTAAAGATAATGCTAAATTAATGACAATTGATGGCTTTGTTAAAGTTGAAAATCACCAATTAAACCATCTATTGTTAATTTTTTTATTCTTTCATTGTTAGAGGCAGTTGGGGGCTTGGTGGGTAGGAGGGAAAAATGGAAGGAAATATTTATTTTTGAGTATATGTGTGTGCTTTTTTTTAAAGGCGAGAATAGAATTTACTTAAAAGATATATTTTTCTTCGTTGTTATCTTCATAGTGGTATATTTGAAGAGAAAATAGTTCTGTTAGATAAAATGTTTGTTTTCTTTGGAAAAGAATTTGGAAATTGAATTATACTCAGTCAGACATGTTTGTGTGTGGATTTATACAAAGGCAAAGTGTTAACCTTAAGCTCGCATCTTTCTGCTCTCAACAGTTGTATTAGTTACTGCCCCCTCCATTATCAGTGTGTGTACTCAGGGAGTACAAACTTATTTTAATATTGGCTCAAATAAATAACATTAGGAAAATAAATCTGTTAATATTATTTGTGATCTGAGGACAAATATAGAGAAAATTAGATCCTCTATGATTTATTGAAAGCAGTACAGAAACAGAAAGGGCACCATATTTAGAGTCTGGAGACCTGATTTGAATACTGTTTTTACCATTTATTAGACAAGTCACTATCTTGCTTTTTTCTTCATGTGTTAAAAAATAACTGTAATAAAAATAGTGCCACTTTTTAAACTTGTTAGAACAAGATTTGATGTGTAAAGGCTTTGTAAATTATTATAAATACTTTTCAAGTATTGCTTGATAATTTTTAGATTTTTGCCTTTTAGTACAGATATGAAGAATATGCTATAAAAGACTATAAATATTCTGCAGAATTGAGTTTAGCAGTTTCAATTTATCTGTATTTATGAGTCCATGCAGTCGCAGAGAGTTAGATACGACTGAATAACAATATGAGCTTTACTGTGAGTACATGCTCAGTCATCTGACTTTTTGCGACCTCATGGACTGTAGGCGCACCAACCTCCCCTGTCCATGGAATTTTCCATGCAAGAATACTGGAGTGGGTTTGCCATTTCCTACTCTAGGGGATCTTCCTGACCCAGGGATTGAACCCATGTCTCTTGCAGCTCTTGGGATTTCCCAGGGACTTCCCAGGTGATTTCCAAGGGGCTTCCTAGATGGCACAGTGGGAAGGAATCCTCCTGCCTCATTGTAGTTTTGATTTGCATTTCTCTGATAATGAGTGATATTGAACATCTTTTCATGTGTTTAGTAGCCATCTGTAAGTCTTCTCTGGAGAAATGTCCATTTAGGTCTTCTGCCCACTTTTTTGATTGAGTTGTTTTTCTGGTATTGAACTACATGAGCTGCTTGTTTATTCTAGAGATTAATTCTTTGTCAGGTGTTTCCTTTGCTGTTATTTTCTACCATTCTGAGGGTTGTCTTTTCACCTTGCTTATAGTTTTCTTCATTGTGCAAAAGCTTCTAAGTTTAATTAGGTTCCATTTGTTTATTTTTGTTTTTATTTCCATTACTCTGGGAGGTGGGTCCTATAGAGGATCTTGCTGTGATTTATGTCAGAGAGTGTTCTGCCTGTGTCTTTCTCTAAGACTTAGTTTTTATAGTTTCTGGTCTACATTTAGGTCTTTAATCCATTCTGAGTTTATTTTCATGTATGGTGTTAGAAAGTGTTCTAACTTCATTCTTTTACACATAGTTGACCAATTTTCCTAGCACCACTTGAAGCGACTGTCTTTTCTCCATTGTTTATTTTTGCCTCCTTTGTCAAAGATAAGATGCCCATGGGTATGTGGATTTATTTCTTGGCTTTCTATCTTGTTCCATTGGTCTGTATTTCTGTTTTTGTGCTGGTACCATACTGTCTTGATGACTGAAGCTTTGTAGTACAGTCTGAAGTCAGGAAGGTTGATTCCTACAGTTCCCCTCATCTTTCTCGAAGTTGCTTTGGCTATTTGGGGTCTTTTGTGTTTCCATACAAATTGTAAAACTATTTGCTATAGTTCTGTGAAAAATACTGTTGGTAGTTTGAAAGCAGTTGCATTGAATCTATAGATTGCTTTGGGTAGTATAGTCATTATCACTATGTTGATTCTTCCAATCCAAGAGCATGTTGTATCTCTCCATCTATTTGTGTCACCTTTGATTTCTTTCATTAGTGTCTGCTATAGGAATCCTCTCACACCAGTCAGAATGGTCATCATCAAAAAATCTACAAAGAATAAATGCTGGAAAGAGTGCTGTTGGTGGGAATGCAGAATGATACAAAAACTATGGAGAACAGTATGGAGATTACTTTAAAAAGCTAGGAATAAAACTACTGTATGATCTAGCAGTCCCACTACTGGGCATATAACCTGAAAAAACCAGAATTGAAAAAGACACAGGTTCCCCAGTGTTCACTGTAGCACCATTTACAATAGCTAGGACATGAAAGGAACCTAGATATCCATCAGCAGATGAATCGATAAGAAACTTGTGGTACATATACACAATGGAATATTCAGTTCAGTTCGATTTAGTCGCTCAGTCATGTCCGACTCTTTGCGACCCCATGGACTGCAGCACACCAGGCCTCCCTGTCCATCACCAACTCCCAGAGCTTGCTCAAACTCATGGCCATTGAGTCAGTGATGCCATCCAACCATCTCATCCTCTGTTGTCCCCTTCTCCTCCTGACTTCAATTTTTCCCAGCATCAGGGTCTTTTCCAGTGAGTCAGTTCTTTGCATCAGGTGGCTAAAGTACTGGAGTTTCAGCTTTAGCATCAGTCCTGAGTTAATAGGACTGAGTTCGTTTAGGATGAACTGGTTGGATCTCCTTGCTTTCCAGGGAACTCTCAAGAGTCTTCTCCAACACCACAGTTCAAAAGCATCAGTTGTTCAGCGCTCAGCCTTCTTTATAGTCCAACTCTCACATCCATACATGACTACTGGAAAAGCCATAGCTTTGATTAGATACTATGTCTAGTTGTGTTGGTAAAACTAGTTGGTAAATCTAGTTTTGTTGGTTTACCTTTCTTGGTAAAGTAATGTCTCTGCTTTTTAATATGCTATCTAGGTTGGTCATAATTTTTCTTCCAAGGAGCAAGCGTCTTTTAACTTCATGGCTACAGTCATCATCTGCAGTGATTTTGGAGACCAGAAAAATAAAGTCTCTCACTGTTTCCACTGTTTCCCCATCTACTTGCCATGTAGTGATGGGACCGGATGCCATGATCTTCGTTTTCTGAATGTTGAGTTTTAAGCCAACTTTCCTCTTTCACTTTCATCAAGGGGCTCTTTAGTTCTCCTTTGCTTTCTGCCATAAGGGTGTTGTCATCTGCATATCTGAGGTTATTGATATTTCTCCCGGCAGTCTTGATTCCAGCTTGTGCTTAATCCAGTCCAGCATTTCTCATGATGTACTCTGCATATAAAGTAAATCAGCCGGGTGACAATATACAGCCTTGATGTACTCCTTTTCCGATTTGGAACCAGTCGGTTGTTCCATGTCCAGTTCTAACTGTTGCTTCCTGACCTGCATACAGATTTCTCAAGAGGCAAGGTAAGGTGGTCTGGTATTCCCATCTCTTGAGGAATTTTCCGCAGTTTGTTGTGATCCACACAGTCAAAGACTTTGGCATAGTCAATAAAGCAGAAATAGATATTTTTTCCGGAATTCTCTCACTTTTTCAATGATCCAGTGGATGTTGGCAATTTGACTTCTGGTTCTTTTGCCTTTTCTAAATCCAGCTTGAATGTCTGGAAGTTCACGGTTCATGTACTGTTGAAGCCTGGGTTGGAGAATTTTGACCCTTACTTTGCTGCCGTATGAGATGAGTGCAATTGTGCAATAGTTTGAGCATTCTTTGGCATTGCCTTTCTTTGGGATTGGAATGAAAACTGACCTTTTCCAGTCCTGTGACCACTGCTGAGTTCTCCAAATTTGCTAGCCTATTGAATGTAGCACTTTCACAGCATCATCTTTTAGGATTTGAAATAGCTCAACTGGAATTCCATCACCTCCACTAGCTTTGTTCATAGTGATACTTCCAAAGGCCCACTTGACTTCA
>NW_011494945.1:6535138-6535587 GCF_000754665.1 Bison bison bison | reverse complement strand
GAAAAGGTCAGTTTTCATTCCAATCCCAAAGAAAGGCAATGCCAAAGAATGCTCAAACTACCGCACAATTGCACTCATCTCACATGCTAGTAAAGTAATGCTCAAAATTCTCCAAGCCAGGCTTCAGCAATACATGAACCGTGAACTTCCATATGTTCAAGCTGGTTTTAGAAAAGGCAGAGGAACCAGAGATCAAATTGCCAACATCCGCTGGATCATCGAAAAAGCAAGAGAGTTCCAAAAAAACATCTATTTCTGCTTTATTGACTACGCCAAAGCGTTTGTGTGGATCACAATAAACTATAGAAAATTCTGAAAGAGCTGGGAACACCAGACCACCTGACCTGCCTTTTGAGAAACCTATATGCAGGTCAGGAAGCAATAGTTAGAACTGGACATGGAACAACAGACTGGTTCCAAATCGGAAAAGGAGTACATCGAGGTTGTAT
>NW_011494945.1:6529838-6533808 GCF_000754665.1 Bison bison bison | reverse complement strand
GGGAGTTGGTGATGGACAGGGAGGCCTGGCGTGCTGCGATTCATGGGGTTGCAAAGAGTCAGACACGACTGAATGACTGAACTGAACTGAATTCTACATATGTATAGTTTCTATTTTTTTTATTAATCTGATTTGTCGTAAAGTTTTAATAAGAAGCTAATAGAAACTTTGCCTAAAATAGAATATTATAAATTGGAAAAATAGTCTCAAGACATGGTGAGAATTGTGAACTGTAAGACTTTGTCTCAGTCTAAGCAACAGTAACCTCTTCATCTAAAATAACCCCAGGCAATTTGACAGTGTGTATCAGAAGCATCAAACTGTCTTTAACTTAATACTATTTTCTAGACTGTATCTTAATGAAAAAAAAAAGGTAGTTTACATAAATATTTATCTACTGCTACTAAAAAAATATACTTTAAATGAATATTTAATGATACAAGAAAATATTTATCATATATTATTAAGTAGAAAGGCAGTTTGCATAAACATTTTATATTATGCAATCTGCATTTAGAATCAAACCCCATACCCTCCAGAGATGCTTGGAGAGCTCAAACAAAACCTTATGCACACCAGAACCCAGAGACCACACAGAGACTGAGCCAGACCTGCCTTTGAGTGTTTGACTGTCTCCTGTGGAGGCATGGGTCAGCAGTGGCTTGCCACGGAGACAGGAACTCTGGCTGCAGCAGACCTGGGACACTCAGCGTGTGGCATAAGTCCTCTTGGAGGAGGTTGCGATTAGTCCCACCATAGAGCCACCAAGCAGCTGCAGAACACCACCAGCCACCCATAAGCTGCAGAACAATTATACCAAAGAAATTCTCACACTGTTAAGAAAGTTCTAGGACCCACAACAGATTTCTCAACCTGGGGATCTGGCAAAGGGACTGAGAACCCCTAGGGAGTTTGACTTTGGAGGTCAGTGGGATTTGACTACAGAACTTCCACAGAGCTGGGGAAATGGACTCTTGGAGGGCACAAACAAAACCTTGGGTGCACCATGAGAAAGGAGCAATGTCCTCACAAGAGACTGAGCCAGACTTGCCTGTGAGTGTCCAGGAATCTCCAGCGGAGGCATGAGGCAACACTGGCCTGCTGTGGGGTCAGAGGCACTGAATATAACAGTGTGGGCATAAGTCCTTTTGAAGGAGGTCACCATTACTGTCATTACCCCTACCATAGTTTGGCCTCAGGCCAGATTACAGGGAGGGAACACAGTCTCCCCAACAACAGAAAATTGGATTAAAGATTTACTGAGCATGGTCCTGCCCATCAGAACAAGACCCAGATTCCCCACAGTCAGTCTCTCCCATCAGGAAGCTTCCACAAGCCTCTTATCCTTATCCATCAGAGAGCAGACAGAATGAAAACCACAATCTCAGAGAACTAACCAAAGTGATCATCACGTGGATCACAGCCTTTCTAACTCATTGAAACTATGAGCCATGCTGTGTAGGGCCACCCAAGACTGACAGGTCATGGTGGAGAGTTCTGACAAAACATGGTCCACTGGAGAAGGGAATGGCAAACAACTTCGGTATTCTTGCCTTGAGAACCCCATGAACAGTATGAAAAGGCAAAAAGATATGACACTGAAAGATGAACTCCCCAGGTCAGTAGGTGCCCAATATGCTACTGGAGAAGAGTGGAGAAATAACTCTAGAAAGAATGAAAATACAGAGGCAAAACAAAAACAATGCCCAGTTGTGGATGTGACTGGTGATGGAAGTAAAGTTCGATACTGTAAAGAACAATTGCCTAGAAACCTGGAATGCTGGGTCCTTGAATCAAGGTAAATTGGAAGTGGTCAACAGGAGACGGCAAGTCAACATTGACATTTTAGGAATCAGTGAACTAAAATGAACCAGAATGGGTGAGTTTAATTAAGATGACCATTATATCCACTACTATGAGCAAGAATCCCTTAGAAGAAATGGGTAGCCCTCATAGTCAACCAAAGAATCCAAAATGCAGTACTTGGGTGCAATCTCTGTTCGTTTCCAAGGCAAACCATTCAATATCAAAGTAATCCAAGTCTATGCCACAACCACTAATGCCAAAGAAGCTGAATGGTTCTATGAAGACCTACAAGACCTTCTAGAACTAACACCAAAAAGAGATGTCCTTTTATCACAGGGGACTGGAATGCAAAAGTAGGAAGTCAAGAGATACCTGGAGTGACAGGCAAGTTTGGCCTTGGAGTACAAAATGAAGCAGGGCAAAGGCTCACTGAGTTTTGCCGAGAGAGTGCACTGGTCATAGTAAACACCCTCTTCCAACAACACAAAAAACAGCTCTATAAGTGGACGTCACCAGATGCTCAATACTGAAATCAAGTTGATTATATTCTTTGTAGCCAAAGATGGAGAAGCTCTATACAGTCGCAGAAATGAGACAGGAAGCTGACTGTGTCTCAAATCATGAACTCTTTATTACCAAATTCAGACTTAAATTGAAGAAAGTGGGGAAGACCACTTGACCATTCAGGTATGACCTAAATCAAACCCCTTACATTTATGCAATGGAAGTAACAAATAGATTCAAGGGATTAGATCTGATAGACAGTGCCTGAAGAACTATGGAAGGAGGTTCATGATATTGTACAGGAGGTGGTGATTAAAACCATCCCCAAGAAAAAGAAATGCAAAAAGGCAAAAGGGTTGTCTGAGGAGGACTTACAAATAGCTGAGAAAAGAAGAGAAGCAAAAGGCAAAGAAGAAAAGGAAAGGTGTACCCATCTGAACGCAGACTTCCAAAGAATAGCAAGGAGAGATAAGAAAGCCTTCCTCAGTGATCATTGCAAAGAAATAGAGGGATACAATAGAATGGAAAAGACTAGAGATCTCTTCAAGAAAAAATATGAAGGGAACATTTCATGCAAAGATGGGTACAATAAAGGACAGAAATGGCATGGACCTAACAGAAGCAGAAGACATTAAGAAGAGGTGGCAACAATACAGAGAAGAACTATACAAAAAAGATCTTCATGACCCAGATAACCACGATGGTGTGATAACTCACCAAAGCCAGACATCTTGGAGTGTGAAGTCAAGTGGACCTTAGGAAGCATCACTACGAACAAAGCTAGTGTAAGTGATGGAATTCGAATTGAGCTATTTCAAATCCTAAAAGATGATGCTGTGAAAGTGCTGCACTCAGTATGCCAGCAAATTTGGAAAACTCAGCAGTGGTCACAGGACTGGAAAATGTCAGTTTTCATTCCAATCCCAAAGAAGGGCAATGCCAAAGAATATTCAAACTGGTGCACAATTGCACTCATCTCACATACTGGCAAAGTAATGCTCAAAATTCTCCAAGTGAGGCTTCAACAGTACATGAACTGAGAACTTCCAGTTGTTCAAGCTTGATTAAGAAAAGGCAGAGGAACCAGAGATCAAATTGCCAACATCTGTTGGATCATCTAAAAAGCAAGAGAGTTCCAGAAAAACATCTGCTTTATTAGCTACACCAAAGCCTTTGACTGTATGGATAACAACAAACTGTGGAAAATTCTTAAAGAGATAGGAATACCAGACCACCTGACCTGCCTCCTGAGAAACCAGAATGCACGTCAAGAAGCAACAGTTAGAACTGGACAAGGAACAACAGTCTGGTTTCAAATAGGAAAAGGAGTACATCAAGGCTGTATATTGTTACCCAGATGATTTACCTTATATGCAGAGTATGTCATGCGAAATGCCAGGCTGGATGAAGCACAAGCTGGTATCAAGATTGCTGGGAGAAAGATCAGTAACCTCAAAAATGCAGATGACACCACCCTTATGGCAGAAAGCAAAGAAAAACTAAAGAGCCTCTTGATGAAAGTGAAAGAGGAGAGTGAAAAAGTTGGCTTAAAACTCAACATTCAGAAAACTAAGATCATGGCATCTGATTCCATCACTTCATGGCAAATAGATGGCAAAACAATGGAAACAGAGACTTTATTTTCTTGGGTTCCAAAATC
>NW_011494945.1:6525161-6529432 GCF_000754665.1 Bison bison bison | reverse complement strand
AGACGTCCCTTGGACTGCAAGGAGATCCAACCAGTCCATCCTAAAGGAAATCAATCCTAAATATTCATTTGAAGGACTGATGCTTGAAGCCAATCTCCACTACTTTGGCCACCTGATGAGAAGAACTGTCTCATTAGAAAAGACCCAGATGCTGAAAGATTGGAGTCAGGAGGAGAAGGGGACAACAGAGGAGGAGATGGTTGGATTGCATCACCAATTCTACGGACATGAGTTTGAGCAAGCTCTGGGAATTGGTGATGGACAGGAAAGCCTGGTGGCAAACTGCAGTCCATGGGGTCTCAAAGTGTAGGACACAACTGAGCAACTGAACTGACTGAACTTTGGTTAAAATAATAAAAACTGATTTGATAGATACCAAAGAAGGTGAAAGTCGCTCAGTTGTGTTCAACTTTTTGAGACCCCCTTGGACTGTTGCCCACCAGGCTTCTCTGTCCATGGAATTCTCCAGACAGGAATACTGGATGGGTTGCCATTTCCTTCTCCAGGGGATTTTCTCAACCCAAGGATCAAATTCAGGTCTCCTGCAATGCAGGCAGGTTCTTTACTGTCTGAGCTACCGTAGATAGCAAAGTGAAAGTGAAGTCGCTCAGTCGTGTCCAACTCTTTGCGACCCCATGGACTGTAGTCCATCATGCTCCTCCGTCCGTGGGATTGTCCAGGCAAGAATACTGGAGTGGGTTGCTGTTTCCTTCTCCAGGAGATCTTCCCAACACAGGGATCGAACCCAGGACTCCCGCCTTGCAGGCAGATGCTTTACCATCTGAGCCACCAGGGAAGCGGCAGAAGGAGAGGGTGGGACAAATTGAGAGAGTAGCATTGAAACATATACATTGCTGCTACTGCTGCTGCTAAGTCGCTTCAGTTGTGTCTGACCCTGTGCGACCCCATAGACGGCAGCTCACCAGGCTCCCCCGTCCCTGGGATTCTCCAGGCAAGAACACTGGAGTGGGCTGCCATTTCCTTCTCCAAAATGATATATAAATACCTTAACAGTCTTAGACTGCTAGAGTTTATAGTGATTGTTATTTTCTTCTGTGACTTCCAAATTTTGTAGAATGAGCATGTATTACTCTTGTAATGAGGGGGATAAAACAGTTTATTGTTTTTGGTTTTTTGTCAAACCTCTTTCGAAATACTCTAATCTCTCAGCTAGCATAGTATCATGGATTTATATATAATGTAATTATAAGAAGTTGTTAGCTATATTCATGTACATAAGAATGATATTATTAATTATTGAACTTATCATTGCAGATACTCTTGGCTGTGTCTTTTGGTTTTGCTGTGCTGCACCACTTGTATATCTTTCAGTGAAATCTAGTTTGCAGCCAATAGGAAGTTTTTAGTTCAAAGATGAAAGTTAGTCATGTTAAAGGAAATTGAGTCTGTCTTAGAGCTCATTTGAGTTGGACTGGCACACCTGGTCAGTTACCACAATGAAAGCAGCATTGGAGGGTCAACCCCATGTTTTGTGGGACGCCAGCTTAGTACTTCCTTTCGTGGAAGGGAAGGGACAAGGGAAGTACTTCCCTTGTCTGACAAAGGGTCTTGGGTAATTAAATGAAGATGTAAGCGATGCTGTGTATAGCTACCCAGAATGGATAGATCTATATAGTGAAGAGTTCTGACAAAATGTGGTCCACTAGAGGAGAAAATGGCAAACCACTCCAGTATTCTTGCCAGGAGAACCCCATGAACAGTATGAAAAGGCAAAAAGGGCCTGGTGTGCAGCAATCCACCGAGTCACAAAGAGTTGGACGCAATTTAGCAACTGAACGACAACAACAGCTTCGTACTAGCTTAGAGTAAGTTCAAAGGCCCATGTTGGTTAGACATTGAATTTATTTCCCCTTAGACTGTGGCCTTTTTCTCTTTCTACCTCCATGTCTAGCACGAAATCTGGCACATTTAGGCACTCAGCAAATGGTGTTAGAACTGAAGTGGAATGAAATCTGAAAATTATGCAGATTCCTAGCATTAGCTTTACTAAAAAGTCATCTGAGTCTTAAGTGAGTTATGTAGACACAGTCACAGAAGTAGGCTGTTTGGATGCACGAAAAGTTCTTAGGAACAATGAAGCTATCTTATGTTTAGCTATCATAATAGGGTCTTCTCTATGCCTCTTGTACTTTGGCTGCTAGTGAAACACTGAGAGACCCTCAGCACATCTACATTTGGCTATATAGTTATAGTTAGCTAGAATGATATATATAGTTAACTAGAATAAAGTATACACATTGAAAACTAATGAAGAATTGGAAAATTTAAGAGCAGGGTAATATAAATTTTCACAGATGCATTTTAAGTAAAATGTATTTTGACATCTTAACTAAGCTTCTGCCTCAGCTAGGCAGGAAAATCTGGTTTTGTCCTTTTGCCCTCTGTGTTATTCAATAACATATGCTATTTCTCATGTTAAGACCTTAACAGTTGTGCCAACAAATCCAGTTTGAAAAAAACATAAGGGCTTAATGGTGTCTCTTTACAGATTAGCCTGTCAACAACTCTGTCCATCAATAGATTACTTCAGCCCTTTAGAACAGTTGTTCACTTCAGGCATATGGGTTAAAAGTCGATGTGGTTAAGATACTGCAACTTGCTAATAGGAAAAAGAACTAGAATTATGAATATTGAGCTCTGGATGCTAAGGAGACAATCCTAGGTGTGTTGCTTTTTGAAAGAATAACTCAGGCATTCCTGTTAGTCATTCAAACCCTCTTTTGTCTCAGTGGTATAGACATCGTCCTTTTACCTCATATTGAGATGACATGTCAGTAGGATTTATCTTGAAACTCTGCATGGCTTTTAGGCTTTTAATTCATTTCAGTTTAGTAAGCATTTATTAGGTATTGAATTAGGTACTAAGGTCATAAAGATGAATGAGACTTGATCCCTGTCCTCTCGGTTTTCAGTTTAATGGGGAGGACATAATCAGATTATTTCAATATAATATATTAAGCATATAGGTATGCAAAGGAAAAGCCTCATGGACAGATTAACTGATAAACTATGTCTTGCATAATAGGTAAGACTATTCCAGGGAAAAAGGACAATATGAACACTAGAAACATATGTTCACGCAGTGTAGGCAGAAGAAAAGAACTTGATGGACAGAGAATGGGTAATGGAGGGCCCTATATGCCCTGAGAACATGTATGATCTTTATCCTGAAAGCAGTGAGGAGTCACTGAAGTGTTTTAGACATTGAAGTGACATGGTGATGGTGGTGGTTCAATCGTTCAGTCATGTCTGGCTCTTGAAACCCCATGGACTCGATCCCACCAGGCTCCTCTGTCTGTGGGATTTCCCAGGCAAGAATATTGTAGTGTGTTGCCATTTCCTTCTCTTAAGTGACATGACTGGATTATAATTTTAGATAGGTCACTCTAGAGGCAGAGAAGAGTATAGCTTGAGTGGAACAAGATCAGTGACAGGGAAATCACTTTAGGAGGCCATTGTAGTCCAGGAAAAAAATGATGAAGGCCTAGGCTAAGACACCTAATTAGTGGTGGTAAGAATGCAATGGTATAGATGATTCAATAAATGTTTAAGGTGTTGAAATCCTCAGGACTTGAGGGTTGAGGGGTAGGGAGAATGGTACCGTTAAGTGAGATTAAAAACGTAAAAGAAAAAGTTTTCAGGGGAATTATGATATACTAAGTATCAGATATGAATTTGAGGTGACTTTGGGACATCTGGGTAGATTTGAACTCTTAAAATTCAGAGAAATGGTGGTCAGTACTTGATAAGAAATAAATTATCATCTTGAGTAGAAATAAAAGACAAATATATTAGGACAACCCCCAAAGTAATATTGTTGTTTGAGGAGGACTTAATGTAGAGAAGGCTTTAGGTATGAAAATCGAGTTTGTACAGCAGTATTGTAAAGTTACTACTATAAGTAAGTTAAATATTGTGGGAAATTCACTTTGTGAGTTCACTTTGTGAAAAGTCATCATATATACCATTTATAGAGTACCTGTTGGCAAACTTCATAGTATGACATAATATTAGGATAAGATGGATATAGTTTAGGTTTTGATAGTTAAGAACGATTTTTGGATTATGTGGTTTCTCAGTATCATGGACATCAATGATAATTCAGTTCAGTTCAGTTCAGTTCAGTTCAGTCGCTCAGTCTGTCCAGCTCTTTGTGACCCCATGAATCGCAGCATGCCAGACCTCCCTGTCCATCACCAACTCCTGGAGTTTACTCAAGTCCATCGAGTCGGTGATGCTATCCAGCCATC
>NW_011494945.1:6523387-6524100 GCF_000754665.1 Bison bison bison | reverse complement strand
ATTTAAGGGCCTATATCTGATAGATAGAGTGCCTGATGAACTATGGAATGAGGTTCGTGACATTGTACAGGAGACAGGGATCAAGACCATTCCCATGGAAAAGAAATGCAAAAAAGCAAAATGGCTGTCTGAGGAGCCTTACAAATAGCTGTGAAAAGAAGAGAAGCAAAAAGCAAAGGAGAAAAGGAAAGATATAAACAACTGGATGCAGAGTTCCAAAGAATAGTAAGAAGAGATAAGAAAGCCTTCTTCAGCGATCAATGCAAAGAAATAGAGGAAAACAACAGAATGGGAAACACTAGAGATCTCTTCAAGAAGATCAGAGATACCAAAGGAACATCTCATGCAAAGATGGGCTCGATAAAGGACAGAAATGGTATAGACCTAACAGAAGCAGAAGATATTAAGAAGAGATGGCAAGAATACACAGAAGAACTGTACAAAAAAGATCTTCATGACCCAGATAAAAACGATGGTGTGATCACTGACCTAGAGCCAGACATCCTGGAATGTGAAGTCAAGTGGGCCTTAGAAAGCATCACTACGAACAAAGCTAGTGGAGGTGATGGAATTCCAGTGGAGCTATTCCAAATCCTGAAAGAGGATGCTGTGAAAGTGCTGCAGTCAATATGCCAGCAAATTTGGAAAACTCAGCAGTGGTCACAGGACTGGAAAAGGTCAGTTTTCATTCCAATCCCAAAGAAAGGCAATGC
>NW_011494945.1:6522744-6523287 GCF_000754665.1 Bison bison bison | reverse complement strand
CTATTCCAAATCCTGAAAGAGGATGCTGTTAAAGTGCTGCAGTCAATATGCCAGCAAATTTGGAAAACTCAGCAGTGGTCACAGGACTGGAAAAGGTCAGTTTTCATTCCAATCCCAAAGAAAGGCAATGCCAAACAATGCTCAAACTACCGCACAATTGCACTCATCTCACACACTAGTAAAGTAATGCTCAAAATTCTCTAAGCCAGGCTTCAGCAATATGTGAACTGTGAACCTCCTGATGTTCAAGCTGGTTTTAGAAAAGGCAGAGGAACCAGAGATCAAATTACCAACATCCGCTGGATCATTGAAAAAGCAAGAGAGTTCCAGAAAAGCATCTACTTCTGCTTTATTGACTATGCCAAAGCCTTTGTGTGTATCTCAATAAACTGTAGAAAATTCTGAAAGAGATGGGAATACCAGAACACCTGATCTGCCTCTTGAGAAACCTATATGCAGGTCAGGAAGCAACAGTTAGAACTGGACATGGAACAACAGACTGGTTCCAAATAGGAAAAGGAGTTTGTCAAGGCTGTATATTGT
>NW_011494945.1:6520320-6522483 GCF_000754665.1 Bison bison bison | reverse complement strand
CTGAAGGAGATCAGCCCTGGGATTTCTTTGGAAGGAATGATGCTAAAGCTGAAACTCCAGTACTTTGGCCACCTCATGCGAAGAGTTGACTCATTGGAAAAGACTCTGATGCTGGGAGAGATTGGGGGCAAGAGGAGAAGGGGATGACAGAGGATGAGATGGCTGGATGGCATCACTGACTCGATGGATGTGAGTCTGAGTGAACTCCGGGAGTTGGTGATGGACAAGGAGGCCCGGTGTGCTGCGATTCATGGGGTCGCAAAGAGTCAGACATGACCGAGCGACTGATCTGATCTAGGTTGGTCATAACTTTACTTCCAAGGAGTAAGTGTCTTTTAATTTCATGGCTGCAGTCACCATCTGCAGTGATTTTGGAGCCCCCAAAAATAAAGTCTGACACTGTTTCCACTGTTTCCCCATCTATTTCCCATTAATTGATGGGACCGGATGCCATGATCTTCGTTTTCTGAATGTTGAGCTTTAAGACAACATTTTCACTCTCCACTTTCACTTTCATCAAGAGGCTTTTGAGTTCCTCTTCACTTTCTGCCATAAGGGTGGTGTCATCTGCATATCTGAGGTTATTGATATTTCTCCCAGCAATCTTGATTCCAGCTTGTGTTTCTTCCAGTCCAGCGTTTCTCATGATGTACTCTGCATATAAGTTGAATAAACAGGGTGACAATATACAGCCTTGATGAACTCCTTTTCCTATTTGGAACCAGTCTGTTATTCCATGTCCAGTTCTAACTGTTGCTTCCTGACCTGTGAATAGTATTACTTAAAAAAAAAAAAATTTCCCTCCAGAAAGCAGGAATAGAAGGAACATACCTCAACATAATAAAAGCCATATATGACAAACCCACAGCAAACGTTAGCCTCAGTAGTGAAAAATTGAAAGCATTTCCCCTAAAGTCAGGATAAGACAAGGGTGCCCACTTTCACCACTACTATTCAACATAGTTTTGGAAGTTTTGGCCACAGCAAACAGAGCAAAAAAAGAAATAAAAGGAGTCCAAATTGGAAAAGAAGTAAAACTCTCACTGTTTGCAGATGACATGATCCTCTACATAGAAAACACTAAAGACTCCACCAGAAAATTACTAAAGCTAATCAATGAATATAGTAAAGTTGTAGGATATAAAATCAACACAGAAATCCCTTGCATTCCTATACACTAACAATGAGAAAATAGAGAAATTAAGGAAACAATTCCATTCACCATTGCAATGAAAAGAATAAAATACCTAGGAATATATCTAGCTAAAGAAACAAAAGACCTGTATATATAAAACTATAAAACATTGGTGAAAGAAAGGACACTAATAGATGGAGAAATATACCGTGTTCATGGATCGGAAGAATCAATATAGTGAAAATGAGTATACTACCCAAAGCAATATATGGATTCAATGCAATCCCTATCAAGCTACCAACTCTATTTTTCACAGAGCTAGAACAAATAATTTCGCAATTTGTATGGAAATACAAAAAACCTCGAATAGCCAAAGCAATCTTGAGAAAGAAGAATGAAACTGGAGGAATCAACCTGCCTGACTTCAGGCTCTACTACAAAGCCACAGTCATCATGACAGCATGGTACTGGCACAAAACAGAAATATAAATCAGTGGAACAAAATAGAAAGCTCAGAGATAAATCAACGCACCTATGGACACCTTATCTTTGACAAAGGAGGCAAGAATATACAATGGAGAAAAGACAATCTCTAACAAGTGGTGCTGGGAAAACTGAACAACCACTTGTAAAAGAATGAAACTAGAACACTTTCTAACACCATACACAAAAATAAACTCAAAATGGATTAAAAATCTAAACGTTTAAGGCCAGAAACTATAAAACTCCTAGAGGAGAATATAGGCAAAACACTCTGTGACAAATCACAGCAGGATCCTCTATGACCCACCTCCCAGAATATTGGAAATAAAAGCAAAAATAAACAAATGGGGCCTAATTAAAATTAAAAGCTTCTGCACAACAAAGGAAACTATAATCAAGGTGAAAAGGCAGCCTTCAGAATGGGAGAAAATAATAGCAAATGAAACAACTGACAAAGAAGTAATCTCAAAAATATACAAGCAACTTCTGCAGCTCAATTCCAGAAAAATAAATGACCCAATCAAAAAATGGGCCAAAGAACTTAA
>NW_011494945.1:6509484-6520220 GCF_000754665.1 Bison bison bison | reverse complement strand
CAAAGAAGACATACAGATGGCTAACAAACACATGAAAAGATGCTCAACATCACTCATTATCAGAGAAATGCAAATCAAAACCACAATGAGATACCATTTCATGCCAGTCAGAATGGCTGCTATCCAAAAGTCTACAAGCAATAAATGCTGGAGAGGGTGTAGAGAAAAGGGAACCCTCTTACACTGTTGGTGGGAATGCAAACTAGTACAGCCACTATGGAGAACAGTGTGGAGATTCCTTAAAAAACTGGAAATAGAACTGCCATACAACCCAGCAATCCCACTGCTGGGCATACACATTGAGGAAAGCAGAATTGAAAGAGACACGTGTACCCCAATGTTCATCGCAGCACTGTTTATAATAGCCAGGACATGGAAGCAACCTAGATGTCCATCAGCAGACTAATGGATAAGAAAGCTGTGGTACACATACACAATGGAGTATTACTCAGCCATTAAAAAGATACATTTGAATCAGTTCTAATGAGGTGGATGAAACTGGAGCCTATTATACAGAGTGAAGTAAGCCAGAAAGAAAAACACCAATACAGTATACTAACGCATATATATGGAATTTAGAAAGATGGTAACAATAACCCTGTATACGAGACAGCAAAAGAGACACTGATGTATAGAACAGTCTTTTAGACTCTGTGGGAGAGGAAGAGGGTGGGATGATTTGGGAGAATGGCATTGAAACATGTATACTATCATATGTGAAACAAATCGCCAGTCCAGGCTCGATGCATGATACAGGATGCTTGGGGCTGGTGCACTGGGACGACCCAGAGGGATGGGATGGGGAGGGATGTGGGAGGGGGTTTCAGATGGGGAACACATGTACACCCGTGGCAGATTCATGTCAATGTATGGCAAAACCAATACAATATTGTAAAGTAATTAGCCTCCAATTAAAATAAATAAATTTATATTAAAAAAGAGAGAGAGAGAGAAATAGCCTCTGGCTCAGAGGATTGTTTTGAGGATGAAACAATTCCTGCACATACACACACACAAAAACACATTTCAACAGATAGATGTAGAAACAGTATTTTTATGACATGTTTGGAATAGTAGTGGCACTATATAAAACATTATTCTCTTTTTTCTGTGGGAAAGTTAATATTAAGTTGCAGATAGGGGTGTCGGAAACTTCACTTTCTGCAGTCTTAGAAAATCCCTGTATTCGTGTACATACGTATATGTATACATTTGCTCCTGGGAAAGGAAGTAGCTTTCCTTAGTGAAAGTACTGTGGTAGGGAGTGGCAAGAGAATCAGATTAGAATTCTTTTATCAGTTGCTCTAGATAGATTGCACTCTGAGAGAGATTTTGAGGACCTTCGTCTACTAAAAGCAGGGAGAAGGCAGCAGTTTGGCTATATAATTAGTATATTTGTAAGTCACACTTTTGAATTGGGGGACTTCTCACAGTGATCAATTAGTGCTTAACTTTCACTCTAAAGCCATTTAGTCCTCTAACAACCTATTTGGATGATATGCTTCTATTCAGTGAACTTGCAGTTTTATAAGATCCCAGAGCAGTCATGGCAAGTGATTTGTGCAATGTTTTATACTACCCTTGGTCTTCCCTGGTGGCTCAGACGGTAAAAGCATCTGCCTACAATGCCTACCATGTGGGAGACCTGGGTTCAATCCCTGGGTCAGGAATATCTCCTGGAGAAGGAAATGGCAACCCACTCCAGTATTCTTGCCTGGAAAAACCCACGGATGGTGGAACCTGGTAGGCTACAGTCAATGGGGTCGCAGAGAGTCAGACACGACTGAGCAACTTCACTTTATACTACCCTTGGAAAAGATGAAAAGTGCATTGTCTGAACCAGGAATACACTCCTTTTCTGGAAAATTATGAAAGCGCTAAAGAAATTTTTTTTCATGGTGGCTTTGTTGAGAAGTGATCAGCTTTTCTTAAAAGGGGCCAGGATATTCTGGATATAATGAAAATATTAAGTTAGTATGTTTGTGGCCTGTGAGTGAAAGAAAGAACCCCGAGTGTTGGACTGGGACAGTAAATCATCTTCCTTGGCAGGAGCAAAGTTTTCTCTTCCTCCTGTCATGTCTGGACAGTTACCAGGGCCTGGGGTGAATTTTGCAATCTAGTTCTCGAAGTTCCAGAGAATGTTGAAGCATTTACATGGACTCTGGGGTACAAGTTGTCTGATCTCACTTGTTGGTTGTTTTGTTTGTGTTTGGTTTATATTTTTTTATGGATGAGACTTTTTCTATTTAAAGAGATGATTTAAAATGTTTACTGTGATGGGGAGGAAAAGGATTTTTATAATTTTTAATAATCTTTTTTGGTAGTTCTTTTACAAATAAATCAACACCTATATGAAATTATGTGTGAAGTATGCTCAAGAGCCAGAAAGTAGCCACTCCACTGACACTCCATCCCAAAGTGTCTGGGTATTCAGAATACTCCTTGGTTTACATGCCATTTACTGTATTTTTGTAATTCTAAAACATATTTTTTTCACATTTAAAACACTTCCAAAATAGGGGTACATCTTGTAGTCATTATTGTCCTAGATTGAAATCAGATTACTTCAGAAAGGACTTGCATTTGCCTCTAGCAGTCATTTGCACTGCTACCTGAGACCGTTTTAAATTAAATTCTCTGAGCATTACAGGTTTTTTGTTTTATACCCCGCTGGTAGTGTGAATTCAGATCATAAACCTGTGTAAGAACTGTCTTTTGGATAAAATTCCCTCTAGCTGGTGCCCAGTACTTAAAAGGTAGAGACTTGCAAGTTTTCTTGTTGTCTCTTTTTGCATTGTGGTTTTAGTTTCCATGTATTCTACATTGTATTTGTTAGCTCTTCTGTTGTTCCGGCTTTACATGAGAGCTTTCCTATTTTTCTCTTCTTGTGGTATAAAAGAGACTAGTGCATCTTATAATACATGGTAGCTTAGATTTGATTTAAAAAATCCATCAGATGCTTGCTTCCTACTAAGTCGCTTCAGTCGTGTCCGACTCTGTGTGACCCCATAGACGCCAGCCCACCAGGCTCCCCCATCCCTGGGATCCTCCAGGCAAGAATACTGGAGTGGTTTGCCATTTCCTTCTCCAATGCAGGAAAGTGAAAAGTGAAAGTGAAGTCGCTCAGTCATGTCCGACTCTTGGTGACCCCATGGACTGCAGCCTACCAGGCTCCTCCGTCCATGGGATTTTCCAGGCAAGAGTACTGGAGTAGGGTGCCATCGCCTTCTCCGGATGCTTGCTTAGGCCCTTACTATACTTCTTCAGAACTTGTTTGCTTCCATTGTGGACATAGTTCTAATAAATTCAATGTCATTGTTACTCCGTTCTTTGCTCATTCCTATCAGTGATCTTCAAACTTTTGCATAAGAATCAATTAGAGAGTGAAAATTACATATTTCTGCATCTTATCCCAGAGATTATTTACATAGACCTAGGGGATGCCCAGGAATCCTCACTTTATAAAATATCCTCAAGGTGTTTATACCTAAGTGATTGAAGGACCATACTTGGAGAAAAACTGCACACTCTGTATCTAAATGAAAATTCATGGCTTGAGCTGCTGTCTATGTATACTGATGACTTTCAAATCCTATCTTTAGTCTAAGCCATTCTTCTTTGATGGCTCTATTAAAGGCAGAATACACTCTGATCTAGGGTACATGGGCTTAAGTCCCAGCTCAGCCACTTATAACTGTGTGACCTTTGGCAAAGTTACTTAACCTCTTAGTTGCCTCAAGTAAAATGAAATTAATATGAATACTTTAGAGGGTTGCTTTGGCAATTCTGTGGATCAACATATGTAAATTATCTTTGGCCGGTGGCTGGTATTAGCTCAGTGTAAGTGGTAACTGTTTTTATGTTGTTATTGCCCTACAAGGGCTTTGCTGGTGGCTCCGACAGTTAAGTGTCTGCCTGCAACGCGGGAGACCCAGGTTCAGTCCCTGGATCGGGAAGATACCCTGGAGAAGGAAATGGCAACCCACTCCAGTACTCTTGCCTAGAAAATTCCATGGATGGAGAAGCCTGGTAGGCTACAGTCCATGGGGTCTCAAAAGAGTCAGACACAACTGAGCCCCTTCACTTTCTTCCTATTGTCCTACAAAGAGGGCTTCCAAGGTGGCTCAGTGGTAAACAATCCATCTGCCAGTGCAGAAGGTACAAACACGGGTTCGATCCCTGGGTTGGGAAGATCCCCTGGAGTAGGAAATGGCAACCCACTCCAGTATTCTTGCCTGGAAAATTGCCAGAACAGAGGAGCCTGGTGGGCTACAGTTAATGGGGTCACAAAGAATTGGACATGACTGAGCAACTAAGCATGTGCACACACACACATATACATTGTCCGACAAACACTTCAAACATGTCTAAAGTTAACCTTTTATATTAACCTTGACACCCCTCAAAATCTGTTTTCTGCTTTGACTAGAGCTATATTTAATTTCTCCCTATTATTAATTTTCTTCATCCCAGTCATACATTCTATAAATTCAATATCCTAATTATCTCTAATTTGTCCCCTTCTTTTCATTCCCACTTCTGTTGCTTTGGTTCAGATCTTTATTTTCACACATAGCATTCTAGAATAGTCTCCTGTCTGGAAGTCTAACCTCTGGTTGTTTTTCTCTGTTCTGACTCTCAGAAATCTTTATCAAAGGCAATGTGATACTGCTACTCCTCTGCTGGGTGACTCTCATTGCCCATGGGATAAAATCCAAACACCTGTGCCTGGCTTACTAAGCTCCTCAGATCTGATTTCTGCCCTCTCTTCTGCAATACTTAGGCACATTTGCAATCTTCCAACATTTCTTGTAGTAGCTCTCCCAAAACATCACATTCTCTCTAGATTTCATAACTTTGGATAAATAAGCAATAAAGCATGGTGGTTAAAAGTGTGAGCTTTAGGGTCAAGCCGCCCAAGTTCTGACTTTGCTACTTTAGTTGTGTTACCTTGCACAAAACAGTTTTTCTGTGCCACAGTTTACTCATCTTTAAAATGAAAATAATTGTCCTCATAGAGTTGTTAGGTGGATTTTAGTAAATTAACCCCTCCAGTAATAAAGGTGAGGTATCATTATTTTTGTTATTACCATGCTGTTTCTTTTGCTTGTACACTTGATCCTCCTCTCTATCCATTTTCTCACTTTCTTTTGCCTGTCAAATCCTACTTACTCATCCTTTGTTTTTCAGTTTAAGAACTAGATCCTCCAGGAAGCCATCTCTGAAACCCCCGAACTTTTTAGATGGCCATCCTCTGGGTTCTCATGGCACCCTTTTTAGTATAATTAAACTGTTAATGTTTTAAGGACTGCCAGGGACTATGCTTTTCATCTTTGAATGGCTAATAAATGAAATGTGATTGTTTTATTGTTTCTTATTTGTTATAGGTTGGGAAAGTAATTAGGGAAAGGATATTCTGCTTGCATCAAGTAGTTCATAAAACGACAGGAAGGGAAGAGAGAGCAAGAGGTGAAAAGACAGAAAGCAAAGTCTGTAACACTCTGGAACTTTCCAGCAAAAAGGCAGGCAAATCAACAGTTATCAGTGTGATTCTCTAAGTACCATCATGCATAATTAAAATGCTATTATGATATCCTTAAGTCATCCCAAAGGTTAAATTGTGTTGAGTATACTCTGCCTGAAAGGAAGAAAAATAGGTTAAACATTTTAGAAATATTTCTTTTAAAACTAGTTGAAATAAAATTTGGCAATTAAATAGATAAGCTTTAGTTATTTATCATTGTCCATCACCTCATTCCCCCTTGGGTTGTGTGACTAATCGGTACTCCCATAATTAATTCCAAATATTGAGTGTGCTCAATCTGTGGGAGAGAAATAAAGTAAAAGCCAAGGAAGGTTTATAGCAACTAACCTGAGTACTGTTAACTTTAAAATTCGTTATTTGTTGACTCAATTTCTAAATTCTTTATACACTTAATAACTTTGCCATCAATCATTCTAAAGGGTGTTGACCCAAAAAAATAGACTGCCAGATATTTCTCCAGAAAAAATGGGTTTATTTGGGATCAGCACAAAATTACAATTTGGAGTCTTCAGTTGTGGTAGGCCCTGTGCAAGTCTCAGCAGAGCAAGGGAAAAACTCTTTTATAGAGGAGAAAGGGAAGTTGGGAGGGCTGTAGTAAACCAAGAGTCTGTGGCTTTTCATTGGCTGAATCCTTGCCAGGAAAGAAGAGTAATTTTTCTTCCTGTTGGACTCAGCCATGTCACAGAGCGTGAGAGCTCCCTCTTCTGATCTCTCTACTCTATTTAATTGAAGTTTCTGTTAATTAACTATTTAGAAGACAAATGATTAGAAACAAAGTTCAACAGGTAAATATAATAAACATAAGAATGTTGAAACCCTTTCAAAATCACTTTTTTAAATGAAAACTTTCTGAAGAAATATCAGTAATACTTTAAAATTCTAATAATTATTATTTACTTTCTTAAATAAAATTATATTAAATTAAACACTGTATGCAAAAGTATATACCAAGGTAAAGAGTTGGACACGACTGAGCAACTGAACTGAATGTGTGATTTTTTTAAAATGTAGGGCAGTATTTATAGAATTGTTTGGTTTAACTATGACAAATGTTAGTGTAAGAAGGTAGGGAAAAGTTGTTGACCTACCAAACTAGTTTCAGGGAATTCATTTTACAAGTAGTTTTTGGATTAGGTCCTGAGAATACAGTGCCCTCTTGCAGAGCATAGAAGTTTAGATTGTAGGAACTCACAGAAGAAATAACATAATTGCCTTCCCTGAATTTATGTTGATTTAAGAGGCATAAGACCACCGGTCCCATCCCTTCATGGGAAATGGATGGGGAAATAGTGGAAACAGTGTCAGACTTTATTTTTTGGGGCTCCAAAATCACTGCAGATGGTGACTGCAGCCATGAAATTAAAAGACGCTTACTCCTTGGAAGGAAAGTTATGACCAACCTAGATAGCATATTCAAAAGTAGAGACATTACTTTGCCAACAAAGGTCCATTTAGTCAAGGCTATGGTTTTTCCTGTGGTCATGTATGGATGTGAGAGTTGGACTGTGAAGAAGGCTGAGCGCCAAAGAATTGATGCTTTTGAACTGTGGTGTTGGAGAAGACTCTTGAGAGTCCCTTGGACTACAAGGAGATCAGCCCTGGGATTTCTTTGGAAGGAATGATGCTAAAGCTGAAACTCCAGTACTTTGGCCACCTCATGCGAAGAGTTGACTCATTGGAAAAGACTCTGATTCTGGGAGGGGTTGGGGGCAGGAGGAGAAGGGGACGACAGAGGATGAGATGGCTGGATGGCATCACTGACTTGATGGACGTGAGTCTGGGTGAACTCCAGGAGTTGGTGATGGACAGGGAGGCCTGGCATGCTGCGATTCATGGGGTCGCAAAGAGTCAGACACGAGTGAGCAACTGAACTGAACTGAAGACCTTTAAAAATGAAAAGATATAAGTGCCTCTAAAAATATCAATATAAACCATTGATTCTGTATGTCTTCCGCTGTTTTCTACCTTTGCAGAAATCTAATTAAAAAGAAACTAGGAAATTTTGTTTCTTATTATAAAACTAATATCTATTTATTGTAGAGAATGTGTAAGAAAGTAGAAATCAGTTAGTTCAGTTCAGTCGCTCAGTTGTGTCTGACTCTGCAAACCCCATGGCCTGCAGCACACCAGGCTTCCCTGTCCACCACCAGCTCCTGGAGCTTACTTAAACTCATGTCCATCACGTTAGTGATGCCATCCAACCATCTCATCCTCTGTCAAAATAACAAAAGAAAAATCTGTTGTCCCTCTAGTAACATTTAATATATTTGCAATTATTATTATTATATAATATAATGGATATTATTTGCTATTATTTAGTACATTTATGGAGAAGGCAATGGCACCCCACTCCAGTACTCTTGCCTGGAAAATCCCATGGACAGAGGAGCCTGGTAGGCTGCAGTCCATGGGGTCGCTAAGAGTTGGACACGACTGAGCGACTTCACTTTCACTTTTCACTTTCCTGCATTGGAGAAGGAAATGGCAACCCACTCCAGTATTCTTGCCTGGAGAATCCCAGGGACGGGGGAGCCTGGTGGGTCGCCGTCTATGGGGTTGCACAGAGTCGGACACGACTGAAGCAACTTAGCAGCGGTACATTTATAGTCTTTTATCTATGTTTATCTTTGTCTTTCATAAAAATCGAGCTATAATTATATAATTTTATATCCTTTACTCACTTTATATTAAATCAAGAACATTTCTCCAAACTGAATATTCAAGATAAAGTACAGGTAAAGGTGATGGAGAGTCTAATCACTTACATAATCTCAGACATTGTTTTAAACTTGCTGTATTCAAATTCGGTAAGGAAAAATCTAACTTTCTACTTATTAAATAAAATGTTTGTAAGTCTAGATGTTTTAAATCTACAAATTGTTACATTTGCTTGGAAATTAGATAACACTTATATCATGGCAGTGAGAATTAATTGTGCACATAACAATTAGATGCTGTATTATAATTTACAAAAGATTGGCATTGCTTTGCACTCTTTCAAAAACTGGGTATTGTACTAATGTAATCATATTTCTTCTATTTAGACTCATTTAGGATAATAGGCAATAGCAACCCACTCCAATACTCTTGCCTGGAAAATCCCATGGACAGAGGAGCCTGGTAGGCTGCAGTCCATGGGATCGCTAAGAGTTGGACACGACTGAGTGACTTCACTTTCACTTTTCACTTTCATGCATTGGAGGAGGAAATGGCAACCCACTCCAGTATTCTTGCCTGGAGAATCCCAGGGACAGTGGGGCCTGGTGGGCTGCCATCTATGGGGTCACACAGAGTCGGACATGACTGAAGCGGCTTAGCAGCAGCAGCAGCAGCAGCAGCAGCAGGATAATAGAGTTGAAGAATGCTCAATAAAATTTGAATAATTATGAAATAAGCAAACTGATTTTATTGGATATACTGCTATCGAACTTACCTGCTGTGTTTTGTCCTGCTCTCATTGTCTCTTACTCATCTTTCTTCAAAAGTGAGATTGCAGACTACTTGACAGCAGAAGCCATGCCCTGTTTGTTTTTTTCTACAAGGCATAGCATGTTACATGTAGACACTAAACAATTACCTGTTCTTACTTTGACTTTGTTACTACTTTCTCCAGCTTCTCCCTGCCCCCTCCATTTTTGCTCCCTCCTCTTTGATCTCCTTTGATTCTTCATTTGTCTTCTAAATGCTAGGTGGTCATCAGCATTTTGAGCTCAACTCATTTTTCTCCTAAATCTGTCATTCTTGACCTTTTAAATTTTTGCCTCAACATGTCTGAAGGGCACCACAGTGGACAGATAACATTAGCTCTCTAATGAATAAAGGCATTGAATCTTAGCCAACCCTTTTCATGCATACCCACATGCTAATCTTTATGCTCTCCTTGGGTAATCTAATGGATAACCAAATCTATATCTTTAGATCTAGCCTAGACTGCTCACCTAAACTCCAAACCTGTATTTCAATTCATTTGGTGGATAGCTCTTGTCTGTAAGCACCTCAAATTCAACTATATCTAAAACAGAGTTTGTTGTTTTCATCAGACTTGTATCTCATTTTATATTATTCCTTATTCCTGTTAATGCCACTACTATCTCTTTCCTTGCCCAAGTAAAATTTTAGAGAGTGTTTTTGATTTTTTCCTCTCCTCCATTTTGCATATCTAGTTGGTTCCTATGTCCTTTTGATTGTATCTTCCAAGAATCTTTCATGTTGATCTCACTTACTCCTGTCTTCATTCAGGCCTTATATTTTTCCTCATTTTACTTACTTCAGTAACCTCTTAATTTGTCTATCTGTAATTTCTTCCCACTCAGGGCTGTCTGAATAAACTTGTCAGAATACAAACCTGACCATGTTGTTCCACTTTATATCCCTTCTTACCTCCCCACTGCCTGATCCTATAAAATACAAACTCCTTTTGTGTTATACAGATCCTTTGTGGTTTGGCCCATATACTTATTAGCCATTTCTCTCTCTCTTTTTTTTAATTGGCAGATAATTGCCTTACAATATTGTGCTGGCTTCTGCCATACATCAACATGAATTAGCCATAGGTATACATATGTCCTTTTCCTATTTGGAACCAGTCTGTTGTTCCATGTCCAGTTCTAACTGTTGATTTCGGACCTGCATACAGATTTCTCAAGAGGCAGATCAGGTGGTTTGGTATTCCCATCTCTTTCAGAATTTTCCACAGTTTATTGTGATACACACAGTCAAAGGCTTTGGCATAGTCAATAAAGCAGAAATAGATGTTTTTCTGGAACTCTCTTGCTTTTTCAATGATCCAGCGGATGTTGGCAATTTGATCTCTGGTTCCTCTGCCTTTTCTAAAACCAGCTTGAACATCAGGAAGTTCATGATTCACATATTGCTGAAGCCTGGCTTGGAGAATTTTGAGCATTACTTTACTAGTGTGTGAGATGAGTGCAATTACGTGGTAGTTTGAGCATTGTTTGGCATTGCCTTTCTTTGGGATTGGAATGAAAACTGACCTTTTCCAGTCCTGTGGCCACTGCTGCGTTTTCCAAATTTGCTGGCGTATTGAGTGCAGCACTTTCACAGCATCATCTTTCAGGATTTGAAGTAGCTCCACTGGAATTCCATCACCTCCACTATCTTTGAAGGAGTATGTCAAGGCTGTATATTGTCACCCTGCTTATTTAACTTATATGCAGAGTACATCATGAGA
>NW_011494945.1:6502405-6509384 GCF_000754665.1 Bison bison bison | reverse complement strand
TGAGATGGCTAGATGGCATCACTGACTTGATGGACGTGAGTCTGGGTGAACTCCGGGAGTTGGTGATGGACAGGGAGGCCTGGCGTGCTGCGATTCATGGGGTCGCAAAGAGTCGGACACAACTGAGCGACTGAATTGAACTGAACTGAATACATATGTCTTCTCTCTCCTGAATCCCCCTCCCATCTTCCTCTCCATCCCACCCCTCTAGGTTGTCACAGAGCACTGGGTTGAGCTCCCTGTGTCACACAGCAAATTCCTACTTGCTGTCTACTTTATATATGGTAATGTGTAGGTTTCCATGTTCTTCTCTCAGTTCATCCCACCCTCATATTCCCTTGCTGTGTCCACAAGTCTGTTCTCTATGTCTGTGTCTCCATTGCTGCCCTGCAAATAGGTTCATCTTTCTAGATTCCAAATGTATGCGTTGATATACAATGTTTGTGTTTCTCTTTCTGACTTACTTCACTCCGTACAACAGGCTCTAGCTTCATCCACCTCATTAGGACTGACTCAAAGGCATTCTTTTTTACAGCTGAGTAATAGTCCACTGTTACTATTAGTCCACTGTTACTAAGAGTCTCAAAGAGTCGGAAACAACTGAGCAACTGAACTGAACTGAACTGAACTGAATAGTCCACTATATGTATGTACCACAATTTCCATATCCATCTGTTGATGGACATCTAGGTTGCTTCCATGTCCTAGCTGTTGTAAAAAGTGCTGCAATGAACATTGGGGTACATGTGTCTGCTTCAATTATGGTTTCCTCAGGGTATATGCTTAGTAGTGGGATTGTTAGGTCATATGGTAGTTTTATAAGGAATCTCCATACTGTTCTTCATGGTGGCTGTATCAATTTACATTTCCACAACAGTGCGAGAGGGTTCCCTTTTCTCCATATCCTCTCCAACATTTACTGTTTGTAGATTTTTTAACGATAGCCATTTTGGTCGGTGTGAGGTGATACCTCATTGTCTTTTCGATTTGCATTTCTATAATGTTGAGCATCTTTTCATGTGTTTGTTGGCCATCTGTGTATTTTCTTTGGAGAAATGTCTGTTTAGGTCTTCTGCCCATTTTTTAAAATTTCTTTATTATTTATTGAAGGATAATTGCTTTACAGAATTTTGCTGTTTTCTGTCATACCTCAACATGAATCAGCCATAGGTATACTTATATCTCTTCCCTTTTGAACCTTCGTCCCACCCCTCTAGGTTGATACAGAGTCCCTGTTTGAGTTTCCTGAGCCATACAACAAATTTCCATTGGCCATCTATTTTACATATAGTAATGTAAGTTTCCATGTTACTCTTTCCATACATCTCACTCCCTCCTCCCCTCTCCCCATGTCCATAAGTCTATTCTCTATGTCTCTTTCTCCATTGTTTCCCTGTAAATAAATTCTTTAGTACCATTTTTCTAGATTCCGTAAATATGTGTTAGAATATGGTATTCATCTTTTTTGTTCTGACTCACTTCACTCCGCATAATAGGTTCTAGGTTCATCCACCTCATTAGAGCTGACTCAAATGTGTTCCTTTTTATGGCGAGTAATATTCCATTGTATATATGTACCACAACTTCTTTATCCATTCATCCTTCGATGGACACCTAGATTGCTTCCTTGTTCTGGCTATTGTAAATAGTGCTGCAGTGAACAATGGGATACATGTATCTCTTTCAATTTTGGTTTCCTCAGGGTATATGCCTACTAGTGCGATTGTAGCGTCATATGGTAGTTTTATTTCTTAGTTTTTTAAGGAATCTCCATACTGTTCTTCATAGTGGCTGTATCAATTTACATTCCCACCAACAGTGCAAAGGGCTCCCTTTTCTCGATATCCTCTCCAGCATTTATTGTTTGTAGATTTTTTTAATCATAGCCATTTTGGTCGGTGTGAGGTGATACCTCATTGTTGTTTCGATTTGCGTTTCTCTAATACTGAGCATCTTTTCATGTGCTTGTTGTCCACCTGTTTATTTTCTTTGGAGAAATGTCTGTTTAGGTCTTCTGCCCATTTTTTGATTGGGTTGTTTGTTTTTCTTTTATTGCGCTGCGTGAGCTGTTTGTATATTTTGTTGTTTGTCACTTGTTTCATTGGCAATTATTTTCTCCCATTCTGAAGGTTATCTTTGTTTTATCTAGTTTATTGTTTCCTTTGCTGTGCAAAAGCTTTTAAGTTTAATTATGTCCCATTAGTTTACGTTTGTTTTTATTTCCATTACACTAGGAGGTGGTTCCAAGAAGATCTTGCTGGGATATGTATCAGAGTGTATCACCTATGTTTTCCTCTAAGAGCTTCTAGCCATCTCTTATTGCCAACATTTATTTAGTGTGCTCCAACCAAATTCACTAGGATCTACCATGTCCCTCCTTGTTTATACTTCTATCTCCAATAATTACGTATTTGCAAATTTTATATTCCTGTTAAGCCTCTTATTGTCTGCTTGTTTTGATCTCTGTCTTTCATATCTTTCCTCAATGTCTGGTAAGCCTTGGTTAAACAACTTAACCTCCATTTAATAATGGAGCACTAAAAAACTGATTAGGAGACTTCCCTGGTGGTCTAGTGGCTAAGACTCTGTGCTGCCAATGCAAGGGGTGCAGGTTCAGTCCCTGGTGAGGGAACTAACATGCCATGTGCTGCATGGCATGACCAAAGATTAAAAAAATTATAATTTTTTAAAAATTGAAAACTCCAAATTTATCCAATCCATTCATTTTATTGTCTTTAGTATCTTAGTTACCTTGGGCTAGTCATAGTTCCTTGATAAGGATTTTCCCATCTCCACTTGGATGTGTCAGTTCAGTTCAGTCACTCAGTGGTGTCCGACTCTTTGCGACCCCATGAATCGCACAGAGCCGGACATGACTGAAGTGACTTAGCGGCAGTAGCAGCAGAGTTCAGATCAGTTCAGTCGCTCACTCGTGTCCGACTCTTTGCGACCCCATGAATCGCAGCATGCCAGGCCTCCCTGTCCATCACCAACTCCCAGAGTTCACTCAAACTCATGTCCATCGAGTCTATGATGCCATCCAGCCATCTCATCCTCTGTCGTCCCCTTCTCCTCCTGCCCCCAATCCCTCCCAGCATCAGAGTCTTACTTGAGTTAGGAATTTGCCTTTTTTGCATTAGCTAAGTCTGTTATTACTTGTACATCTCTTTTCCATTTTCCAAAGTTGTGTTGTTGTCACCTTTTCTGATTTCTTTGTCCTTGTAGGTTTATAACTTTTTTAAAGTTTTAATATTATTTTAGTGGGTTTAGAGAGGAAGCAAAAGTCAGTGTATATGTTCACTCTGCCATATTTACCTAAACTACTCTTTCCAAACTGTTCATAATGCCAAATTATTTCTGGCTTTACTTATCTCTCTGTCTAGCAAAGAGAGTTAGATAATGTCTCTTCTGTGCTCCTGTGACACTCTATGTATGCTTTTGTTATGGAATTGATCCCACTGAATCATATCTTGTTTTTAATTTGTCTCCCCTACCACACATTGTTGTACAACCTGTACATTGTTGTACAACTAATATTCCAGAACTTTTTCATCTGGGAAAACTGGAACTCTACAACTCTGCATTTACCTCTCCCCTCAGCTACCATTCTACTTCTGTTTTTATGAGTTTGACTACTCCTTGGAAGGAAAGTTATGACCAACCTAGATAGCATATTGGAAAGCGGAGACATTACTTTGCCAACAAAGGTCCGTCTAGTCAAGGCTATGGTTTTTCCTGTGGTCATGTATGGATGCAAGAGTTGGACTGTGAAGAAAGCTGAGCACCGAAGAATTGATGCATTTGAACCGTGGTGTTGAAGAAGACTCTTGAGAGTCCCTTGGACTGCAAGGAGATCCAACCAGTCCATTCTGAAGGAGATCAGTCCTGGGATTTCTTTGGAAGGAATGATGCTAAAGCTGAAACTCCAGTACTTTGGCCACCTCATGTGAAGAGGTGACTCATTGGAAAAGACTCTGATGCTAGGAGGGATTGAGGGCAGGAGGAGAAGGGGACGACAGAGGATGAGATGGCTAGATGGCATCACTGACTCAATGGACATGAGTCTGAGTGAACTCCGGGAGTTGGTGATGGACAGGGAGGCCTGGCGTGCTGCGATTCATGGGGCAGCAAAGAGTCGGACACGAGTGAGCGACCGAACTGATCTGAACTCTGCTGCTACTGCTGCTAAGTCACTTCAGTCATGTCCGACTCTGTTCGACCCCGTAGATGGCAGCCCATCAGGCTCCCCCATCCCTGGGATTCTCCAGGCAAGAACACTGGAGTGGGTTGCCATTTCCTTCTCCAATGCATGAAAGTGAAAAGTGAAAGTGAAGTCGCTCAGTCGTGTCTGACTCTTAAGGACCTCATGGACTGCAGCCAACCAGGCTCCTCCGTTCATGGGATTTTCCAGGCAAGAGTACTGGAGTGGGGCGCCATTGCCTTCTCCAGGTTGTATACTGCTGCTGCTGCTGCTAAGTCGCTTCAGTCGTGTCCGACTCTGTGTGATCCCACAGACGGTAGCCCACCAGGCTCCCCCGTCCCTGGGATTCTCCAGGCAAGAGCACTGGAGTGGGTTGCCATTTCCTTCTCCAATGCATGAACGTGAAAAGTGAAAGTGAAGTCGCTCAGTCATGTCCGACTCAGCCCACCAGGCTCCTCCGTCCATGAGATTTTCCAGGCAAGAGTACTGGAGTGGGGTGCCATTGCCTTTTCCTATATGCATACACAAAGAAAACCAGATAAAAGAAACAGAACTATTGACCTTTCTCCAGTCTCTCTAAAGAAAAATCTAAACTGAAAGAATTACCAGCAAATTACCAAGTATTACCAGCGAAATACCAAACAGAGAGTCCTCTGTTTCAAGACCCTCTTGTAGTATCTCTGATTGCCTCCTAAATGCTGTCTCCCTAGTAGTCCTTTGGGATTATGCAATAATGATGGCACAGTCAGCCACCAGCAAATATAGACATTGGTTGTTTAAACAGACCATTTGGGAACATTTGCTTCCCTCAAGAGCAAGTGAAAATGCTTTGCAGTTAAGTTTTTTTGTCTAACACATTCTCCAAGTGGGGGATAGTTTCTTTATGCAGTGGTACCTCAGCTTCAGTCAGTACCAAAATCAGGTTGATTATGTTCTTTGCAGCCAAAGAGGGAAGAACTCTATACAGTCAGTAAAAGCAAGACCTGGAGCTGACTGGCTCAGATCATGAACTTCTTACTGCAAAATTCAGACTTAAATGGAAGAAAGTAGGGAAAACCACTAGGGCATTAAGGTATGACCTAAATCAAATCCTTTATGATTACAGTGGAGATAACAAATAGATTCAAGGGATTATATCTGGTAGACAGAGTGCCTGAGAAACTATGGACAGAGGTTCATAATATTATATAGGAGGTGGTAACCAAAACCATCCCCAAGAAAAAGAAATCCACAGAGGCAGAGTGATTGGAGGAGGAGGCTTTACAAATAGCTGAGGAAAAGAAGAGAAGCAAAAGGCAAGGGAGAAAGGGAAAGATATGCCCAACTGAATGCAGAGTTCCAGAGAATAGCAAGGAAAGATAAGAGACCTTCTTAAATGAACAATGCAAAGAAATTGAGGAAAACAATAGAATGGGAAAGACCAGAGATCTATTCAAGAAAACTGGAGATATCAAGGGAACATTTCATGCAAGGATGGGCACAATAAAGGACAGAAACGGTAAGGACCTAAATGAAGCAAAAGAGATTAAGAAGATATAGCAAGAATACACAGAACAATTGTACAAAAAATGTCTTAATTACCTGGATAACCATAATGGCGAGGTCACTCATCTAGAGCCAGAAATCCTGGAGTGTGAAGTCAATTGGGCCTTAGGAAGCGTTACTACAAACAAAGCAAGCGCAGGTGATGGAATTTCAGCTGAACTATTTCCAATCCTAAAAGAGGATGCTATTAAAGTGCTGCACTCAATATGCCAGAAAATTTGGAAAACAGCAGTGGCTACAGGATTGGAAAGGGTCAATTTTCATTCCAATCCCAAAGAAGAGCAATGCCAAAGAATGTTCTAACTTCCATACAATTGCACTCTTTTCATATGCTAGCAAGATTATGCTCAAAATCCTTCAAGCTAGGCTTCAGCAGTACGTGAACTGAGAACTTCCAGATGTTCAAGCTGGATTAAGAAAAGGCAGAGAAACCAGAGATCAAATTGCCAACATTTTGTTGAATCATGGAGAAAGCAAGGGAGTTCCAGAAAAACCATCTACTTCTGCTTCATTGACTATGCTTAAACTTTTAACTGTGTGGATCACAGCAAACTGTGGAAAATTCTTAAAGAAAAGGAAGTACCAGACCATCTTACCTGCCTCCTGAGAAATCTGTATATAGGTCAAAACACAACAGTTAAAACTGGACATAGAGCAACTGACTGATTCCAGATTGGGAAAGGAGTATGACAAGGCTGCACATTGTCACCCTGCTTATTTAACTTCTATGCGGACTACATCAGTGAAATGCCAGGCTGGATGAATCACAAGCTGGAATAAAGATTGCCAGAAGCAAAAGAGACACTGATGTATAGAACAGTCTAATGGACTCTGTTGGAGAGGGAGAGGGTGGGAAGATTTGGGAGAATGGCATTGAAACATGTAAAATATCATGTATGAAACGAGTTGCCAGTCCAGGTTCGATGCACGATACTGGATGCTTGGGGCTGGTGCACTGGGACGACCCAGAGGGATGGTATGGGGAGGGAGGAGGGAGGAGGGTTCAGGATGGGGAACACATGTATACCTGTGGCGAATCTATTTCGATATTTGGCAAAACTAATACAATATTGTAAAGTTTAAAAAATAAAAAAAATAAATAATAAAATTTAAAAAATAAAAATAAAACAATAGTAAAGAAACAGCAAAAAAAAAAAATTGTGCTGGTGAATTGTTTTGTATATAAACAATTTTCTGTTTCAGTGTGGTTATTAACATTGACTATAATCTATT
>NW_011494945.1:6500922-6502305 GCF_000754665.1 Bison bison bison | reverse complement strand
TGCTAAGTCGCTTCAGTCGTGTCCGACTCTGTGTGACCCCACAGACGGTAGCCCACCAGGCTCCCCCGTCCCTGGGATTCTCCAGGCAAGAGCACTGGAGTGGGTTGCCATTTCCTTCTCCAATGCATGAACGTGAAAAGTGAAAGTGAAGTCGCTCAGTCATGTCCGACTCTTAGCGACCCCATGGACTGCAGCCCACCAGGCTCCTCCGTCCATGGGATTTTCCAAGCAAGAGTACTGGAGTGGGGTGCCATTGCCTTCTCCAACTGAACTCTAGATACCTAATATAAGTGGAATCATACAGTATTTGTTTTTCTGTGACTGGTTTATTTCACTTAGCATAATGTCCTCAATGTTCATCCATGTTTTAGAATGTATTAGAATTTCCTCTCATTTTAAGGCCAAATAGTATTCCATTGTATGTCTATATGTTTTGTTTATCTGTTTATTCATTGATGGATGTTTGGATTATTTCTACCTTTTGACTGTAGAGAATAATGCTGTTATGAATATGGGTGTACAAATATCTATTTGAGACCCTGCTTTCAATTATTTTGGATATATATACTTAGAAGTGTCATCATTTTTATGACATTGACATTTTTTAAGAAAACAGTCCCCCCCTTTGTAAAAATAGAATGTCTTTCATTTGGGGCTTATGTGATGTGCTATTCAGGTAACACATTCCTGGACAGAATGCTGCATTGCAAATAACATATTCTGCTTTCCTTTTGTCTTTCAATTTTGTTCATAATTTCTATATGTTGTGGTATGAATTTTAATGTAGGCTTTACATCTTTATCTTTATTTTCTCCCTGCTTTTAAACATAAAATGTCTTACCCTCTTCTAAGTTTATTTTAACTATCCAGTTTTTTTTTTTAATAAAAGAAAATTAACTCTGTACTGTATCTGAAGTTTTATACTGATTGTTCAGTCAGGTAAATGTTTAACTGGATTTCCCCCCCTATTTTTTGTAACATCATTTATTGAACAAACAACAAATGAATCATTTGTTGAATCCTCTGGAAGTGTTTATGTGAAGTTCTTAGATTTACTAATTTCTATTGACCAGTTCATTTTTATATCACTATCTTAACACTTTAATTATTACATATTATAAATAATAGATTGTAATATCTATTAGAGAACCTATAAGGCAGATCTCTTAACCACAGATTTTTCTACTCAGTTGTAAGAGTACTTTTTAAAGTATAATAATATACATTAACAATAAAATAAAGTTAGGCTAACCTTTACTGTGTTTGTTCTTTAGATAAGTTAACCCATACTGCTGCTGCTGCTGCTAAGTCGATTCAGTCGTGTCCGACTCTGTGCGATCCCATAGACGGCAGCCCGCCAGGCTCCCCCGTCCCTGGGATTCT
>NW_011494945.1:6499840-6500427 GCF_000754665.1 Bison bison bison | reverse complement strand
ACCTAACTTTGCTCTCTTATTTTTTGAGGGAACAACAGTTTAGATAGATGCAGTCTCCCATGGGGAGCAGACAGTGTCTGAGGAGCAAGAACCCAGAGAGACAGAGATACGTTTAGTAAATGGTAGCCAGTGCTGATAACAATAGAAAAATGATTGCCTTTCAAGATTTAAGAGCATCAAGTATTCTGGCAAATCTTCCTAGGCTATATAACCTCTAATCTAGACTGATGAAGAATGTCCTTGATGACAACACATCATGGCAGTGGCTAAGCAGAAAACCCTGTTGAGTGAAGTATGTTTCCTGCCATCACAGGAAACACAGTCATGGAAGTGTCTTCCCTTGCCTTGTGAATTGGGAAGGTAGTGAAGTCAATGAAAATTTGCAATTCTCAAAAATTAAAGTAGGTTAATTTATATAAAGAAATTATAAATTTACATTTTATTTATTTATTTATTTTAGTGTTTTCTAAATTTTATTTTATTTTTAAACTTTACAATATTGTATTAGTTTTGCCAAATATCGAAATGAATCCGCCTTAAAGCAACGTTATTTTTAAAAATTGTGCTGGTGACGATACTGGATGCTT
>NW_011494945.1:6496114-6499740 GCF_000754665.1 Bison bison bison | reverse complement strand
CAGTCGTGTCCGACCCTTCATGTATACCTATGGCAGATTCATTTTGATATTTGGCAAAACTAATACAATTATGTAAATAAATAATAAAATTTTAAAAATAAAAATAAAACAATAGTAAAGAAACAGCAAAAAAAAAAATTGTGCTGGTGAATTGTTTTGTATATAAACAATTTTCTGTTTCAGTGTGGTTATTAACATTGACTATAATCTATTAAGTATAATACATTTCTAAAATATTCAAATTACAGAAAGAAAAATAAAATGACTTAGGAAACTTTAAAAATTACCTGCTAAGATATTTAAAATGGCTCTCCAGCCAACATACAAAAAAAACTCAAAATGGCAAGATAAAGCTCTTTTAGATTTTTAGATTTGGAATCCTTCAAAACTAGCTGACTAGAATGCTAGTGCATTAAATAGGGTTGTAGAATTCAAGGCTTAGATTCAGAAATTGATATATCCAAAATTACGCTTAAAAATGCCTTAGGAAGTCATATTGGAGTCTAGAGAATCATATTATATGAGTGGCTTCTGTTTGAAAGTTATGTCTTTTAGAATATGTACTTTATGTTTGAATGCTAGAGTCAAACTTTGTAGAGGAGTGCTCAGATGATGATCTTACAATCAAGTGAGAAACCAGCAAATTCACACCACTCATGTAATGCTCACTTCAGAGCATATACTCTTTGAGAATCAGGCAGAATTGTCTATACTGTTTATAGAGTAAATCGTCATTTTTTTCTTTTACTAGTGAACTTATTATGGTTGAACTTGTGATAATAAACTTTATAAAAACACAATTCCACAGTATATGACTATATATTTATGTTAAAACTTCCACCTGAATTTTTTCTGATATCTTTGTTATTCACATAGGAAAAAAATGATGCTATACTATATCTTTCCTTTATTCTCTACAGATAATGGATTCTGAATTAATGCATAGTATAGTCGGAAGCTATCTTAAACCTCCAGAAAGAGTGTGTGTTCCATCCATCACTCAGAGTGATGAATCATCTCAGACTCACTACTCTGTGAACTTAGAACTTACATCTTCTAAAATGCTTCGTAGTCCGAATAGCCAAGGTAATGCTAATAAAAAATCATATTTAAAATTAGGGAAATTAGGAAGCATGTTATATAAAACTTTTCATTTTTATGTAGAAAATAAGATGATTGTGTGTTTAACTAATCTTAGTAAAATGCTAATTTTGACTCTGTTGCTTAAAGTTTCTGTAAATTTAAGTTACTTAACATTTTTTATTTTGGCTTCTTTGCTATAAGATGAAGATTAATATAAACAGCTAGGCACATATTGCAGATTTATCTTTAAAATGTCATTAAAAATAGGAAAATATTCTGAAGAATAAAAGGTCAGATTTGGAGAATCCTTCTAATGAATAAGATGGTTAGAATATTAAAGAATTAAGTTGATTTTAATCTTATTCAAGGATTAAATTCAGAAATTGCATCCAAAATTACCCTTGAAAATTCTTCATGAATCCAGTTCATTGGAGTAACTATAAGATACAAGTATTATAACTTTTAAAATATAAGTTTAGGAGAATCTTAAAATTGAATTAGAAAAACATTTATGATTCCAGGCATATCTGTACCATATACATTACTTTCTAAGATGCTGATAGTCGTGTTTTTTAATCTTTTATAATAATGGTTGCCATTATAAATAGACTATAGCTTTGTGGACAAAGCAACTACAAGAAATATTGATCCAAATCAAACAATAATCTCTAACAAACATCTTTCTAATTGGATATGAACTATATGAAAGTTAATCTTGAACATGTATTTATATTCCATTCATCTCTAGTTTTACAATTTGAAGTTGTAACTGAAAAGAACATATAAGATAATATTTGAAAATTTTATAACTCGAGCTTATCTGAATTATGAAGATATTAATGTATCTGAATAATAATTATAGTAGTACATGTGTATCACAATCTTTCAAGCCTGACATCAGTTAAACCACTAGATTGTAATTTTTTCTTGATGGAAGAAGCAATGTTCTACCTCATATGTCCTAATAATTAACATAATATCTTGGACAAAGAAACAATAAATGTGATTTGACTGAAACTGAATACATCAAGAACTGAGAAAATTTTTAACTTTAAACCTAAATTTCCTTGTTAATTAGTGAACAGCATATTTTAATTTTCCTTATCCATGCTCAGACTTGTATGCCTCAAATTTCCCCTCCTTTCTCCCATGCTCCCTCTCTTCCTGCCTTCTTCACCTGCTTCTTCCCTTCCTCCCACACTCCTGTCTCTCTCACTCTCTCCCTCTCTCTATATACACACACATATATACATATATATCTTTTTTGCATATGTTTTGAACATATTTGCTTTCTTAAATTAAAATGTGATTATTAGCTTTCTTACATCTCAAACTTAGAAAATTACTAAATATAATCATAAATATATTATTTTTATAAGACGTGTTAGAATTTGTCCCTCTTTAGAATTTTAGTCATTTTTCTTTTTTATAAGGAATATAAATTGCTTTTTCTTTTTTACTTAAGTAACAAAAATATACTGCTCACTTTTATATGCTGCTATGATTATAAGTGCTCAAAAATTCTCACTTAAAATATTAAGACAATTTTTTCAACAGCTCTTATTTTAGCATTAAAAACTCTTCAGGAAAAGATTCATCGTTTAGAGTTGGAGAGAACACAAGCTGAAGATAACCTGAACATTCTTTCCAGAGAAGCGGCACAATATAAAAAGGCCTTGGAGAATGAAACAAGTGAGAGAAATCTGGCACACGAGGAACTGATAAAGCAGAAAAAAGGTAAGAAAATTCAATAATTCTCAGAAGGAAGAGGTTACCAAAGTTTACAACTTGAAAATAAAAAGCCCAGTCTAAGGTTTACTCAATATCTTTGTTCTTATATGTGTTCAAACCTTGTGGGCTTGTTCTCAGATATTTTGATATTTGCGCTACTACTACTACTACTACTACTACTAAGTCATCTCAGTCGTGTCCGACTCCATGCGACCCCAGAGACAGCAGCCCACCAGGCTCCTCCGTCCATGGGATTTTCCAGGCAAGAGTACTGGAGTAGGGTGCCATTGCACTAAATGGATATAATTTTAAACTTGCCTGTATATTATCTGTTATCCCAGTTCATAAATTATTGAGATTAAAAGAAAAATTAAGTTTTTACACAAGTTGTATTTAGGAATTATAGTATTTTCAGAATACCAACAAAATTCATGTATTATTCAGTTCAGTTCGGTTGCTCAGTCGTGCCCGACTCTTTGTGACCCCATGAACCGAAGCACACCAGGCCTCCCTCTCCATCACCAGCTCCCGAAGTCTACCCAAACCCATGTCCATTGAGTTGGTGATACCATCCAACCATCTCATCCTCTGTTGTCCCCTTCTCCTCCTGCCCTCAATCTTTCCCAGCATCAGGGTCTTTTCCAGTGGGTCAGCTTTTTGCATCAGGTGTCCAAAGTATTGGAGTTTCAGCTTCAACATCAGTCTTTCCAGTGAACACCCAGGACTGATCTCCTTTAGGATGGACTGGTTGGATCTCCTTGCAGTCCAAGGGACTCTCAAAAGTCTTCTCCAACACTACAGTTGAAAAGCAT
>NW_011494945.1:6491358-6496014 GCF_000754665.1 Bison bison bison | reverse complement strand
ATCTCCTTGCAGTCCAAGGGACTCTCCAGAGTCTTCTCCAACACCACAGTTCAAAAGTATCAATTCTTCTGCGCTCAGCTTTCTTTATAGTCCAACTCTCACATCCATACATGACCACTGGAAAAACCAGCCTTGACTAGATGAACCTTTGTTGGCAAAGTAATGTCTCTGCTTTTTAATATGCTGTATAGGTTTGACATAACTTTCCTTCCAAGGAGTAAGCATCTTTTAATTTCATGGCTGCAAACACCATCTGCAGTGATTTTGGAGTCCAGAAAAATAAAGTCAGCCACTGTTTCCACTGTTTCCCCATCTGTTTCCCATGAAGTGATAGGACCAGATGCCATGATCTTCGTTTTCTGAATGTTGATCTTTAAGCCAACTTTTTCACTCTCCTCTTTCACTTTCATCAAGAGGCTCTTTAGTTCTTCTTCACTTTCTGCCATAAGGGTGGTGTCATCTGCACATCTGAGGTTATTGATATTTCTCCCAGCAGTCTTGCTTCCAGCTTGTGCTTCATCCAGTCCAGCATTTTTCATGATGTACTCTGCATATAAGTTAAATAAACAGGGTGATCATATACAGCCTCGACATACTCCTTTCCCAATTTGGAACCAGTCTGTTGTTCCATGTCCAGTTCTAACTGTTGCTTCTTGACCTGCATACAGATTTCTGAGGAGGCAGGTCAGATGGTCTACTGTTCCCATCTCTTAAGAATTTTCCACAATTTATTGTGATCCACACAGTCAAAGCTTTGGCATAGTCAATAAAGCAGAAGTAGATGTTTTTCTGGAACTCTCTTGATTTTTTGATGATCCAATAGATGTTGGCAATTTGACCTCTGGGTCCTCTGCCTTTTCTAAACTCAGCTTAAACAACTGGAAGTTCATGGTTCACGTACTGTTGAAGCCTCACTTAGAGAATTTTGTGCATTATTTTGCTAGTGTGTGAGATGAGTGCAGTTGTGCGGTAGTTTGAGCATTCTTTAGCATTGCCTTTCTTTGGGATTGGAATGAAAACTGACCTTTTCCAGTCCGATGCCCCCTGCTGAGTTTTCCAAACTTGCTGGCATATTGAGTACAGCACTTTCACAGCATCTTTTAGGATTTGAAATAGCTCAATTCGAATTCCATCACCTCCACTAGCTTTGTTCGTGGTGATGCTTCCTAAGGCCCACTTGACCTTGCATTCCAGGATGTCTGGCTCTAGGTATGTGATCACACCATAATGATTATCTGGGTCATGAAGATCTTTGTTGTATAGTTCTTCTGTGTATTGTTGCCACCTCTTCTTAATATCTTCTGCTTCTCTTAGGTCCTTACCATTCTGTCCTTTATTGTGCCTATCTTTATATGAAATGTTCCCTTAGGTCCTCTATTTTCCAGATGATATTATTTCCCAGGAATAGCCAGGTTTTTGTGATCCCACAAGTCACTGACATCCTTCCCTTTCAGAAGTATACTCTCTGGGTCTTTATGAGTCAGCATTAAATTAGTTATATATAATTAATGAGATATTCACAAATTTTATGTTAATTTCCGGAGAGTCATTATTTAGAAGTAAAGAAGTTTTGAACTTCTGACTTTTGATTGAATTCATATAATACATGTCTTGTGATAACTCTCTGATATGATTCATTATTACTTTTTCTTTTTCATAGATATAAGTATGCAGTTAAGCTCAGCCCAGTCTCGCTGCATCCTCCTAGAGAAGCAACTAGAATATACAAAGAGAATGGTTCTCAATGTAGAACGAGAGAAGAATATGATCCTAGAACAACAGGTGACTATGTTTTCTATAGTAATATAATATGTTTTTGAAGAATATTTAATGTCATGGGAAAATTGTCATATTGTAATTTAAATAGGATATAAAGCTGTATGTAGGAAATTTCCGGTTACAGTGATGCACACTAAGTCATTTGAACCAACTTTTCTATAGAGGAAACACAAACACTGGACAGAATATTAAAAAAGAAAAGAAGTATGTGTGCATAGTTAAATTCAAAGAAGTTGACCTCCAGAGTGGTTGGCTTTGGGTCCCTTCCTTTTTAGGACATTTTTGATTCCAGAAGAGTCAGTTGAAAGGCTAAATAGTGCTTTTGAAAGCCTCATTATGGGGCTAAAGAAGTTAAAGTTAAGAGTTCAAGATCTGCCAAGGGTAGGAACCCTGGTAAATATTCTGTGCTCTGAATGCTTTGTAATGATGAACAAAAAGGAAAACAAGATAGATTACAGCTCAGCTCTAGATTATCAGAGTAATCTAGAAAATCTTAGTCCCTGAAATTGGATTAAAGTGATCCTTAATGGCTAATGTTCCCAGGGTCCTCAAATTATTTCTATAAACCTTTCTTCTACACAGTGAGAAACTTTGCAATGAAAGATGACCAGGCAGAAGGAGATAACACTATCAAAAGAAATAGCATACTTAACAAACTATATATAAACACTCTCACAAGTTAGCTCCAGCTAGATCCTGGCTCTAGAAGATACAGACTTTAAAATAATTACACTTGATATAATCAAGGAGATAGAAAATAGAATCAAAATTTTCAACAGAACATTAGAAACCATAAAATGGCACAGCAGATTTGAAAAGGAACCAAATAAAAATTGCAATATTGTAAAAAAATACAATAAATGGAATTGAGAACTTAATGGTGCATCTAACAGCAGATCAGAAGAGATAATTAGTGAATTAGCAGATGAAACCATCCAGATCAATGAAGAGACAAAACAATGGTAAGCTTAGAAAAGAGAACAAGAGACATAATTTAGAGTGAGGTCAAATTTATGTGTGATTGGAATTCCAAAAGGAAAAGAGAGAGAATAGGACAGAAACAATGTTTGAAGATATAATGGCTGGGAAGTTAAAAAATTGACTAAAAAAATAATCACACCACAGATTTAAGAAACCCTATAAAACCAAAGCAGCAAAAATAAAAAGAAATAAAATAAATAATAAGACAAGAATAAAATCCTAAAAGCTGCTGGGGAAAATAAAAGGTTATGTTCAAAAGGACAACAATTAAATTGACAGCTGACTTCTCAATAGAAAATACTGAATCTGGAAGAAAACAACTGATTATAATTAAGATATTAAAAGAAAATAACTGTCAGTCTAGAGTCCAATGCCTGGTGAAAATATCCTCCAGAAATAAAGGTGAAGTGAAGACATTTTAAGACTGACCAAATCTGAGGTAATTTGTTACTAGGAAGTACATTCTAAAGGAAACACTGAAGGTATCATTCAGACAGAAGGAAGAGTATCTTAGATAGAAGGTCAGAGATGCAGGAAGGAATGAAGAACAATTAAGATGGTAAATATATAGGTAAATAAATATATAACAGCAATAATTATGTTTTATTTTATATATATAAATATATATAAAGGATTAAAATTAATGAGAATAGTAACTTATAAATTAGAACTGATAAATACAGTTTAAGTGTTCTAAGATCTTTGCTTTATGTTAAAAATGGGTAGAAGTACCAGTCAATACTGGATTTTAATGGGCCAAGTATTTAATAGGTTTCTCAAGGAACTAGAAAAGTTGATTCTAAAATTATATGAAAAGGAAAGGTCCAAAAGTAGCCAAGCTATTCTGAAGAAGAATAAGATGAGGTCTTGCCCTATGACATATTGATACTGTCAAAATTAGCATGATATTTGTGTGGACTGACAGAATAAAGGATTAGGGTATAGTCAGACCCGTTTATATGGAAAGACAATATAAAACAAGGATGCCATTGCATAACATTATTGAAATTCTAGACTTCAGTAAATATGTGGGGGAAATTGATTATCTATGTGAGAGAAAAAGAAAGAAATTGGATCCCTACCACACATTGTACACAAAAATAAATTCCAGATGGATTAAAGACTTATATGTTAACTTTAGAATTTTTATAAGAAAATACAGAATAATGCCTTTATGACCTTGGAGTTAAGAGAGATTTCTTAAGCAAGATACAAAAAGTACAAAGCAGTGGTAGAAAAATGGGCAAAGTTATGAAGAGGCATTTTGCAGGATAAAAGAAATCACAGTTCAGTTCAGTTCAGTTCAGTTGCTCAGTCGTGTCCGACTCTTTGCGATCCCACGAATAGCAGCACACCAGGCTTCCGTGTCTTTCACCAACTCCTGAAGCTTGCTCAAACTCATGTCCATTGAGTTGGTGATGCCATCCAGCCATCTCATCCTCTGTCGTCCCCTTTTCCTGCCCCCATTCTCTCCCAGCATCAGGGTCTTTTCCAGTGAGTCACCTCTTCGCATGAGGTGGCCAAAGTATTGGAGTTTCAGCTTCAACATCAGTCCTTCCAATGAACACCCAGGACTGATCTCCTCTAGGATGGACTGGTTGGATCTCCTTGCAGTCCAAGGGACTCTCAAAAGTCTTCTCCAACACTACAGTTGAAAAGCATCAATTCTTCGGTACTCAGCTCTCTTTATGGTCCAACTCTCACATACATACATGATTATTGGAAAAACCATAGTTTTGACTAGACAGACCTTTGTCGGCAAAATAAGGTCTCTGCTTTTTAATATGCTGTTAGGTTGGTCATAACTTTGCTTCCAAGGAGCAAGTGTCTTTTAATTTCATGGCTGCAGTCACCATTGCAGTGATTTTAGAGCCCAGGAAAATAAAATCTGTCAAC
>NW_011494945.1:6458036-6491258 GCF_000754665.1 Bison bison bison | reverse complement strand
CAGCTTTTTCACTCTCCTCTTTCACTTTCATCAAGAGGCTCTTTAGTTCTTCTTTGCTTTCTGCCATAAAGGTGGTGTCATTTACATACCTAAGGTTATTGATATTTTTCCTGGCAGCCTTGAGTCCAGCTTGTGCTTCATCCAGCCTGGCATTCCACATGATGTACTCTGCATATAAGTTAAATAAGCAAGGTTGACAATATACAGTAGTTCAGTGATTATTGATAAATGAATATGCTAATGTAATCTGCAGTGCTACCAAATAAAGGAACATTTTTATCACCCCAGAAATTTTCTTATATCTCTGCCAAGTTATTCCCTGCTCTCTCCCCACCTCCTAACAATGCAACTACTATTCTGATTTATTTTGCTTCAGATTAATTTTACCTGTCCTAGAACTTCATATAAATTGGATGATAGAAAATGTTCTTTTTGTGTCTGGTTCTTTGGTTTCACATACAGTTTTTTAGATTAATCCATGTTGTTACATGTATCAGTAGTTCATTCCTTTTATTGCTGTGTAGAATTTCATTATATAGATATGCCACAATTTGGTTATCCATTTTTCATTTGATGGATATTTGACCTTTTTTCCAGTTTGGAGGTGTTGTAAGTAAAGATACTTCAAACATTCTTGTACAAACTTTTTTGTGACCATATGTTTTAATTGCTCTTAGATAAAGATAAATTATAGTAGAATTACTGAACCACGGGATAGGTGTATTTTTATAAGAAACTATCAAAGTATTTTCCAAAATATTTTCTTCTAAAAGCTCTTAATTTTCATTTTGTTCTATGATCCATCTGGGATTAATTTTTGTATAGTGAGAAAAAATTATTCAAGGTTAAATTTTTTCCATGTGGATGCCCAATTGTCCCAGCACCATTTGTTAAAAGATTTCTTTTCTCCCATTAAATTGATTGGGCACCTTGGTCAACAAACAGTTGACAAAGATAGATCAAGTCTGTTTCTGGAACTCAGTATTTTCTAGGGATTTTCTATATACATAATCATGTCATCTATGAATAAATAAAGTTTTATTTTTCCCTTTTCAATTTTTATGGCTTTTGTTTTTTGTACTTTCTTGCACTGGTTATTGCGGCTAGTACAGTGTTAATTAGAAGTGGTAAAGACTGACATCCTTGTTTTGTTTCTGGTCATTGGGAGAAAGATGCTAGTCTTTCACTAGACTATTATCTCTAGGTTTTTCATAGTTATCCCTTATCAAACGTGGAAATTACTTTCTATTCTTAGTTTGCTGGAAACTTTTACTGTGAATGATTTTGCGATTTGCTTTTTATACATCTAGTGAAAGGGTCATATGATTTTTCTCATTTCTTCTGTTAACATGGTAAGTTACATTGTTTGATTTTCAAATGTTAACCAACATTGCATTCCTGATATAGGCCTCAATCGATCTTGATGTAGTATCATTTTTCTATATTGCTTGATTCAGCTTGCAAAGATTTCACTTAACAATTTTTGTGACTTCGTCCTTAAGCCATCTTCGTTTGTATTTTTCTCACAATGTCTCATTTTGGTATTATGATTTTGTTTGACCTCATAAAATTAGTTGGGAAGATTCCTTCTATTTTCTGAAAGACCTTGTATAAGAATAGTTTTATTTCCTCCTTAAATGTTTGATAGAGTTCAAATTTGATAGATGCTATCTGGGACTGAAGTTTTCTTTAAATATCTAGTGCTTAATTACAAGTTCAGTTTATTTATAACAGAGATTTGGCTACTCAGATTATCTGTTTTTCTTGTGTCTTTAGAGATGTTCCCTCTTGTATTCCTGATACTAGTAAATTGTATTTGTGCTCTTTTTAAAACTATCAACCTACATATCACTTTATAAATTTTATAGATTTTAAAAAATAAATCTTTATAAAAACTTTTATTTTCTATTTCATTGATTTCCACTTTATCTTTATTATTTCCTTCCTTCTACTAATGTAGGATTTAATTTGCTATTTTTTCCCTAGCTTTGGATGTTGGAAACTTAGATTATTGATTTTAAAACTTTATTATTCCTTTTTTTTTTTGTTGTTAGAGAGTTTATTCAGTTAAAGAACTGCTTTAGTCTTGGCTGCTTCCAGTTAATAGGATAAGAGGGCTGGGAAATGAAGATGAACTTTTTTAAATGGCCTGTGAAAAGACAGTGTTATATAATTACTAAGCAAAGAACCTCAAACTCAAGCTGTACTAAATATTCTAATTCTTATTGATAGATCTGAAAGTAAATTATAACTGCAATTTGAATAACTGAAGTTTTATTATTTCTTTTTAAATGTAATATATTGTGATTAAAAACTATCAAGTTCCCTCTAAACTGTGCTTTACCTGCATCCCAAAGATTTCGACATTTTGTATTTTCATTCTTTCAACCAAAAATATTTTTTAAGTTCCCTATTCCCTAGTGGTTTCTTCTTAGATTTTGCTGACTTCTCTTTCTCCAGGTATTTTTCCCCTTCTCTTTTTTAGTAGCTACTGTATAGGTTAAAGTTATGTATTCTTAATGTACTACAGTCTATCGTGAATTAGCATTAAAATATTTCACATGTAATACAAGATCCTACTACATAATGATTCCATTTGTCCCCCTTTGTGCTACAGTTTTCATACATTTTATTTCTATGTGTGTTATGTAGCTCACAATACATTGTTTCTGTTTCTCCTTTAAATAATCAATTTTCCTTTAAAGAAAATTAAGAAATAAGAAGTAATATATATTTATCCACATTTTTACTATTTCTAGTGCTTTTTAAAGTATGCTGGGAATTCTCTTAGCATGTATTTGTTTGGAAAAGGCTTTATTTCACCACCATTGTTGAAGGATAGTTTCACTGGGTATAAAATTCTAGTTGATTTTTTTTTTCCCCCCAAGATTTATTTACTTTTGGCTGTGCTGGGTCTTCATTGCTGTGCACGGCCTTTCTCTGGTTGTGGAGAGTGGGGACTACTCTAGTTGTAGTTTGTGGGCTTCTCATTGCGATAATTTCTCTTGTTGCAGAGCTCAGGCTCTAGGGTTCACAGGCTTCAGTAGTTGCAGTGCATGGGCTTAGAAGTTGTGACTCTTGAGCTGTAGAGCGCTGGCTTAGTAGTTGTGGTGCATGGACTTAGTTGCTCTGTGACATATGGAATCTTCCTAGACTAGGGACTGAACTCACGTCTCCTGTATTGGCAGGCAGATCCTCAACCACTGGACCACCAGAGAGGCCTGATTTCATAGTTTCTAATGAGAATTGTTATCTTCATTCCTCTGTGTATAGTGTGTTATTTCTTAGGCTGTTTTTTCCCTTTTATCACTGGTTTTCAACCATTTGATAATATGCCCAAATGTGGTTTTCTTTGTATTCATTCTGCTTGGGTTATTTTTTGTTTGTTCATTTTAGATTCTTGAATCTGTCAGTTAATATTTTTCATCAGAATTGGAACATTTTTAGGTATTAGCCTTCAAATAATTATTCTTGTCTGACTTCTCTCTCTTCTCCTTCTGTAACTCCAATAGAATGTTAGACCACAGGTCACCAAAACTCTATTTATTTGTTGTTTCAGTTTTTTTATTTTTAATAAACTATTTTTTAGAGCAGTTTTAAGTTTATAGAAGATTTGTCAGATAATACTGAAAATTCTCATATACTTCTTGCCCCCTCACAGTTGCCCCTGTCATTAACATCTTGCATTAGTGTGGTAATAAATACCATTATAAGACAATGCATAGGTATGCATATATATGTGTAGAGCTTCCTTGGTGGCTCAGCAATAAAGAATCTACCTGCCAGTGCAGAAGACACAAGTTCAATCCCTAGATCAGGAAGATCCCCTGGAGAAGGAAATGGCAATTCATTCCAGTATTCTTACCTAGGAAATCCCATGGACAGAGTGGCCTGGCAGTCTTTATACAGTCCATGGTGTCGCAGAGTTGGACACAACTTAGCAACTCAACACCAGTAAATATATATGTATAACTTTCCTTTTCTTCAAGTTCTCTGTATGCTTTAGTCCTTTGATAGCTGCTTTTCTATGTTATAGTTAGAGAGAGGGTAAGTCAATAAGTAGGTTTGATCACCTTGTGATAACACCTTGTTTATTTACTATGTTTCACTGATGATGTTTTCCATAGTAGAAATGTTATATAAAGATACATAGAAGATTTTGTTCCATTGATCTAATATATTTTTTTGCACAGTTTCTTTGTTTTTGAAAAGGATTTTATTTTCTCTTGTTTTTTTTTTTTTTGCTTTCAAAGTACCTAAAGTATGTGCATGTTTGTTATGTGTTTCTTATGACAATTTATGTTGTGCTTTGAATTCTCAGAAATTGTATTATTCTTGAGCAATCGGCTTCACTTGCCAAACTTAGGTTTTGTTTTTTTCTTTTCCAGGCCCAGCTTCAAAGGGAAAAAGAACAGGATCATATGAAGCTTCATGCAAAACTTGCAAAGCTTGATGTCTTAGAAAAAGAATGTTTTAAGCTTACAACAACTCAGAAAACTGCTGAGGTAAGCTTCAACTTATTTCTTTGAAGTGGTGATACCAGGAATAAATCTTTAATGTTGTGTGTAATTACCCTGTATATGAATATGCAATAAAATTAGATTTGTAAAACTTCATTAATAGCTTTTAGTAATCCAGATATGAGTTATTGCTTATAGACCACAGCATAAATGAGTTTGCTTTTTGATGTGAAATTGTAGTTTACCTTCTTCTGCAGTGGTAGAATATTTTCGTTTGTTAGGTGATTTACCTAAAGGATATTGAAAAGGTAGCCTTTCACCACTTGCAAGTAAGTTATGCCTTTTCTAGATCCTATCCTGAAATGCCCTCTCTTTTTCCAAGTGAATCCTATCCATTTTGTAGGATTCTCCTATTTCTGCTTCCTCTATGAAGCCTTCCTTGAGGTTTTGAACACTCAGGAAGTTCTCCCTTTGAGGTAGTACTGTCTTCCTATTCCAAACTATACCATGGATATACAATGAAATACTTTTGTGTATAAGGTTATACATATATATTCATGACCTGGGTCAAATCATATTGTTTCATATATATTAGTCTTGTTTCCCTGGTGGCTTAGATGGTAAAGAGTCTGCCTACAGTGCAATCCCTGGGTCAGGAAGATCCCCTGGAGAAGGAAATGGCAACCCACTCCGGTATTCTTACCTGGAAAATCCCATGGACAGGGGAGCATGGCAGGCTACAGTCCATGGGGTCACAAAGAGTCAGACATGACTGAGCGATTTCACTTTCACTTTTCCCTAAGTACAGCATAGTCTTTTATTCTAAGTCGTCTATATTTTGAATGAAACATTGAGACCCAAGACTATACTGTTTGACCTTCTAGACCTTTAAAACCTCCCAAATTTTCAGTATTATGATTTTGTTAATGAACATTAATAGAGCCTATGCATATAAATTCTTTGCTTCTCCTTTGTCTTTCTTAAATAAAGTAGGTAAAGAATCATATGAAGAAAGCCAAGGAAAACTTAGTATCTTTTGCCATTCCGTTTTCTTATTTTCTGCTTTAATTTACCAAACTATTAAGAATCAAGACCCTGAGGGCTCTATTTGTTTGGAAAAGGAATAAAAGATATTTAGCTCTAGTTTTTGTATAATAATCTTGGTTTTTCAATTCTTTTGTAGGACAAGATTAAACATTTAGAGGAAAAACTAAAGGAAGAAGAACATCAGCGTAAGCTTTTTCAAGATAAAGCTTCTCAGGTAAACAGAACACTGTATCATCTGGCACTTTAAAATCACATATGTTTTATTATACTTTATTAACTGAAGCCTTACTCTAGACTCTAATTTATGCTTCCTAACTTATCAGTTTTGTCTCTTTTTGCTGTAATAATGAAATTTCAATAAGTCAGCAAGTATATTCATAGACTTGGATGTATTGCCAAAGATCTTTTGGTCTTTTGAAATTCTGAGAAACATGCATATATTCTCAGTTGAAAGAACTCATGCTATCAATTGTTTTCAGTTTGAGATATATAAAATAACTCATTCTGTTATAAACAGAAAATGATTGTAATTACCAGTAGACTTGGTGACTTTAACACAAAAAAATAAATTTTTGGATTTTCTTTTCTTCTTCAAAAAAACATTTTTATCTTTATTAACTGATATATGATCCCTCATTATAATGTTTCTGAAGAAAAAGAAATTTGTTAAAAGTCAAGTAATAGTAAGGGTTTTTTTTTCACTATTATAGCTTCAGACTGGACTTGAAATCAGTAGAATTTTAATGTCTTCAGTAACAAATCCAAGGCACTTCAAGGAAAAGAAGAAATCTTCAAAGGTATGCAAATACTTTATTCTTATTTCTAGTGCTTATTTCTTCATCCTTTTAGTAATTATACCTGTGCATTTTTTAAAAAGAATTTGAAGATATTTATAATATAAGACATGAAATAATTCTATGAAATGGACCTAAAAACATAAGTCAAGTAATGATGATTTGGGGTGTGAGGACAGAAAATTCAATAAAACCTAGGTTAAAGTAGCAGCATTTGAGCACAAAACCTAGCTCTGAGTTTGCTTGACATCCAAAGCAAAAAGGAACATATAATGGGCAATACATCTAAATTTGTGAAATAACAATAAGCATTCTAATTTTTCTAGAAAGGCAAACATATTGCTAGTACTAAACTGTTAAAGAAATGCATTTTGGATACTTTTTAAAAGAAGCACTAAACAGTACAATAGATACAGCACAATAGATTCTGGAAGCAGTTTTATATAATGCATGCACAATAAAAAGACAAGATATACTATTAAATTATATTGTATTATAAATTATAATATTAAATTAAATTATAGTCATTTCTCTAGAGAAATTCTTTATTTCTTTATACTAATATCCTTTGGACTTGCCTAAAGATTGGGGAATGAGTACTTTATAGCTTTACCAATAATAATTTGTTTTGTTAAATTGATGTTTTGGATTTATTATATTAAACTTTTTTATTTATAATGGTAAAGAAAATGTTAGTCCCTTTTAATCTTATGATTCTGAAATTATAGTTTTGATGACCATTATTACTATTTATTCAATATGCATGTAGTGTTTTTATGTGCTATTTGCTGTACGAACCAAGCATGCTATTTGTGAATTCTGGCCACTGCCATAGGTTCACCCTGTGGATACAATAATGGAGGAAACATTATACTTAACTTTAGCTAGTTGTTTATTCCATAAATAAGAATTCAGTAGTTTGGATGCATTTTTCACAGATTTTTTTCTTTCAAAGAATTTGCAAACTATAGTAATGAATATTTTCCCAATGCTGTTTATATTTTTTTAGTTTATTTCCTTCCTTAAGTATGTTTTGTGTCTTATCTCCACAATAAGATTAGAAGCTGCAAAGCTAAATAGAGAATCACTATAAGTAATTTATACAAGTGGAAAAATACTGATTTATTTCTGTAGTTATGTTTTATGACATCCTTTGAAGAGCTGGTGGAAAAGATTTTTTAATAAGGTACAGGGAAAAACAAAGTAAAAGAAATGAAGGAAAGAAAAGGTAGCTCCTGGAAGAAAAGAAAAAATAATTGACAGCAAAAACCACTTTATAAAAGCAGTTAGCTTAAGTTCCAAGTTCATAGATCTGTAAGTAATAATGCTTCCTTTTAAAGGTAACAGGAGCACTAATGTTGCTGAAGGTAGTATCTGGGTTTTTTTAAGAGACCTCTGTGAGATTGCTGCTTGTCTCACTGACACTTACTCCATATTGAGTTGAATGAACTATGTCCAGGATATGGAGTAAGTGTCAGTGAGACAAGCAGGAATCTCACAAAGGTCTCTTAAAAAACAAACAAAAAAACCCCAGATACTAGTACCTTTAGGTATTGAAAGGACTTCCCTGGTGGCTCAGACAGTAAAGCATCTGTCTAGAATGCGGGAGACCCGGGTTCGAGCCCTGGGTTGGGAAGATTCCAGGAGAAGATGGAGAGGGAAATGGCAATCCACTCCAGTACTATTGCCTGGAAAATCCCATGGACAGAGGGGCCTGGTAGGCTACAGTCTATGGGGTCACAAAGAGTCGGACACGACTGAGTGATTTCACTTCACAGGTATTAAAAAGATAACACAGGAATTTACAGAGAAGCAGATAAAAATACAAATATAAGACAGAGTGTACTAAAAATTTAATAAAGGTATAAACAAAGTATTCTGGTGCTGTACACATAAAGAATATGTGAAAAGATCACACAAGAAGTAGTAAAGGCAGACTTGGAAAATGAGTAAGTATTGATAGAGATGAGGCGAGGTGTGTCACAGTCTGAGAGTATAGTTGATTTTTACATGAAACTGTAAATAATTGTCCAGTACTAGTACCATATGATGGAGAAGGAAATGGCAACCCACTCCAGTGTTCTTGCCTGGAGAATCCCGGGGGCGGGGGAGCCTAGTGGGCTGCCGTCTATGGGGTCGCACAGAGTCGGACACGACTGAAGCGACTTAGCAGCAGTAGCAGCAGTACCATGTGAGACTTGAAACTATAGCTTGAAGTGAGATTATGACTGATCTTCAATGCCATGTTAAGAATTTGAACTTTTGTTCTATAAATCATTGCGAACCATTGAAGGCTTATAGAGACATGATTAGAGCTATACTTCTAGATAATGACCAACAACAGCATAAGGTGAACTTGGAAGTAAAGAATCAGACTGTTTGCATATTGTAAGCAAGATAATAGAAGCCTGTCCTGTGAGGTTTTCACTATTCTTTTGAAAGGATAGATGTAATTATCAGTCAGAAATCTCATTCAGTATAGTGACTGAAAAAAATTACATTTCTTTTGTTCTAATTTAACTGCTTAAAATAGACTTTGATCAAACCATCATTTTCTATTACATGAAATTATCATTCCTAAGGTACAGAGCTTGAATGATTGTCCAGAATCACCAAGAAAATCTGAGTGAATAAGAACTGACTCACAAACTTGTGATATCTCTACCTCTAAGCAACTTAATTTTTTTAATTTAAAAAAATTAATGTTTATGATAGTTAAGATATCTAAATTTTCCTTTAGAATTGGGAATATTTTGTTTTCTTTTTATTATGGAATATCCTCATCTTATTGATTATTCTCTTGCTAAAGTGTTAAATTGAGTGACCAAGTCACCCCAGTTTGCCTATGACTTAACTGGTTTTAGTACTAAAGATCCTGTATCATGGGCAGATTGAGACAATTGGTCAGCCTAGTTCAATCCATCTAACAAAAATAGTAAAATCATTTACTTTTAAGAATGTAGCTTAGCAGTGTCTTTTTAAAAATGATTCACAGAGGAGTACATATTGGTTTGGCCAAAGAGTTTGTTTGGGTTTTTCCATAAAATGTTACTGAAAAACCTGAACAAACTTTTTGGCCAACCTAATATAACAAAAAATGTCTGCTCGAAGGATAATAATGACATTAACACTGGAGTACTTGCCACACAGCTTAAGAAATAGAGCATTACCAGCACTGTTAAGGCCCAGTGTGTACCTTTCTTAAATTGTATTCCCTCCATCCAAGGAGTAACCACAATTCTGATTTTGTTTTTATCATTCTCCTGGTTTTAAAAAAAAAATTGCTTTGCCAAATAAGTATTTATAAGAAATATATTTGTTGGGTTTACACTTGAACTTTATATAATGGACTTACTGTATTTGTGTTCTTCAGCAGCTTTCTTTTTCCACTCAACATTAAGTTTATGAGATTCTTCCAATTGATGCATATATGAATGGTTCATTGCTTTTTATTGCTAAAAATTTCTTTTTCCCTTCTCCTTTCAGTGATCATTTGGTTTGTTTCTCACTTTTTGTTATTATAAACAACACTGTTATGAACATTCTTGTACATGCCTCGTGGTGTAAGTGTTCAGGAGTTTCTCTGAGATACTGGGCCATAAGTGTCATGCACCTTAGCTTTATAAGATATTGTTATAAGACCAGTTTATGTTCCAATCAGCAATTACCATTGTTCCATATCCTAACCATGTGTCTTTTTTTGTTTTTTGTTTTTCACTTTTTATTTTGAAAAATTATAGATTAGAGGTGATAAAAAAAAATATAAAGGGAGGTACAGTGTACCTTTCGGAGAAGGCAATGGCAACCCACTCAGTACCCTTGCCTGGAAAATCCCATGGACGGAGGAGCCTAGTGGGCTGCAGTCCATGGGGTCTCGAAGAGTTGGACACGACTGAGTGACTTCACTTTCACTTTTCACTTTCATGCATTGGAGAAGGAAATGGCAACCTACTCTAGTGTTCTTTCCTGGAGAATCCCAGGGACAGCAGAGCCTGGTGGGCTGCTGTCCATGGGGTCTCACAGAGTTGGACATGACTGAAGAGACTTAGCAGCAGCAGCAGCAGCATATATCTTTAACAAGCTTCCCCCAATGGTAATATCTTTCATAAATATAATAAAGTCCAGGAAATTGAAATTGGTACAATACACAGAGCTTATGGAGATTTCAACAGTTTTTTGTTCACTTAGTTGTGTGTGTATATACATATTTGTGTCATCATATACAGTTTTATCACATGTGTAGATTCTTGTAACCATCACCACTATGAAGATACAGAACTATTCCACTACTATAAGGTTCCCTCATGTTATCCCTTTATAGTTACACATCATCCTCCCTAACCCTTAGCAATTTATAATCTGTTTACCATCTCTATGATTTTATTTCAGGAATGTTATATAAAGTAATCATATAGTATATAACCTTTTGAGAGGCTTGTTTCATTCAGCCAATCCATCTAAGTATTGATGCATTTTTAAAAGTTTCTGTGTAGTATTCCATGCTAGGGATGTACCACATCCATTTACCTGATGTTGAACCATTTACCTGATGAAGGAGATTTGGGTTGTTTTCAGTTTTGTTGTTGTTGTTTAGTTGCTAAGTTGTGTCCCACTCTTTTGCAACCCCATGGACTATATAGCCCACCAGGTTCCTCCTCTGTCCATGGGATTTCAGTTTTAGGCACCCCACTCCAGTACTCTTGCCTGGAAAATCCCATGGACAGAGGAGCCTGGTGAGCTGCAGTCCATGGGGTCGCTAAGAGTCGGACATGACTGAGTGACTTCACTTTCACTTTTCACATTCATGCATTGGAGAAGGAAATGGCAACCCACTCCAGTGTTCTTGCCTGGAGAATCCCAGGGACGGGGGAGCCTGGTGGGCTGCCGTCTATGGGGTCGTACAGAGTCGGACACGACTGAAGCAACTTAGCAGCAGCAGTAGTAGTTTAGCCGTTAAGTCGTGTCTAACTCTTGCGACCCCATGGACTATAGCCCTCCAGGTTCCTCTGTCCGTGGGATTCTCCAGGCAAGAATTCTGGGGTGGGTTGCCATTTCCTTCTCCAGGGGATCTTCCCAACCCAGGGATTGAACTGGATCTCCTGCACTGCAGGCAGCTTCTTTATTGACAGAGCTACAAAGGAAGCTGCCTCAGTTTTAGGCTATCACAAATAAAGCAGTTATAAACTTTGTGTACAGGTTTTTGTGTGAACATATTTTTCATTTTCCTGGGGTAAATATCTAAAAGTGAAATCTCTGAATCATATGATAGCTATCAATAAATATTTAATTTTACAAGAAACTTCCAAACTGTCTGCCAAAGTGGCTGCATTATTTTGTGTGTATGAGCAATCTGGCTTCTCCATTTCCTCGTTAGCATTTGGTGTTGTCACATTTTTTTTTTAACCATTCTAACAGGTTATAGTGATATTTCTTTGTAACTTGCATATCTTAATGTGTAATAGTGTTAATTTGATAAATGTCTTTTAAAATATTTTTTGTTTACTTTTTTCCTTGTCAATATTTAGAAAATTAAATGTTTAAAGAGAAGACCACCTCAGCAAATTTGTTCAAAATTTGAAACACTGCCTATTATGGCTGAGAAGGTGAGAAGGGAAAAATGAGGATACTTGTTCAGATAAATTCATGCTTTGGTATAAGTGCTATTTAAATGCCATCAGTTATTTCAAATCGTTCTCAGCTATTTCTTTTCCCCCAAAGTCTGCCAGTGCAAGCCATTCTGCAAATGCAAGTACACATAGCCTCCAAACAGTGCAACATTCTGGGCCACATATCCTTCAGAAACCGGCTGAAGTTACTGAGCTTAGATGTCTCTACAAGCCTTCTAGAACAACTTCTCAATGTAAAGCTGTACCTTCTGACTCAGAAAAGTCCATTTCTATTTGCCACAATTTGTCTGAACTTTTGATGGCAATGCAAGATGAGCTGGACCAAATGACTATGTAAGTATTTATCACAAGAAGTAGCAAGACAAATTTAGGTATCTTTTTTTCTTCTCAGTCTTTCAAACAATGTCGCTTACAAATTCGTAAAAACCTTACTTAGCCTTTTGAACTTATTTTGATCTGAAGATTACTACTTTTTTCTATTTAAAGTGTTTCTGTATTCCCAAGATCTGAACTGATAGACAAATATTTCTGTCATTCTAACAAATGGGGTCTGGTGACCTTAAATTATAATTCACAAATGCTTTTCTAAGATGCTCCTTCTGCTGTTTATAATCTTTTCAGTTAAGTGAATGATTTCATTAGACAAATAGGAATGCAATTTCTTATTTTCCATTCTGGCTTGTCTGCATTGCATGTTTGAAGCATCCATATGCTTCAAAGATTCTGTATGGGATACATATTTTAAGCTTCAAGTTTAAATATCTTTTCAACAAATATTCCAGAAAATATGTGACTTGGGTGGCCAATCAGTTGAACTAAGACCTCTGTAGAAGATATAACTAGTTCTATTAGCAGTAGTTTTTTTGAGCAGGCATTCACGAAATCTAGGAATTTCTCAAGCAAATACTTCTATAGCTGGAATTCTTCCAAAGATTCTACATTAAGAATTCCAAACTTGGAATGAAAAAGAGTCCCTTAATGCCTCTAGCTAAGGACATCAGAATATTTTACTACATTTAACTATGAACACTAAGAATTCAGACATTTTTTAAGATTCTTTGAGATCCTAAGTCTGAGATATTTCTAAATATATCTAATCTCAAATCATAAGAGCCTATTTATAATGAGCATAGATTTAATTTGATAACTCTACAAAAAGAAGCTGTCTTTGAAGGTTAATATTTAACTCTGATTAAAGTTTATGATTGAGCAGAATATTGCTTAATTGTGACAAAGATTAATATATAGTTTATATATATATATTTTATATATATATATATATATAGTTTGTATACTATAAACTGTAATAGTGCTTGATACTTGCTTTTCTTTCAAAGGGGGTACCAAGACCTGCTGAATCAAATGAAAGAAACTGAAAGCCAATCCGTCTGTGAAGATATAGAATGTGAACTAGAGCGTTTAGTCAAGAAAATGGAAATTAAAGGAGAACAAATTTCCAAACTAATGCAGCATCAAGAAAGCGTAAGAAAGTTTTAGTAAAAAATTTTAATAAAAAGATAATAGATCTGGATTCAATGTTACGTTTCTCTAGACCTTCCAAATTTGAGGCCTGTATGTGTGGCTTAGTGAAAAGATGATAGATAGGAGTCACTTAGACTTATGATAAAATAGAGTCATCTGTACATTGAAATAACATGGTCTGCTGCATAATTCTTAATATAATATAAAGAAAAGAGAACAAAGAAATTTAGTTATAGGGAATTCTCTGGCCGTCCAGTTGGTTAGAGCTCTATGCTTTCATTGCTGGGGCCCAGGTTCAGTCCTTGGTCGGGGAACTAAGATCCTACAAGCCACACGGCACAGCCAAAGGGAGAAAAAACAGAGAAAGTTTAATTATGTATTCAGAAGTAACTTTGGGAAAATTAAGAGGTAGGCTAAATTTGCTTTACATCTCTCCCAGCTGTCCATTTAGCATTCTTTCCTCTTATCCCTCTCTTTCCTAATGCCTTACTGAAGCCCCTTATGTCAACAGGTGTCTAAAGCATACCCCATCTCTAAAACCACTATTTCCATTTTCTCAGAACAAGCCATGCTGTGTTGCATTCCTTGGGAACCTATGCTTAGCTCACTCTAGTGGAGGTGATGAGGAGGACTCTATCCTTGTGTATAAATTCGTAGTAACTAAGAATGGCATAATAGTCTTAATATTTTGACAAAAAAAATCATGGAATATTACATTTTATCCCAAGACAATGAATTCACTCTTAGGACTATTATGCTCCTGAAACAGAAAGCAGAGGGAATCTTTCCAGGAACCTTCAGGTCATATCATGTAGCTATCTGCTAATGGATTAATCAGCATTCATATAAGTTGGTAATATATTAACCTCACAATTAAGCCTTCCCCACTTTTATAGGAAAGTAATAAAGAATGCAGAATTTTACTGCCTTTGTTCCTCTGTGGCCAATAAAGAAAGACAGAAGGAAATGAAATTTTGAAGCAAACATTTTCACTTAACTGGCTTTTAAAGCTATAGTAAGTAAACTTTCTGTATGATTGTGTTAGGGTGAAAATTATGTAACTTGTATACTTTCTTAGAATCACATAGGAGAAACCTGAAAGGAATAGAAGAGTAGTCGTATTTTTAAAATTTAGGCAGTATGTACATAAGTTATATTTTGAAAAATATTATATATATATATATAATAGCTTATAGAAGTAAAAATTTTTAAGAATTTTTAGGTAAACAGAACACCAGATACTTAGCCAGTGTCTGGACCAGCTCTACAAATCAGGCTATGCTTAAGTGAAATAGATTAAGTAATGTGGGGAATTCCCTGGCGGTCCATTGGTTAGGATTCCACACTTCCTCAGTAGGGTACATGGGTTCCATCCATGATTGGGGAACTAAGATCCCACAAGCCATGTAATGTGGCCAAAATAAATAATTGTTTAAAAGATTCAGTAATGGACTGGACTTGGAAGAAAAGGGCTTATCAAGTTTATAGATTTTGTTTTGTTTAATTCTGTCAACCCAATCATTACTAGAAACTCCTCAATGAGAAAAGGTTATTTATTCCTTTGCCTTTAAAAACAAAACAAAACTGGCATTCAGTAGTGCTTTAAATTCAGGAATACTTTAAAGAAAAAATATAGACTCTATAAACGTGATGTTCACTCCTAGCACCAAATTTTTGCTTTGTTGTTAATGTCACCAGAAAGGTCCTTCTCTCTCCATGTTCTCCTGATTTTTCCCGTTTCTTATCTTACAAAAACAAACATTTCTTTCTCTCAGCTTCTCCAGCCCATATTGATCTTGTCCTTCTTTATCCTTCTTAGACATACACTTTTTGTCCTACTCAAAGTTATTCTGGCTTGAATTATTCTCTAGTTGTCACATATATGCTTTTTTTTCTCTAATAATAAGAGCAATAAGCTTCTTGAAAGCAATGATTGTTTTATTCATTATGTTTCTGTGTAAATAGCACAGTGTTAGGTATGCAATAAGGATTCAATAAATAAAGACTTACCAAACTTTTTAATTTCATGTAATCTTTAAACCATCAATCCAATCCTCTATTATAAGGTATATTTTAAGTATATTTTTGACTGAAATATTAGATTTTTTTCTTTCCAGGTCCGCAAACTGCAGCAAAAAGTTCAGAATTCAAAGATGAGTGAAACTTCAGCTATTCAGCAAGAAGATAGCAACTGTAAAGGAACAAAGAATATAAAAAATAGCTCCAGAAAATGTTTGCTAACTAACTCTCTTCAAAAGAACAACAACTGTCGTCCAATACGAGTCCATAATCTTCAGATGAAATTGAGACGAGATGATATTATGTGGGAACAGTAACACAATAGCAAAACTATCATCTTGAATGAACTTTGTCAATGAGATCTTGAACTGTCTAAAGTGGTTTTAATTTAATATACCTTTGTGAAATTTTGCATTATGTTTCTAGCCTCTATAAAGTATCAAATTGTAGTATTTTTAAATGAATGCCTAATGACCTCCTAAGAAACCCAAATAATAAATGATTGCTTTCCTGTTCTTTTTTATTGACTAAAATACCTCAGCATACCATGTTTTAGAAACATTGTTCACTTTGCAGATACATTAAGTTTAAAACATTATACTAGACTGATGATATTTAAAATTGAGTTGAATTTGAGATATAAGTGCCATTCCACTTTTTCATTTAGTAGGCTTGTAACCTTAAGAAGATTATAAAGAACAAATATAAAATTAACAGAGTATGGACAGGCCTTTTAACTTTTCTTGTGCTTCTTCCCTGTCTTGTTTTAGAGCTGGGGAATGTTTTTCTTTTTTGGAAAGGGAAAAGCTTTTTGAAGAGTCCTTTAGTCCGTTTTTTAATGTGACAATTACAAATAGGAACTCATAGTTAACTAACTCTTAGATGACAGTAATCCAACTGTGAAAGCCTTTCTCTGCTATTCCCATTCTCTTTTATAAATCTAGCTCTTGTTTTTTTTAATCTGACTCCTTTATAACTATATTTTTATGCTTTGATTAGTGATGCCATAAGATATTTCTTTGTACATATGTGCTTTATAGTGAATTTCCATTTGTTGACCTGTCTTTCCAGAAACGTGTGGAAACTAGTACAACTCTACTGAACTTACTTTGTTTCTCACCAGAATCCTTTGGGGCAACTAGAGAATTGGAGTCACCACCTGATGTAGAACTAGAAGACTGACACAAAAAGCATAACAGAAGGGAGGAGCTCAGAAGATAGGATAGCAATTTAAAAAATGGTGATTCCAAAGGGACAGTTTTAGAGGTACATCTTTATCTATAGCTGGGGGATATTCAAGCTATAGGTATGAAAGAATAAAAAGATCAAGATCTTGGGGAGCTAGGAAATGCAATTTTTTTTAAAGATAGTCTTTATATCCTCTTAGGAAATCCCAAAGATTATATGTAGGAGAAAGAGAGTAATTGTGGGCTCTTTGTGGAGGAAAGAGAAAAACTATAATTCATTCTTATGAAGAGAAAAAGAGGTGCTTCTCAAAGACCTTTCCATACCTGAAGTGGAGATATGACTGAAAATGGGCAGATTTATACTTGGAATTGTCCTTGAAAGTAACTAATGACTGAAATAAACGTTTCTCTGCCTCTGGTTTAAATGTTGTCCTTCACCCACTTTCACTCCCTCTCCCCTTACAGCTCCTTCAACCCAAGAGATGTTCCACAGACTGCTTCATCTAAACTCAGTTTCATTACCTTACCTATTTTTCTACTTTATCTTTTCTCAAGAATGTGAGTGCCGTAGTTTATACTTGGCAAAAAACTCACCCAGATATGCCTTTGTTTTCTATGCACTTAAGATGGTGGCTGAATATTTTTAATTTACCAGTAGTAAAGTCATTACTTGTGGAGATGTTTTACTAAAACAAATTACCATAAAAAATTAAAATCACTTAAGGAACACTTGAATATTTTAACTAAGAAATGTGAATTTTCTTCCAAAACCAGTGCAATGTAGTAGAAAAAACATAGATCTCGGAAATAGGAGACTTGGGTTCATGTTGATTCTGCCACTTAGTAGTTTAGACAATCAAATGACTTTTTGGAACCTCTGTTTCTCATTTGTAAAAGTAGGATTGTATTACTACCTACCTCATAGGGTTGTTGTGAGATTAACTGAAATAACATGTCAAAGCACCCAGCAGAAGGGTTGGCACTGAATAAAAACTCAGTAAATGTTACATCTGAGCAGCCAAAAAGAGAAAAAATTGTCATAGATCCTGAGTTGCAGGGGTTAAAGCCTGAAAGCAAGAACCAAAAGGTACTCTTCATAAAAGTGAGAATATTCTAAATTTACTTTTTTTTTTTTTCTTTTTCTATATGCCTAGGATGAAATTGCTTTGATTTGTTCCCTGGCTCAGGTTTCTAGTGGGGGTTGGGTAAAGAATATAATCCTACCATGATGTGGAAATATGTACTCATAGCAACTTGATTTGAAGTTTGTTTGGGTTGTTGGGGTGACATGTATTAGGAAAGATGATAAAGAATGGTCTCCTGTTGCTCCATCACAATTACTGAACTGAAAATGTGTCTCTGCTCACAGACTGCTGCTTGCCTTTGACTCCTCAGGGGGTGGAGCAAACGATTTCCTTCCTGGATGGGGCTGTCTATGGTCAGTGTACAAGAGTTGCTGTAGCAACCCCGCAGCTGTGCTCTGCCTAGCAGAAACTCGGTAGGATATCATAGATTTTTGTTCACTTAAGTGAAAAACAGGTTTGCTTGTTTTTTATTTAATCATAAATTGAAAAAAATGAAATTAGAACTTTTATCCAAGACAAGTCTCAACTTTGATGCAACTATGGAACTAGAAAGTTTGAGTGTTTGAAGCAGTAGTGACTATTCTAATCCTGGAAATAGGAGTTGGAATCTTGAATTAACTGTATTTGTGTGGGTCATTGGAATATGACCATTTTTATTAAGTTGTAGCTAAAGATAGGAAGATTGGAGGAAAATGCCCTATTTTCAACAGTACAAGGTTAAAGGAAATATTTAATACAGTGTGCTAACTGGCTGGGATGGTATGCTTGAAACTTATTTTTTAGTTATGTATAAAGCTTTCTTCCTTTAAAAATAAAATTTTAACTGTAGAGTAGTATTCTTAATCCATGATAAGACATCAAAATGTAAATCAAAACTTGACTTGTGAGATATCAAACTAGGGGGAAAGGGTGGGTTGGTCATGAGGAATGGAAGGAGTGCTCAGTGTGGCCAAAAATGCACCAGCTGCCATTGTTGGTATAGTGTAAATAGTGAAACTCCTAATGGAGTTTTCCTGGAACTCTATTCATCTGTAACTAAAGCTGTACCTACAGAGAACATTTAATTTAATTGTATGTGAAGTTTAGATAAGTATAAGCTGACTCCCAGATGTACAACAATACAAACCTATCTAAGGCATAGCATAGCATCTTGAGATTAAAAAAAAAAACTCTTTATGGGTGCCATGGCACCTTTTAATTAAAGTAAAACGAGGATAAATAAAAATAATAATTGACTGTCACCGGTGTGAAAATAAATTCACTTCTTGGTAAATAGACCTTGCCAGTACCTCAGCCTTATTCTTCATAACCTGTGTACTTATTTAACTTTCCTCCTTTTTTTTTTTTTTTGGTGTTTTGTTATATAGAGAGAATTAGATATAGCAAAATGGTAAAGTTTAAAGTTTAAAATATTGTCTAGACCAGAGTTTATTTTGATTATAGCTATGAAGTGTTTACATAAAGAATCAGGTCGATTTTTTCTCCTGATGGGTTTTTTTTTTTTTTTTGCTATGCTGGGTCTTCATTGCTGAGAGGGCTTTTCTTTAGTTGTAGCAAGTGGGGGCTGCTCTCTAGTTGCAGAGCATGGGCTCTAGAGTACATGGACTTCAGTAATTGTGGCATGTGGATCAGTAGTTGTAGCTCCCAGGCTCTAGAGCACAGGCTCAATTGTTGTGGGGTGCCTGGGCTTAGTTCCTCCACAGCATGTGGAATCTTCCCAGATCAGGGATCAAACCTGTGTCTCCTGCATTGCCAGGCAGATTCTTTACTGCTGAAACACCAGGAAAACCCTCCTGATGGGTTTTTGAGCATGTTCTCCATACCAGTATAGTGTCATTGCATTCTCAAAAGCTTATTAGATGCCATAGACAATTATTAAAATTATAAACTAGGATACCCCCACTGAAGAAATGTATTTTTTATTATATATGCATGATCTATTGTATTCCTTGTATTATATCTGTTTAACAGTTTTAACAGAAAAGAAGTAAACTGATCTCTTGTTACTTTTCACTCTGAGGTATTTTTTGTTTCTGTTTTTCAACCATGTAAGACTTATAAATGCCAGTTCATCAGTTTGTAATGTTGAGAGACTGGATCCAGGCTGTAGGCAGAATGCTGGGCATGATGAATTTTCTATCAAAGAAAGACAGAAAAAGTTATTTGGTATAATCAGCTTTCTAGAAAAATCTTTTAAAATAAGTATGATGTTATCCACCATACTTTCTGCCTAGATTTTGCTTATCTAGTTTCCCTTAATTCTTCAGATCTCAATTTACTGCAGCCTCTAAGAAACCCTCTTTAAGCGTCTTCTTCACATCCCTACCTGCTCCCAAATCTGGCTTAGCTGCCTTTTCTAGGTACTTGCTTTGTCTTTGCACTTCGCACATTTTCTTATTATCATTTGTTTGTTTGTCTTCCCATAGATTGAAAGCTCCCTGAAGGCAAGATCATTTCTTGTTCACCGCTGTAGCCAAGAACCCAGCATAGTACCTGGCCCATAAGTGGCCTCTCAGTAAATATTTAATAATTATATTGCATGGAAATACATTAACCTTATTTGGTGAACTCATTTGGAATGAGCATATTGGATCAAGTACTGTTGTTTCAGGCACCAGTTCAACTACTCTGTTGTTTCATCTTTTAAGGATATGTGACCATATTTTATATAACCACTAGTTAAGAATATTTAAGTATTTTTTTATTTTTTTGGGGGGCAACACAGACAACAGGCACTCAGAATGTTGCTTTCTTTGATATTATGATGCTAAGAGGAAGAGGTTTGAGAATCAAGGTAGTTCTTTACTTGTATATTGGTGTTTTTGACATGTTCATTCAGCAAATATTGATCTCTAATAATCAAGAATTTGTTGATCCTAGGATACTGTGTTAGTTGCTATAGAAGATTCAAAGAAATTATACATGGATTATGTCTTTAAGTTGCTTATAGTCTGATAGTAGAGATAAGACATACATAAACATATAAGAAAGAAAACAGTAGGTGGCACAGAGGTATAATGATCAGCACAGAGCAGATGCTCAAAAAATATTTGTCTACCAAACCTTTGTTTTCATCCATTCATAGATGAAGTCAGCCTGTTTGTATTTCTTCATTTGTTATCTTGATATATATATGGCTCTCCTCTGCTTTATTTCCTCATGGCAGAATTGGTCTCAGATTCTTAATCTTCCATAACTTATTGATTGAGGAAACCAGTCCACCCAGTAGTCTCAAACACGTACTGTCACATAACCAGCACCAAATTCAAAGACATGAGTCAAAAGAATGGTATGAAACACAAGTATATGGGAAGAGAGTGGAGAGTAATTGGGGCAAAAGTCAAACAACAAGGATTTAGACTGCAACAGAAAAATAATATAGTGGCAAGTTATATACTAAAGGCCAATTATTGATTTTCACAGAATTATGCAAATAATTTCCAGTCACTTTCCTTATGAATTTAACCCTCTCAATTTCCTCATACTTCATCTTCTTTATCACTTAGGCCAAGTCAGTATTTTTCAAACTGTAGATCATATCCTATTAATGGATTGTGAAATCAATTTAGTGGATCACTGTCAACATTTTTAAAAATAATATAGAATAGCATTGAAACTGTCAGAGCACTTCACACATAGAGAAGGTAGTGCTGTTTTATGAAATTTTGTGAGTACTAAATTATAATTTAAAATGCAAAATTATAATTTAAAATGTAAAATTATAATTTCTAAATGTTATTTGGAAAAGTAAAAGCCAGCTTTTAATAAATTTTCAAAGGGAATGAATTTGAAAAATGTTGTGGAGGACAGTGAGATAGCCAGTATAAAATAGGAATACTCTCAAGTTCCCTACTATGACTTGTGCAGTCTACTGTTGATCCCAGAAATACCATTTCAAATTTGTTTTGTATGTTCTACAGGTAAAAGTCCCACTTTAGTCAATACCTTTACATTTGCTGGTCTATAGAATACTCTTTTCAAACACTAGCCAACCTACATTAGAGGAGTGTTACTTTTCTAATGTGGATACAAATAAATATATTCACCATGAATTCTTTAACAAAAGGCCTCAATTATTCCTCAGCCATTGTTTCTGTCTTGTCACTGCCTCTGTGTGGAATCTAATCAAGCAGGGGTTTTATGATTAGGAAAAAAATCTTTTCTGTAGGTGCTTGAGACAGTTTTAAAATGCATAAAGAAGTGAGATTTGTGAGAGGAAAAACTGTGTGCATGTCTTGAATCTGAAATGAGCAAAGATTTATCCTGTGAGAAACCCTATTTGTTTGAGCATCAGCAGTCAACAACACTAAAAAAGTTTGAAACCTGATGTACTACCAACAGGACACTCTTTAAAGACATGTCATTTTACTGAACTGATAAAATATTTTGAAAAGAGTGAATGGAGTATATAAATATCTTACCTGAAAAACAGCTTCATTAAATGAAATTATTGCCAACTGACAGGCTGTGGTTCTGTGACTTTTGATATCCTATTCAACATGTTTCTTCAGGCCGTGTCAGATTTTGGCTGTGGTTAGAACACTTTCACTTTTCACTTTCATGCATTGGAGAAGGAAATGGCAACCCACTCCAGTGTTCTTGCCTGGAGAATCCCAGGGACGGGGGAGCCTGGTGGGCTGCCGTCTATGGGGTCGCACAGAGTCAGACACGACTGAAGCAACTTAGCAGCAGCAGAACATAGGAAGAAGTGCCATAAGGAAGCGAACATCAGGGTGATGTTCATTATAATAGGATTCTACTCACTTGTAAAAGTTTGTTCACCACTACAAAGTATTAAAAGTGCTTAAATTGTTAAATAGATTTTAGTCCTTATGAAAAGAAGATTATAAAGTGAGCCAGACCTCCTAGTCATAGCTAAAATATTCTTTTGACCTAATTTTGCTTAATCTGATCAAGTAAATTTTAGGATAAGTTTTGAAAAACCTTGAAAGTTTTTCTTTGGTTAATTTTCTTTAAAGTTAAATGTACAATGACTTGTGGGATATTTCTTAGAAAAATCTATTACTGAACTAGTACAGAATGTGAATCATTTCTTGCCTGAAATATAAGATTGTTGTTTACAAGGCAGTTGTCCAGAATCTTCTCATTAAATTGGAAACTATTTCGCTTTTCATCACTGTAGGTTCTTTTAACTTCACAAGTGTGTTATTTAAAACATAAATCCTATTGGTACACAGGAAACCCATTTAAAATTAAATTTTAAAACACTCTTGAGAATTCCATGGAACATTTTTGGTTTTATAATTTCTAGCAAAAGAAAAAGTACCTTTAATACCTTAAAAATGTATTTTCAGAGATAGCTAACCCCAGACTTTGTAATAATACATGTGAAAGAATAGCACTATTAATATTTTAAAATATTGAATGCTTGAATATAGCACAAAATTATTACCTTCATTTTCCCCAAAATAAGCTAAGCCACAAATTTAAAACTGGGAAATTCAGTATCAGAATTAAAAGAAATATTTCTGGGTTAAGAAGTTCTACTTTTACTTTAATTTCAAAATGAACTTGTCTTTTAAAAGCTTATTCTGTGATTTTATGTATATAACTCTTTGATTTGATAAACTTGAAAGAATTTATATCAATATTATATATGCTGCTTCTCTCTTGTGGTGTGATTTAAATATTGGACACCTAAGCCTAAGTAAATTTTCAGAGAGGGTCATTTTCTCTTTGTTCTTTTATAGTATAGCTCTTAAGCAGAGTGAGAGCTTTGCCTTTGCTATTTGAATAGAATGTTTTCCTGTGGTTTCTAAGTCTCAGATCCACTTCTGAGCATTTCTATGGATATGCCACAAATAGTGGAGTTTGATTCTTAACCAGTCTAGTAAAATATTATTGATACAAACTACCACTGGCTGAAGTAAAACATAAACCACTCAGAGATTAAAGCATTTAAAAAGAAAAGGGTTTATATGCCAACAAGATTTGTGAGGGAGTCCAAGATATAGAAGGATAGCTTTCACAAATTAAAGATATGACAAGTATTTGAAAGAAAAAAACTTACAAATATACCAAGGTCATCAAGTTTACTGTTAATCTCTTTAAGGTAGAAAACAGCTTTTGGATATGACATATCCAAAAAGATCATCACGTATCTTCAGACATTGGCATTGTCAAAATCAGGGATATATTTGTTTCTATCGGGGAATATCTTATAGGAAAGACTCAAGGTTTCATTTACTGAGGGAATAAGAATCAGACAAATTGACTGTTTTTGCTGATGTTACTTTATCTCGGTTGCAAATTTCCAAGGTCACCTTTGGGCTCAGTGATTCACTAAAAGAATACATAGAACTCAGAAAAGCTATTATACTCATGGTTTATTACAACAAAAACATACAAATTTAAATCAGCAACTCAAAAAAGGACATAAGGTAAAGTTCAGGAAGTCTAGGGTTTCCCTGGTAGCTCAGCTGGTAAAGAATCTGCCTGCAATTCAGGAGATCCCAGTTCGATTCCTGGGTTAGGAAGATCCCCTGGAGAAGGGTTAGGCTACCCACTCCAGTATTCTTGGGCTTCTCTGGTGGCTCAGAGAGTAAAGAATCCGCCTGCAATGCAGGAGACTTGGGTTTGATCCCTGGGTTGGGAAGATTCCCCTAGAGGAGGGCATGGCAACCCACTCTAGTATTCTTGCCTGGAGAACAAGAGGAGCCTGAACAGAGGAGCCTAGTGGGGTACAGTCCATGGGGTCACAAAGAGTCAGACACAACTGAGCAACTAAGCACAGCACAGCAAAGTCCAGGAAACACCAGGCATGAACTAGAACTTGTCTTCCAGTGAAGTCATGCAGATAGCACTTAATTCTAGCAATGATGTATGATATGCTTGGAGTATTGCTCCTCTGAGCTTTGGTGTCCAATTTTTTTATTGTGGGCTGGTCACATAGCATGGCTGACTGCCCATGTGACTGACCTTCAGTCTCCGGTCCCTCTGAAAAAGTGAAAGTGATAGTCGCTTAGTGATGTCCAATTCTTTGCATTCCATGGACTGTAGCCTGCCAGACTCCTCTGTCCATGGAATTCTCCAGGCAAGAATACTGGAGTGGGTAGCCATTCCCTTCTCCAGGGGATCTTACCAATCCAAGGACTGAACCCGGGACTGCTGCGTGCAGGCAGATTCTTTTCTGTCTGAGCCACCAAAGCTGGTACCAAATGGCTGAAAGCCCCATCATAAATCACATTGTTAGTGAAGACTATCTTGCAGAGCATGAAGCTCCTAGGTAAACTAAAAGTGTTTTTATCAGGCAGGCTGTTCCATGGTCTTAGAGGTTATCTCCCAGGAGTTGAGCAAGGGTAAAACCTTTCTTTGGAATGTGAAAGGTTAATCCTTTACAACACACGGTTGTTGTATTCCATTTTCTGACTTTGGAATGTGATGTGCATTTCTTACTCTAATTACAGTGTCAATTTTGCCTTCAAATTTCCTCCTAAGGCATGACTTTGACTGCATAAACCTGTTTAGTGATTTTCTACTGCAGTATCATTACTTGGATATTTTGTTTTTATTATGTAAATGTGATGAAAGTTCACACATATATACAAAAAACCTTCTTGTAATTTGGTTAATAAAATTAAAGTCACATGACACTAAAATTTAGGAGTTATCTTTATCTGGAAACTTTGTAAAGTTCATAAGGTTGTCATTATTTTTACATGTAAAATATCACTCTTATCAGCTCATATACGAAGACAAGAAACCAACAACCATCCAGTTCACCTCAAGCAAGTTGCTTGGACCTTGTTGTTTAATAATGGGCTTTCTGTATGTAATTTAATGAGGTTTGAGGCATGACCATGGTTACAAAAGCAATTACTAAATAACTGCCTTACAGAAAGGAGAATCTTTTTATTGAACCTGTGTAAAATAGCAAGGAAACATGTGCACTATAGACCATGGAATGGCAAAGAGTTGGACACAACTTAGCATCTGAACAGCAGCAACAATGTAAAACAGCTACATGGCCAGGAAAAGTAAAGGAGCTAAGTAAAGGTATTTTGTGTAATTTCAACCATTTAAACTATTTTGGGGTAGTTTTATATGTATTCTCCAGAATCATAATTTTTATGTTTCTCTAACAATGTTCAAGCTACCACAAATTAACACTCATCTCACACACTAGCAAAGTAATGTTCAAAATTCTCCAAGCCACGTTTCAACAGTACATGACCAGTGAACTTCCAGATGTTCAAGCTGAATTTAGAAAAGGCAGTGGAACCAGAGATCAAATTGCCAACATCCGTTGGATCATCGAAAGAGCAAGAAAGTTCCAGAAAAGCATCTACTTCTGCTTTATTGACTATGCCAAAGCCTTTGACTGTGTGGATCACAACAAACTGGAAAATTCTTAAAGAGATAGGAATACCAGACTACCTCACCTGCCTCCTCAGAAATCTGTATGCAGGTCAAGAAGCAACAGTTAGAACTAGACATGGAATAGCAGACTGGTTCCAAATAGGAAAAGGAGTGCGTCAAGGCTGTATATTGCCACCCTGCTTATTTAACTTACATGCAGAGTACATCATGAGAAATGCTTGGCTGGATGAAGCACAAGCTGGAATCAACATTGCCAGGAGAAATATCAATAACCTTAGATATGCAGATGACACCACCCTTATGGCAGAAAGCGAAGAAGAACTAAAGAGCCTCTTGATGAAAGTGAAAGAGGAGAGTGAAAAAGTTGGCTTAAAGCTCAACATTCAGAAAACTAAGATCATGGCATCTGGTTCCATCACTTCATGGCAAATAGATGGGTAAACAATGGGAACAGTGTCAGACTTTATTTTGGGGGGTCCAAAAATCACTGCAGTTGGTGATTGCAGCCATGAAATTAAAAGACACTTGCTCTTTGGAAGAAAAGTTATGACCAACCTATAGACAGCATATTAAAAAGCAGAGACATTACTTTGCCAACAAAGGTCCCTCTAGTCAAAGCTATGGTTTTTCCAGTAGTCATGTATGGTTGTGAGAGTTGGACTGTAAAGAAAGCTGAGCACTGAAGAATTGACGCTTTTGAACTGTGGTGTTGGAGAAGACTCTTGAGAGTCCCTTGGACTTCAAGGAAATCCAACCAGTCCATCCTAAAGGAAATCAATCCTGAATATTCATTGGAAGGACTGATCTGAAGCGGAAACTCCAATACTTTGGCCACGTGATGCAAAGAACTGACTCATTTGCAAAAGACCCTCATGCTGGGAAAGATTGAAGGCAGGAGGAGAAGGGGATGATAGAGGATGAGATGGTTGGATGGCATCACCAACTCTACGGACATGAGTTTGTGCAAGCTCCGGGAGTTGGTGATGGAAAGGGAAGCCTGGCGTGCTGCAGTCCATGAGATCGCAGAGAGTTGGATAGGACTGAGCGACTGAACTGAACTGAACCATCTGTTACTGATAAGCTATATTAAGATTTCCACAGATTTTTTTTTCTGAATTCCAAAACTTCTGTTAGAACAATGCCTCCAGTTTATACAAGTGTGGCCAAATAAGAGTTTGAAATAAAGAAGAATGGAATTCTTCTTATATGTCCATTAGATACAGGACATTAGTCATAATTAACTAATTTAGTCCTGGGTAAAAAATTCTTGTTTTTCTGATTTGGGGTGAAGCAATCAGTTTCACAAAGTCATCTGCTTCTGGATTTAAAGAGTCCTAGAAATCCTGACTCTAATCTTTTGGTAGTCTGACAGGTATCTGTCTGTCATCCTGATATCAGCTTACACTGAAAAGTCTGTTTCCATAGTCTACTCCCTGTAGAGTCAATAGTTATGAGTATGATAAAAGTCTTTACTGAGGCTTTCACTGTTTTCATGTTTCTGCCAGAACACCCAATTTCTGGTCTTTGTAGCTCATTATAGGGACTTCAGACCAGGCAAATGTAAGGAAAAAGCAGAAACTGTCTATGGAGAAGACTCAGTGAAAGTGAAGTTCACTCAGTTGTGTCCGACTCTTTGTGACCCCATGGACTATACAGTCCATGGAATTCTCCAAGCCAGAATACTGGAATGGGTAGCCTTTTCCTTCTCCAGGGAATCTTCCAACAGAGGAATTGAACCCAGGTTACCCACGTTGCAGGCAGATTCTTTACCAGCTGAGCCACAAGGGAAGCCTGGAGAAGACTCAGTGACTCATATTAATTTGTAGTAGCCAACAATGATCAATTAATGAAGAATAAAATCCGTTTTTTCCTGAAATAACCCATAATCATGTTATGAAGATTTATTTAACTATCACCTTGAGAGAAAATGTATATTCTGGACAGAGTAGGCAATAAGTAGTCTCTAGATTTTTTTTTTTTTTTAAATTTCAGTTCAGTTCAGTTCAGTCGCTTGCACACCATGCCTCCCTGTCCATCACCAACTCCCGGAGTTTACTCAAACTCATGTCCACTGAGTTAGTGATGCCATCCAACCATCTAATCCTCTATTGTCCCCTTCTCCTCTTGCCTTCAATCTTTCCCAACATCAGGATCTTTTCAAGTGAATCATTTCTTCGCATCAGGTGGCCAAAGTATTGGAGCTTAGCTTCAGCATCAGTCCTTCCAATGATTATTCAGGACTGATCTCCTTCAGGATGGACTGGTTGGATCTCCTTGAAGTCCAAGGAACTCTAAAGAGTCTTCTCCAGCACCACAGTTCAAAAGCATCAATTCTTTGGTGCTCAGCTTTCTTTATGGTCCAACTCTTGCATCCATACATGACTACTGGTAAAACAATAGCTTTGACTAGAGGGACCTTTGTTGGCAAAGTAGTGTCTCTGCTTTTTAATATGCTGTCTAGGTTGGTCATAGCTTTTCTTTCAAGGAGCATGTGTCTTTTAATTTCATAACTGCAGTCACCATCTGCAGTGATTTTGGAGCCAAAAAAAAAAAGTCTATTTCCATTATTTTCCCATCAATTTGCCATGAATTGATGGGACCAGATGCCATGATCTTAGTTTTCTGAATGTTTTAAAATTTATTCATTTTTAATTGGAGGATAATAGTTTTACATTCTTGCCAATGCAGGAGAAGTGGGTTCCATCCTTGGTCTTGTAAGATACCACATGCCTCGGAGCAACTAAGCTGATGTGCCACAACTACTGATCTTGTGCTCTAGAGCCCGGGAACCACAACTGCTGAGCCCATGCACTGCAACTACCGAAGCCCACAGGCCCTAGAGCCAGTGTTCCACAAAAGAGAAACCACCACACTGAGAAGCCTGAACAGTGCAACGATAGTAGCCCTTGCTCTCTGCAACTAGAGAAAGCCCACTGAAAGCAATGAAGACCCATCATAATTGTATATGTGTGTGTATATATATATATATATATATATATATATTTCAACATGGAAGATATTTAGAAATAACAAAGAGAAGTTTTACAGAGAATCCTTCACTGTCCATTGAAAGATTCATTCAAACAATTATCAGTATAAAGTTCTTGCTGTAAATATCAAAATAAGAAACACTTCTATTGATACTGAGAGTAGAAATCATGAAGTTACAAGATCAGAGAGAGTTGCAGTGCCTGGTAGGAAAAGAAACACCATATGCTGAAATGAGTAACAATATGGGTTCATATCTATGAGTTAAGATCAGAAATAGGTAGAGACAGAAATAAAACCCCAAAATGAAAATCTTCCATGATTTTTTGAAAGTGAAAATACAATTTTATAAGATACAGTAGGATTCACATTTGAGGCACAGAAAGAGGAAGAAGGAAATAGGTTTAGCACACATTCTTTAGGATATAGCCAGTTCCATGTGGAAACACCATGTTCGGGATGCTTAGTTTAAGTTTATGTAAAATTTTACCATAAAATATGGGTTTAGTGATTTTGTATATCATATTTGTATTTTTATAACTCAAATTTAAAGAAGTGTTTCAAGTATTTGTAGAGCGTTCAAGAGATGCCCTTTGGCAATTTCAAAAGCTCTGATACAATTGTTGTTGTATGGTCACTAAGTCATGTCCAACTCTTTGCAACCCCATGGACTGCAGCACTCCAGGCTCCCTGTCCATCACCAACTCTCAGAGCTTGATAAAACTCATGTCCATTGAGTCGGTGATGCCGTCTGGCCATTTCATCCTCTGTCATCCCCTTCTCCTCCCACCTTCAATCTTTCCCAGCATCAGGGTCTTTTCGGATGGGTCAGTTCTTCGCATCAGGTGGCCAAAGCATTGGAGTTTCAGCTTTGGCATCTGTCCTTCCAAAGAATATTCAGGACTTATTTCCTTTAGGATGGACTGGTTGAATCTCCTTGCTGTCCAAGCTACTCTCAAGAGTCTTCTCCAACACCAAATCACGGTGCATTCATTGATATTATATAATTGACTGACAAGATTGAAGGACTCTGCATAGAAGAGAAGCATTGCCCTCTGATGACTGGAATACAAAAATATTAGACCTCAAGGTGGAGATTATAAATAAATTAGATGTATAAGCTATTTTTTATTAAATTATAGTAAATTTTTCTTATAGTCCAAGCTGTCCAAAAGTGAAAAGAAAGCTCTATCTGTTTTCAGTGCTAATAAAAGAAAATATCATTATTTTTTTCTGAAACTGATCACTGAAACTACCTAGACAAAATTACCATATGGTCATAGAACAAGAAATGGAAAAAACTATAATTAAAAGAAATTAAAGTTGGTTTTTTACAAAGGAAAAAAAAATAGTTTTACATTCTTGTGTTGCTTTCTACCATACAACAATGTGAATCAGCCGTAGGTATATACATGTATCCTCCCTTTTGAACCTCCCTGCCACCTCCCATCCCATCCTACCCCTCTAGGTTGTCACAGAACACCAGGTTTGAGCTCCCTGTCATACAGCAAATTCTCACTGGCTATCTATTTTACATATAGTAATGTATATGTTTCAATGCTGCTCTCTCAATTCATCCCACACTCTCCATCCCCCACTGTGTCCACAAGTCTATTCTCTATGTCTGCATCTCTAGTGTTGCCCTGAAAATAGGTTAATCAGTACCATTTTTCTAGATTCCATATATGTGTGTTAAGACACAATATTTGTTTTTCTCTTTCTGATGTACTTCACTCTGTGTAATAGGCTCTAGGCTCATCCACCTCATTAGGACTGACTCCAGTGCATTATTTTTTATAGCTGAGTAATATTCATTGTGTGTATGTACCACATCTTTATCCATTCATCTGTCAATGGACATCTAGGTTCCTTCCATATCCTAGTTATTGTGAATAGTGCTACAGTGAACATTGGGGTACATGTGTCTCTTTGAATTGTGGTTTTCTAAGGGTATATGTCCAGTAGTGGGATTGCTGGATTGTATGGTAGTTTTATTCCTAGTTTTTTAAGGAATCTCCATACTGTTCTCCATAGTGGCTGCATCAATTTACATTCTCACCAACAGTACAAGAGGGTTCCATTTTCTCCACACTCTCTCTGGCATTTATTGTTTGTATATTTTTTGATGATGAACATTTTGAGCAATAGCTCATTGTAGTTTTAATTAGCATTCCTCTAATACTGATTGATGTTGAACATCTTTTCATGTATTTATTAGCCATCTGTATATCTTCTTTGAAGAAATGTCTGTTTAGGTCTTCTGCCTACTTTTTGATTGAGTTATTTGTTTTCTTTTATTGAGCTGCATGAGCTGCTTGTATATTTTGGAAATTAATCCTTTGTCACTTGTTTCATTTGTTATTATTTTCTCCCATTCTGAAGCTTGTCTTTTTACCTTGTTTGTAGTTTCCTTTGCTGTGCAAAAAGCTTTAAGTTTAATTAGGTCCCACTTGTTTATTTTTGCTTTTATTTCCATTACTCTAGGAGGTGGGTCATAGAGAATCTTGCTGTGATTTATGTCAAAGAGTGTTCTGCCTATGTTTTCCTCTATAAAGTTTTATAGTTTCTGGTCTTACATGTAGGTCTTTAATCCATTTTGAGTTTATCTTTGTGTATGGTATTAGGAAGTATTCTAATCCCTTTCTTTTACACATAGCTGTCCAGTTTTCTATGATTGTTGTGTTACTATCAATTTCACCTTTTATGTCTGTATTTGCCTTATATATTGAGGTGCTTCTATGTGTTAGTTGCTCAGTTGTGTCCAACTCTTTGCAGCCCCTGGACTGTATCCCGCCAGGCTCCTCTGTCCATGGAATTCTCCAGGCAAGAATTCTGGAGTGGGTTGCCTATTTCTCCTTCAGGGGATCTTCCCAACCCAGGGATTGAACTAGCACCTCTGTGTCTCCTGTATTAGCAGGCAGATTCTTTAACACTGAGCTACCTGGGAAGCCCCCAACAGATACATACTACCATATATAAAATAGATAAGCAACAAGGATTTACTATAGCAAAGGGAACTATATTATATTCAATGTCCTGTAATAACATATAATGGAAAAAATTGAAAATATATGTACATATGTATAACTGAATCACTGTGCTGTACACCTGAAACTAACTCAGTATAGTAATTCACCGATTCTTCAATTAAAAAAAAAAATTTTCCCACAGGAGATTCACCCTAAAACTAGAAAAACAATATACCTCAAAGAACCCTTGAGTTGCTCCTCGTGGACAGTGCAGTTTACTTGGCTCTGGCTGATGAATGCATCTCTGGTAGATAAATACATAAAATCTTGACAGAACCTCTAGAATTGTCAAAGGAATAGTCATATACAAGCATTTAGAAAAGTCTACTTCCAAGAAAAGTTTGCAAGAAACTCCAAGGATTTTTCTTTTTTTTCTTTTTTCGTCTGTACTGGGTCGTTGTTGCTGCACACAGGCTTTCTCTAGTTGTGGTGTGCTGTCTTCTCATTGCATTGACATCTCTTGTTGTGGAGCATAGGCTTTAGGGCACATAGATTTCAGTAGCTGCAATGTGTAAGCTCTGGAGCATGGGCTCAGTAGTGGTGGCGCACAGAATTAGTTGCCCCACGGCATATGGAATCTTCCTGGACCAGGGATTGAACCCATATCTGCTACAATGGCACGTGAATTCCTAACCACTGGACCATCAGGGAAGTCCAAAACTCTTAAGCTTTAGAAAAACTGGTTCGTCAAATTAAAATATACAAAAAAGAGGGTGAAAACTCCACAAAATTACCAACATTACCAAGTTTGCAATTAGTCGGTCCATGGTAGAAAAGACAGAAATTTTCTCATACCATTGTTAAAGCCACAAAGATTATCACAGATCTTCAACTATCAATATTACAAAAAGTTGGTGACTAACTTACTTTTTTTTTTTAAGATTTTTTGGATGTGGACCATTTTCAAAGTCTTTATAGAATTTGTTACAATATTGCTTCTATATTTAATGTTTTGGTTTTTTGGTCCCAAGGCATGTGGGATCTTTGCTCCCCAACCACCTGCACCTCCTGCATTGTAAAGCAAAGTCTTAACCACTGGATTGCCAGGAAAGTCCCCAAAGTTACTATTATTAGGAAGTCAGTTCTTATAAACCAAACCTAAGGATTCTTTCACTCTCTCTCCCATGTGTAGGCTCTTTCTCTCTCTCAACCCACCCCTGCCCC
>NW_011494945.1:6457353-6457867 GCF_000754665.1 Bison bison bison | reverse complement strand
GGGGATGGATTCTCCCGCTATCTTCTAGATAAAATAGAGCTGTAACACTGATTTGTCTAAGAGCTATGACACGGTTTGTCCAAGACCCGAGAGCTGTGATGCACTGAGGGCTTTAATCTCCGTTGCTCCAAATCATTGTTGTGACGAGACAAGAACTGAGAACCATACACTCTCCTGACATCTCTGGTGCCCTGACTCGGATTTAACCTGGCTGAAACAACCTCCGCACAGCCCCTGCAAGGAGGAAGCCAAGCACAGCAGGAGCCCAACTCAGCGCGGAACGCAAAGAAAACCCAGTGCAAGGGAACTGACAAGAGGCCTATCATGCTGGAGACCAGGACAGCGAAAAACAAACTCAGCAGAAAGCTCATGCAGCTCTGACCTCCAGTTAAGGTCAACAAGCTACAACATGCGGTCCCAGTTCAACAAAGATACAAAACTACAGCCTACCATGGAAAATAACACTCACCCTTAGATGGACACTGCTATGAGGACTCTGAGGCCTGAGACTAGC
>NW_011494945.1:6453439-6457253 GCF_000754665.1 Bison bison bison | reverse complement strand
CCCATGGACGGAGGAGCCTGGTAGGCTGCAGTCCATGGGGTTGCTAAGAGTCGGGCACAACTGAGCAACTTCACTTTCACTTAAGGATTCTTTTGTTTTGCGAAACTGAACTAGGCACAGTGACCCTGTTTGTGTTTGTTTATTTTAGTTCTCTCAGGGTACAAGTTGTTTTATTTTCTGATTATGATGTACAAATTTATTGATAATGGCAGCAAAGCATTTTGTCAATCTTGCTTCCACACGTGCTTCCGTTCTGCCTGGTCCTTGTACTTACAAATCCTTTCATGAACAAGTAATGAGGTGGTTTATTATTACTTAAGGTGAAAGACAGTAATACAGAGAGGAAAGCCAAAGTTTGAGGGAAGGTGCTTTAGATATAAGGGATCTCTTTTCTTGAAAGAAGTTGTCATCCTGTGGACAAAATAATGGAAACTTAGAATGTAGGGGGTTAAAATACTAATGACTAAGACAAATCATAGAATTTGATTTTCCTTGACAAAAAAGAGGTAGAACAAAATTACATTTGCAGAATGTAGAAGGGGTAGAACAAAATTACGTTTGCAGAATATTTCCGTGAGAAGGCTAATTCTATGCAAAAGCCGACCTTGTCATACTTCAAAGAAAAATACATGCAGAATTCTACACTTCAAGAATTTATGTAATATTAAGGAGGATTGAAGTCCATTTAATCCATATCTATTAGATGAACTCTTCCAAACAGCCAGACATCTTGGTTTTTCCTGGAGATCTATTAGAGCAGTTTTTCTCCAAATGCAGATTATGATACATTAGTGGCTCCTAACATTGATTACTAGTGGGTTGTGACTAAAAGTTTGATTTAATGACATAGGATACAAAATATCAGAATACATTTGTTCTCAAGTAAGTACTGAGATTTCTACTTCAGGTAAGATTTAGAAAGGCCACACTCCCACTAAAACAGATAAATTACAAAGTCATATGTTTAAAGTCATTTGAAAATTATAGACACAATGAAAACTAGAAGAATGAAAATTCCAGAAAGGGAAGTCCCTTCCTGGGTCACTTGACAATCCCTGTTTTATTTCTTAGAGCATTTACCAATTCTGGTCACAGTGACCCTGCTTTTAGCATGGATACTCTCCTGGAACAAAGAGAACCCAGGGGAGTTTTTGAAGGTCGTGGATACAGACATGACAGATTTGATTTAAATTCTGAAAAGTAATGACTGGTACTTGCTGAATGCTAGAGTATAAAATAAACTGGAGAACTGTCCAAGAAAGGCATAATAAGATCTGCAGTCTCATGGTGAAGAGATAAATTCCTGCTAGAGAAAGGACATAGACTTGGGTTACTATGATGTTGAATGGTTTGCCATGGAAATGAACCAAGATCATTCTGTCATTTTTGAGATTGCACCCAAGTACTGCATTTCAGACTCTCTATGAGGGCTACTGCATTTCTTCTAAGGGATTCTTGTACATAGTAATAGATATAATGGTGTAATAGATATAATGGTATAATAGATATAATAGAACTAAAATGGATGGGAATGGGGGAATTTAATTCAGATGACCATTTTATCTATTACTATGGACAAGAATCCCTTAGAAGAAATGGAGTAGCCCTAAATAGTCAACAAGAGAGTCCAAAATGGAGTACTTGGGTGCAATCTCAAAAACGACAGAATGATCTCAGTTTGTTTTCAAGGCAAACCATTCAACATGATAGTAATCCATTTTACTTCACTGATTCCTAAAATGTCAGTGTTCACTCTTGTAGTCTCCTGTTTGACCACTTCCAATTTACCTTGGTTCCAAATAGGGAAAGGTGTATGTCAAGGCTGTATATTGTCACCCTGCTTATTTAACTTATATGCAGAGTATATTATGCAAAAGACCAGGCTGGATAAAGCACAAGCTGGAATCAAGATTGCCGGGAGAAATATCAATAACCTCAGATCCCCAAAGACACCACCCTTATGGCAAAAGGCAAAGAAGAACTAAAGAGCCTCTTGATGAAAGTGAAAGAGGAGAGTGAAAAAGTTGGCTTAAAACTCACATTCAGAAAACTAAGATCATAGTATCCAGTCCCATCACTTCATGACAATATATGGGGAAACAATGGAAACAGTGACAGATTTTATTTTTGGGGGCTCCAAAATCACTGCAGATGGTAACTGCAGCTATGAAATTAAAAGATGCTTGCTCCTTGGAAGAAAATCCATGACCAACCTATAGATAGCATATTAAAAAGCAGAGACATTACTTTGCCAACAAAGGTCCATCTAGCCAAAGTTATCGTTTTTCCAGTAGTCATGTATGGATGTGAGAGTTGGACTATAAAGAAAGCTGAGCACTGAAGAATTGATGCTTTTGAACTTTGGTGTTGGAGAAGACTCTTGAGAGTCCCTTGGACTTCAAGGAGATCCAACGAGTCAATCCTAAGGGAAATCAGTCCTGAATATTCATTGGAAGGTCTGACGCTGAAGCTGAAGCTCCAATACTTTGGCCACCTGATGCGAAGAACTGACTCATTGGAAAAGACCCTGATGCTGGGAAAGATTGTAGGCAGGAGGAGAAGGAGACAACAGAAGATGAGATGGTTGGATGGCATCACCAACTCAGTGGACATGAGTTTAAGCAAGCTTTGGGAGTTGGTGATGGACAGGGAAGCCTGGCGTGCTGCAGTCCATGGGGTTGCAAAGAATCAGACATGACTGAGCGACTGAACTGAACTGAATTTACCTTGATTCATAGACCTAACATTCCAGGTTACTAGACAATATTGTTCTTTGCAGCATTGGACTTTACTTTGAGCAGCAGACACATCCACAACTGGGTGTCATTTCTGCTTTGGCTCAGCCTCTTCATTCTTTCTGGAGCTATTTCTCCAGTCTTCTCCAGTGGCATATTGAACACCTGACATGGGGGGTTCATCTTTCAGTGTCATGTTTTTGCCTTTTCATACTATTCATGGAGTTCTCAAGGCAAGAATGCTGAAGTGGTTTGCCATTCCCTTCTCCAGTGAACCACATTTTGTCAGAACTCTCCACCATGACCCATCTGTCTTGGGTGGCCCCACTCTGCATGGCCCATAGTTTCACTGAATTACACAAGGCTGTGGTCCATGTGATCGTTTCGGTTAGTTTTCTGTGATTGTGTTTTTCATTCCATCTGCCCTGTAATGATTGTGGATAAGAGGCTGTACAAGCTTCCTGATGAGAGGGACTGGCTATGGGGAAAACTGGGTCTTGCTCTGGTGGGCAAGGCCATCCTCAGCAAATCTTTAATATAATCTTCTGCTGATGAGTGGGTTTGTGCTCCCTTCGTGTAGTTTGTCCTGAGGCAGCCCAGTTCTGCAGTACGTAGTCTCTATGGAAGGGCTATAGTCTCTGTGCTAAACCTAATGGCAACCTCCTCCAGGAGGACTTATGCCAACACACCATGTCTCCCAGGAATGCTGCTGCCAGTGAACCTGACCCTGAGCCATGCACAATGGACCTGTGCCTCTGCTGGAGACTTCCACTCACAGGCAAGTCTAACTCAATGGGGTCACTGCTCCTTTCTCCTGGGTTGTAGTGCACACAAGGTTTTGTTCTTCCAAGAGTCTCTTTATCCCCAGTCCTGTGGAAATTCTGTAACCAAATCCCACTGACCTTCAAAGTCAGGTTCTGTGGGGATTCCCAGTCCCTTTGCTGGCTCCCCAGCTTGGGAAGTCTGTTGTGGGGCCTAGAACCTTCACAACAGTGAGAGAACTGCTTTGGTATAATTGTTCTCCAGTTTGTGGATCGCCAGCCCGGCAGCTCTATGATGGGACTAATGGCAACTTCCTC
>NW_011494945.1:6424558-6453339 GCF_000754665.1 Bison bison bison | reverse complement strand
AGGTCTGGCTCAGACTGTAGTTGGGGGGTCACTGCTCCTTTCCCTGGGTCCTAGTGCACACAAGGTTTTGTCTGTGTCCTCTAAGAGTCTCTGGCAGGTATTTTGATTTTAAACAGCATTATGTCCCTCCTACCATCTGTTTGTGGCTTCTTCTTTGTCCTTGGACATGGGGTATCTTTTTTGGTGGGTTCCAGCATTCTCCTATCAATTGTGCTTAGCAGCTAGCTGCAGTTTTGGTGTTCTTGCAGGAGAAGATGAGCACACGTCCTTCTCCACCATCTTGGTGGACAACCATTCAACATCACAGTAATCCAAGTCTATGCCCAACCACTAATGCTGAAGATGCTGAAGTTGACAAGTACTATGAAGACCTACAAGACCTTCTGGAACTAACACCAAAAAAAGATGTCATTTTCATCATAGGGGATTGGAATGCAAAAGTAGGAAGTCAAGAGATACCTGGAGTAACAGGCAAGTTTGGCCTTGGAGTACAAAATGAAGCAGGGCAAAGGCTAACAGAGTTTTGCCAAGAGAACACACTGGTCATAGCAAACACCCTCTTCCAACAATGCAAGAATCAACTCTACACATGGACATCACCAGATGGTCAATATTGAAATCAGATTGATTTATTCTTTGCAACCAAAGATGGAGAAATTCTATTCAGTCAGCAAAAACAAGACCTGGAGCTGACTGTCACTCAGATCATGAGCTCATTATTGTAAAATTCAGACTTAAATTGAAAAAAATAGGCAAAAGCACTAGGTCATTCAGTTATGACCAAAATCAAATCCCTTATGATTATACAGTGGAAGTGACAAATAGATTCAGGGGATTAGATCTGCTAGAGTGCCTGAAGAACTATGGACAGAGGTTCATAACATTGTACAGGAGGCAGTGATCAAAATCATCCCCTAGAAAAAGAAATGCCAAAAGGCAAAATAGTTGTTTGAGGAGGTCTTACAAATAGCTGAGAAAAGAGAAGCAAAAGGCAAAGGAGAAAAAGAAAGATATAGCCATCTGAATGCAGAGTTGCAGAGAATAGCAGAGAGAGTTAAGAAAGGCTTCTTAACAATGCAAATACGTAGAGGGATACAATAGAATAGGAAAGACTAGAGATATCTTCAAGAAAATTAGAGATACCAAGGGAACATTTGATGCAAAGATGGGCACTATAAAGAACAGAGTATAGACCTAACAGAAGCAGAAGAGATTAAGAAGAGGTGGTAAGAATACACAAAAGAACTATACAAAAATGTCTTAATGACCTGGATAACCATGATGGTGTGGTCACTCACCTAGAGCCAAACATCCTGGAGTGTGCAATCAAGTGGGCCTTAGAAAGCTCGCTATGATCAAAGCTAGTGCAGGTGATGGAATTCCAACTGAGCTATTAAAATTCCAAAAGAGGATGCTGTAAAGTGCTGCACTCAATATGCCAGCAAATTTGGAAAACTCAGCAGTGGCCACAGGACTGGAAAAGGTCAGTTTTCACTCCAATCCTAAAGAAAGGCAATGCCAAAGAATGTTCAAACTGCCATACAATTGTGCTCATTTCACAAGGCTTCAACAGTATGTGAACTGAGAACTTCCAAATGTACAAGCTGGATTTAGAAAAGGGTGAGGAACCAGAGATCAAATTGCTAACATCCATTGTATCATAGAAAAAGCAAGGAAATTCCAGAAAAAATACCTAGTTCTGTTTCATATACTACACTAAAGCTTTTGATTGTGTGGATCACAACAAACTGTGGTAAGTTATTAAAGAGATAGGAATAACAGACCACCTTACTGCCTCCTGTAAAATCTGTAAGTGGGTCAAGAAGCAACAGTTAGAACTGGACATGAAACAATGGACTGGTTCCAAATTGGGAAAGGAGTATATCAAGGCTGTATATTGTCACCCTGCTTATTTAACTTATATGCAGAGTACATCATGTGAAATGCCTGGCTGGATGAGTTACAAGCTGAATTCAAGATTGCCAGGAGAAATATCAGTAACCTCAGATATGCAGATGACACCACCCTAATGGTAGAAAGTCAAGAGGAACTAAAGAACCTCTTGATGAAGGTGAAAGAGGAGAGTGAAAAAGCTGGCTTAAAACTCAACATTCAAAAAACTAAGATCATGGTATTCAGTCCCATCACTTCATGGCAAATAGATGGGGAAACAATAGAAAGAATAACAAACTTTATTTTCTTGGACTCCAAAATCACTAGATGGTGACTGCAGCCATGAAATTAAAAGATGCTTGCTCCTTGGAAGAAAAGCTGTGGCAATCCTAGACAGAGTATTAAAAAGCAGAGACATCACTTTGCCGACAAAGGTCCATTTAGTCAGAGCTATTGTTTTTCTATTGGTCATGTACAGATGTTGGACCATAAATAAGGCTGAGCACCAAATAATTGATGCTTTTGAACTGTGGTGTTGGGGAAGACTCTTAAGAATCCCTTGGACTGTAAGGAGATCAAACCAGTCAATCCTAAAGGATATCAACCCTGAATATTCATTAGTAGGACTTATGCTAAAGCTGAAGCTCCAATACTTTGACCACTTGATGCAAAGAGCAAACTCGTTGGAAAAGACTCTGATGCTGGGAAAGATTGAGAGCAGGAGGAGAATGGGGCAACAAAGGAGTTAGATGGATGAGTGGCATCACCCACTCAATGGACACGAGTTTGAGAAAACTCAAGAGATAGTGAAGGACAGGGATGCCTGGCATGCTGGAGTCCCAGAGGTTGCAAAGAGTTGGACATGACTGAGGGACTGAACAACAAGAAAAAGGGACTGCATCAAACATATGACAGGTCTCTTCTTCAAGTTTTTGCCAGATATTGAACTTGATGGAATGGGAGGCTAAGCTCAAAACTTTTGAAGGAGGGAATTTCAGGCATGAGAAGGAAGGGAATGACCAACTATGAGTCAGAAGCCTTAGAAGGCCATACCCAAGAAATAAGGTGGACTGCAAAGTCATGGTGAAATCTATCCACAGTGCTTTGAAGACAAATTTCTACTAATGACAGAAATCAACATGGAACACTTGATAAATTTTCCTCTCAAGACTTTGCCAGATTTTCAGGCTACATGAGGTGGGAGGCTAATGAGCTAAACAAAACTCCCAAAGGGCAGACTGAATCTCCCATAGTGTTTAAGTGTTGAAATAGACCTCCCAAGCTACCCATCAGAAGTCCAAGTGAGCCACACCTTAAGAAAAAAAGCAAGAGGTAGACTGAGTCTAAAATTGGAATCAGCACCAATTTAGTTCAGTTCCTTGTTGTATTAAGGTCGTCAGCCCTTCAAATTATGCATCTAACAGAGGAAAATGGAGAACCTTTATGAGGGAAAATAACATCATTACAAGTCCCATTTGTTCATTTTAAACCCAAAATATGGCATGTAATAAATTACAAGACTTGAGAAGAGGCAAGAAAATGTGAATGATAAGAGAAAATGCAAATGATAAAAGCAGATCCATAGATGATCCAGATATTCAAATTAGCAGGCAGGGTTTTTTAAATAATTATTTATGTGCAGGGAAGAAAAGGAAAAGATGGGACAAAATAGATAAAATGATGGATAATTTTGACAGAATTGGAATCTATAAAAATGATTTAACATGCTTTATAGATTTAAAAAATATAATAGCTAAAATTGAGAATTCATTTATAGTTTTAACAATAGCTTGGACTGAGCAAAGAGTGAACTTGAGGACAGATAAGTTGATAATACACAAAACTGAAGCACAGAGACAAAAAGAATGGAAAGAATAAAACTAGTATAAGAGACATATGGAATATGGGGAAGCAATTAAACATATATTAATTAGAGTCATAGAAGGATAAGTATTAGAAAAAGGGGTAGAAGCAATATATGAAAACATAATAGTCAAGAAATTTCCGAAACTGGTGATAGACATCATTTCAAACATTAAAGAAGTTCAATGAACCTTGATCCACAGCAAGGATACATGCAAAGGATTAGGTAAATAAGTGTATTGTAGCTGAACTGCTGACAAAGATGAAGTCTTAAAAGCAGCAAGAGAAAACAAGGCACATTACTTTATCACAAAGGAACAATAAAGCAGATGACTATTGTACTGAAATTATGGAAGCCAAAAGACATTTGAAGTGCTGAAAGAAAAAAAATCTGTCAAATTTGTATCCAGATAAAATACCTTTAGAGATCATAGGAAAAATAGACTTATTCAGACAAATAAAAGTTGAGAGAATCCATCAATAGCAGACCCACACTATGAAAAATATTAAAGGAAGTTCTTCAGGGTAAAGGAAAATGAACTCAAATGGAAGCACAGACCTTCCAGAAAGAAGAGCAACAGGAAAGACAAATACATGGGTAAAAAATAACTGACTTTCAAAGTAGCAAGAATAAAATATATTGTGGAGTTTTATGTAGAAGTATTTAAACATTTGCATGAATTATAGGAAGGAGGTGTATGGTTTAAATCATAAGGTTTTCATTTGGATAGTAAAAGGTAGACTGCAGAAAAAAAATTGCTAGCTTTAGAGTGGAATACAGCATGAAAACAAAATTTTAAGGTTAAGGTAGTCTGTAATAAGGAATTATATTGGAATATAGAGGTTGTTGTTCAGTTGCTCAGTCGTGTCCAATTCTTTGCGACCTTGTGGACTGTGGCACAACAAGCTTTCCTGTACTTCACTATCTCCATGAGTTTGCTCAAACTCATGTCCAGTGAGTCAGTGATGGCATCCAACCATTTCATCCTCTATTGCCCCTTTCTTCTCCTGCCCTCAATCTTTCCCATCATCAGGGTCTTTTCCAATGAATCAGCTCTTTGCATTGTGTAGCCAAAGTATTGGACCTTCAGTTTCAGCATCAGTCCTTCCAATGAATATTCAGGGTTGTTTTCCTTTAGGATTGACTGGTTTGATCTTGCAGGCCAAGGGACTCTCAAGAGTCTTCTTCAGCACCACAGTTTGAAAGCATCATTCTTTGGTGCTCAACCTTCTTTATGGTTCAACTCTCACATCCATATGTGACTACTAGAAAAACCATAGCTTTGACTATACAGACTTTCATCAGCAAAATGATGTCTCTGCTCTTTAATACACTGTCTAGGTTTGTCATTGCTTTCCTTCCAAAGAGTAAGCATCTTTTAATTTCATGGCTGCAGTCACCGTCCACAGCGATTTTTGCAGCCCATGGAAATACAATTTGTCATCGTTTCCACTTGTTCCCCATCTATTTTCCTTAAAGTGATGGGACTGGGTGCCATGATCTTAGGTTTTTGAATTTTAAGCCTGCTTTAACATAAAAGCAAACATCCTGAACACCATGGTAGCAAAGTGAGTTCATTTTACTTAAAAAAAAAAAAAGGTCATTACCAAGTGGGATTTATTCTAAAAAAGCAGTTTTGCCTTTAACAATAGATTATCTGTGAAATTCACCATATTAAAAAATAAAATCACATGCTAATCTCAATAGGTACTTCAGCTGTTAAAGAATCTGCCTGCATGCAGGAGACCTCGGTTTGATTCTTGGATCAGGAAGATCTCCTGGAGAAGGTATAGGCTCCCCACTCCAGTATTCTTGGGCTTCCCTGGTGGCTCAGCTGGTAAAGAATCTGCCTGCAATGCAGGAGACTTGGGTTCAATCCCTGGATTGGGAGAAGGGCATGGCAACCCACTCTAGTATTCTTGCCTGGAGAGTCCCCATGGACAGAGAAGCCTGGCAAGTTACAGTCCATGGGTTGCAAAAACTGAGTGACTAAGCGCAGCACAGCTCAATAGATGCCAAAGAAACAAAGCTCTTGGTAAACTCACTGGAAAAAATCCTGATGCCGGGAAGGACTGAGGGCAGGAAGAGAAGCAGGTGACAGAGGATGAGGTGGTTGGATGACATCATCAACTCAATGGACAGGAGTTTGAGCAAACTCTGGGGGATAGCAAAGGACAGGGAATCCTGGCATGCTGCAGTCCACGGGGTCTCAGAGTTGGACATGACTGAGCAACTGAACAACAACAACAAACTAGAAGTAGAAGCAGGTTAACCAATTCAGAACATCGAATATATCTGTCTGCGTCCCTTCATCCAGCTAAAGATCATGTTCTATAGCCACACTAAAGAGAAAACACAACTATGTTTGAACAATGCCTAGGGGATGATGGCACTGACCTGGAAGGAACCGGGGTCACTGAATGTCCAAGAGGAGCAGACACATTACTTTACACACATTTTCCAAACACATTACATTAGTCACATTTAATCAATTTTGTTCCTTAAGCCACTGATGGCTGTGGCTTTTTGTTGTAATGGTCTTACTGATCCAGAAGGCATATAATGTATAACAAGAGAAATTTCATCTGTACAGAGGAAGAATATGTTGATGATCAAAGATGACCAAGTATCAGAAGTGGTTTACATAGGGAGATTATAGAGTGCAGGTCTTCATGAAGAAGATAGAATTGCCCCATGGTGATACAGGGGAGACTTGCTTACAGTTTAAATTCTATTCTGGCATTTGCTAGGATAAAAATCATTGTTTTATTTTGGTACACATCACATTACCAAATGTTAGTGGCTTTAAAAATGTTCAAAACTGCTGATGCATGTGTTTTGATAGATGGGCTTTAGCCATTTACATTTATCATAGTTACCAAAATATTTGACTTCATTTCTTACATACTTCTTTCTCTTTTTTTCTCTTTTCCTACCCTCTGTTGGATTTAAAAGACCCATTTCCTATCCCTCACTGCCCCCACCTGCCCCACTAGCTTGGGAAGGTCTGTGTTGCATTTCCATTCTTTTTGTAGTCACTTTGAAGTTTTTGACATTAATTATACATTTTCCTATAATACTCTAAAGTTACTAAGTATTTCTCTTAACATCCCTGAACCCTTTGAAGCCCACTTTACACACTGAACACCCTCACACCCTGCTCAAGCTAATCTTACCATCTTTTTCTTACAGCTTAGATTCTATCACTTTTTAAACATAGTTAATAAAGGGGATTTTGGTTTGTTTACAATTGATAATTAAATGTATTTATTTTAAAAAAACACTATTGAAACAATTCTTGAGAATCTTTTCTGAGACTAAATGAGAGCCCAGTGCCTGCCTCACACAGAGTAGGTGCTCAATAAAAGAAACCCACCTTTCCGCCTCCCAGAATAAATAGTTGTTTGTCGCTTTAACACTAGTCATGAGTGCTCAGCAGGCATGGATTCCTCTGGGTTGGATGCATTTCATGGACAGTTGGCAATGACCAACTTCTCCTTATGTTAATTTTGTGAATACTGTATTTGACTGTGTAGCAAGCTAAGTGATGCCGGAATAAATGTTCTCATTTCTGAGCTGTGAAGTGTTGAAAATGGATCAGAAAATAAAAGCAGAATGTCCACCCTTTGGAAGAAAAATGTCAGTCTGTGTTGCTGCCACTCTTGGCTGCTAGTTGGAATGCAGCTGTTAAGGCAGCTGTTTAACTGTTTGCCCAACTTGAAAGGACACTCACTGCCAAGTGGCAAATAGTTTTCATAACATTTTGCTTTTGCTGAGAACAACAACAGTGCATTTTATTGAGCTCCAGCAGTGTGCCAAACATGACAGATTTATAACTCTGCAGGTTCACAACCTTGACTGAACACGATGCTCATTTCCATTTATAATATTTATAAAAAGAATAAATAGGCTTCCAAAGGTAGCCTCTACACACACAAAAAAAAACTCTATATCTTACATATTTTTTGAAAATCCAGCAGATTAACTTGAGGAAATACCTCTGAAAATGAAAAATAGAAGTCTTAAAAGGAAGATTTAAAGATTTAAAACTTCCTTAAGGTGGCCCAAGTTGACTCTACCCCCTTGTCCAGGACAGATGAGTGCAGCAGTAGCAGAGGAAACACGTCATCTACTGAATCTCTTGCAATTGATGTGTCTCATTCTGGGTCATGAAGTTAATCTGTGTTGCTAATAAAAATATTGACACTAATTACTTAGCATACAGTTGTATTGAATCTGACAGGCTGTGAACTGGGGTGGTGGTGGGGAGTAGGGGAGGGTGCGGTCATCAACTATTTTATTTATAAAAGGTATAGGACAAATATAAGCATTTAAAATTAAGAAAATACTTTCATATACATAAGCATGATTTTCTTTTGAGTCCAAAAGTTACATGGATGATGATCATGTTACACAGCTCTCCACCCACAGTCTATTCCCTCTGGTCAGAAGCTCATGCCTTCAAAAAAGTTATGGATATATGCTTTCGGCATGTAGAGGGATCCTGTACATACCTATTATTTGTTCCAGCAGAAGTGATAGAAAGCAGAAGTGACCACCACTCAAACATTTAGTGTGTAAGCCCCACAAGCCTTTATGAAGACAATGGAGGTCAGGCAGGGGGGATTCAATCTCATTTAATAAATTGGACTCACTAGGAGTCGGACACGACTGAGCGACTTCACTTTCACTTTTCATTTTCATGCATTGGAGAAGGAAATGGCAACCCACTCCAGTGTTCTTGCCTGGAGAATCCCAGGGACAGGGGAGCCTGGTGGGCTGCCGTCTCTGGGGTGGCACGAAGCTGGACACGACTGAAGCGACTTAGCAGCAGCAGCACAATCAAAGCTGGAATAGAGATATTTCTAAAGGTGAACTGGGCTGAATAAAGATGATCAATGGAGATATAACCTATATTTTCTCTACTATTCACCAAACAGTGATTAACTCATAAATGATAGTCTAATCCAGCTGTTTCTCCAAATTACAAAAAGTTGTAATTTCCACAAAGTTGACGTGATTTCTTGGACAATGATAGACAAAGTCTCACACACTGGGTAATGGTCACCAATGGAATCAGCCACAAGTTTTGTGCTCTTTTTTTCAGGGATCAGAAAATTAGTAATTGCAAACCATGGATGAAATTTATAAGATCGCTTCCACAGAAAGGATCCAGGTGTTGGAAAAAGAACTGGCTACACAATTGACTGAACTGAAGTCTGAGATAGAAGAACAATGGACTCTCCAGGGGTCAGCTCATCAAACTTACAGGTAAATAGTGGCAGTGTGAAGGCATGGTCTTCAAGAGCTTCAACCACTACTCACATCCCATAATCTCCATCAGAGCCCCCCTCTCCTTTTTACTTGGACATTTGGCAGCATCTCAAGCTCAGGCTTGACTGCTGCCCTTAAGGCTTTCCTATATTCTAGAATCGTCAAGGCATTTAGAGGCAATGTGCTACCAAAGAAAATGAAAAAGTGCTCTTCCATCTCACACATATCATTGTCTTAAGATTCCAGAAGCTATTATACAAACCATAGTCAATGAAACCTTATTTTCTCCAATGATATTTTAACTGAATTTGACCTTGATTTTGATGAGAAATTTCAAAACAAAAATAATATGAGGTATTTGATAGTGAATTCTGCAAAATGATGTTCTATTAAGAACTATTCTACAGGTAAATGCTGCCAATGATAGCAATTGAACTCTTTAGGTCATTCACAGACACTTTGAGGTTAACTGAGAGGAAAGGCATGATCTGAGCAAGAGAGGATCAGAGAGCTGAACCCTGAATCCCACCCAAACTCCCAGCATGCCAAAGAATTAGAAGACAAGAGGGCAGGGAAAGAATGGGTTTCTTCTGTTTCCCTGACTGCCTGTTTAGTAGCTGGTCCCCTTTCTAGGTGGTTACTGGTTTTCCATCTCTGTGAGGCTGTAGCCAGGATACAGGTACCCAGTAATCACAGAAATTATACCTTTGATTTATTCATGCTTTTACCCTCAAGGCCCTTTCAAAACTTGTATCTTTTTTCATCAAAACCAAGACATGAGATAAGAGAAGGCATTATTCCAACTGCAGTTGGGAATTCAACATAGCTGGCTCATGGGTTTCTTAGTCCCACATGATTGAGAGGCCTTCTGACTGTCAGCCTGGTGTTCCTTTGAGAAACAGGACCATGATTCCAGTGGGGTGAACTGCTGACAAGTGTATAAACTAACAATCTATTTTCATCTTCCCTTAAAACTTATTCAAGGAGGACTGATAAATGGTCACATGAACAATATTAATTTGAACTTTACTGACTACAATCCCCTTCAAATCTCATATCTCACATGTATTCCAGAACGATCTCCTGTGGTCCCCTTGCCAGTGTTTGCAAGAGTCTGTATTAAGAGTCCCATCTTAATACAGTAACATTTGCACCATGGTTTTAATGTTCCCGAAGCGGCCAAGCCCTGGGGTGTATCTTATACCCAATGTGGAGAGGATCCCTCTTTCTGACCCAGGGTCCCACCTCTTATCAGACTCCAGGGCAATGCTGCTTGTACTTCCTTATGTCAGAGTCCCTGGTGCAAACACCTTCCTCATGGTTAGGCTTGGACAACAGTCAATGAGGGTGCTTAAGCAAGCACTTCTGCAGTGTTTTTCCTAGAGATGAATAAATTTTTTGAAGCAGAAAATTTGGTTAAAATAATTTCCAAAGTAGTTCATGTTTGATATATAAGGATCATTTTCATCCTCCAGATAACTGAGCTAGAACACAAAAATAAAAACATTTTGTTTGAATAATACTTATTTTATGTGTCAAATAAAATCGATGATATAGAGGTCTGATAAGCACAGTAATTGTTAGAAATGAGATTATAGAAGGAACTATGGGTAGGAGTAAGAAATGTCCTCACCACTGTCTCTGTTTCTAGAGAGATAAGTTGGGGTAAAAGGAAAGACTATGTATTTGTGAGCAGAAGGAGAGGACATCTGGCCCAAGTTAAGGTTTAACAGGAATGAGGTATACACAAGAGAGATTCTAAGACAGAAGCCTGTGGCCTTTACATGCCACCAATAATCCAGTGCAATGTATTTATTTAGAAATGAGCAGTTGTGGAGTTGCAGATTAATCAGGGCAGGAGGAGAAGTGGGTGATAGAGGATGAGATGATTGGATAGCATCACAGACGCAATGAACATGAGTTTGAGCAAACTCCAGGAGATAGTGATGGACAGGGAAGCATGGTGCTCTGCAGTCTATGGGGTCGCAAAGAATAAGACTTGACTTAGCGACTAAACAATAGCAACAGTCTTTAATCTGATTTATAATAGCTTCTATAATTACAACTTCTGTTGCATAAAATTTTCTGCAGCTCTGTTCGAATGCCAAAGGACATCTCTTACTTTAGAAGAGAAAGGGAACTGGCCCTAAAGAAAACTTTACAGGTGAGTAAAACAATGGGCTATTTCAATACAACAGTGAATTAGGATTTGCTAAGTTGTTGGAAACTCTTGACAAGGAAAACTTTTTGTAAACAAGCAGCTGATCTTACTGACAGTGTTTACAAAGAAAAAACATTCAGCTCACTGCTGGACCAGAGAAGGCCAATCCTTCGGAGATACCTGATTTTTGTAGAGTGTTCAACTTTACAGTTCCTTGATTTATGATGTTAAAAATAATTATTTGAAATCTTAGGTATAACAGCATAACATATGAAAGCGATCAGAAATTGTGTGTCATTTTCTGTCATAGACACTGTTTGTTTTGTTTCCTTCTTTCCCTTTCTTTGCTTGCTCTGTTCTCCGGGGTTCAGGTGGCTGAGTCAAAGTCCCTTGTTATTCAATCAGATGTCATGCAGAGGGAGCTAGAGAGCTGCCTAAGGAGAGAGTACACTCCTGAAAATTTACCTTTGCTTCTGTTGCAGGTAAGAGTCATTTTGTAATTTGAAAAGGAGATTTGAAATTTAGTAGAAATGTATGAACAAAATTGGCTTTCTGGTATGTCCTCTGGCCAGGGTACAATATTCTCTATATGTATGGTTTGCAGAATTTGGTTCATATAAATGCTCTTCTTTGCTAGAGACCCATGCCAAACTCCGGGAAATAGTGAAGGACAGGGAAGCCTGAAGTGCTGCAGTCCATGGGGTCACAAAGAGTCAGACACGATTTAGCAACTGAACAACAGCTACAACATGCCATTTAAGTTCAGCTTAGTTACAGGCACTAGACAATTGGCAAAGTTTCTACTAGTTACTACCTGTGCTGGTATTAGGAAGCAATACAACATTGACTAAGATAGTTGCAGACCTCAAAAACTGTTGGCTGACCTAAGGAAGATATTTCTGGAAATCTCTCTTAAGAAAATAACTCACAACATGGGGAGTGGGGGGAAGATATTCCATAATGATCATTATTACAGCATTATAATAAAAGTGAAAAAATTGGAGTTGCCTAAATGTCTAATCATAGGAGAGTTAAGAAAAACAGTATGGTATTTGATAGATTATTGTTCTGCCTTTAAAGATTTTCTGCATAAAGAATTATTGTGTTATGTAATATTAGGTAACAAAAACATATGTGTGTATGTATATTACAATAATGGTCATGTAGTGTACAGAAAAATCACTTGAAGAGCAGACATAGGCCAAAATGTTAGTAATTACTGTCTTTGAATGGCAAACAATGAATTTCCTTTTTTGCTTTTATGCATTTTCTAAATTTTTTATAATAGAAATTATTTTTAAAATTTTATAATTTTTCTAAAACTAAAAAAAATTTATAATAAGCATGTACTGTTTAGATTTTAAAAATTCATTGTTCTTTACTCTTGTGTTTTGAGTTACAACCTCACTATGCATACAAAGTAGATTATTAGCAACTAATTAATAAGTAATGTTAGCAATTAACTAATAATAAATCATACAGAAACAAAAATATTCAGATTTTGTTTGCAAGTCAAACTAATGTCATTATTTTCATCCAGGATTCTCTTTCCCTAATATTTCTGGCACTCTTCATTCCTTAGTGTGTATCAGTGTTTCTCACGGGAGAGAAAAGGAGGGGAGGGTGAAGGTTGGAGATGCTTGGCAAGACATTTTTGGCTGTCATAATTTGGGGAGGGGAGTGGGTTGGAATGGCACCCCACTCCAGTACTCTTGCCTGGAAAATCCCATGGATGGAGGAGCCTGGAAGGCTGCAGTCCATGGGTTCGCTGAGGGTCGGACACGACTGAGCGACTTCACTTTCACTTTTCACTTTCATGCTTTGGAGAAGGAGATGGCAACCCACTCCAGTGTTCTTGCCTGGAGAATCCCAGGGACGGGGGAGCCTGGTGGGCTGCCTCTATGGGGTCGCACAGAGTTGGACACAACTGAAGCGACTTAGCAGCAGCAGTGGGTTGCTACTGGCTTCTAGTGAGTAGAGGCCAGGGATGCTGCTAAACATCCTGCAATGCACAGAACCACCCCTTGACTGCAAAGAATTATTCAGCCCCAAACATCAATAGTGCAGAGGCTGAAAAAGCTTCAGTTCAGTTCAATCACTCAGTTGTGTCCAACTCTTTGCGACACTGTGGACCTCAGCATGCCAGGCCTCCCTGTCCATTACCAACTCCCGGAGCTTGATCAAACTCATGTCCATAGAGTCAGTGATGCTATCCAACCAATCTCATCCTCTGCAGTCCCCTTCTTCTCCTGCCTTCAATCTTTTCTGGCATCCAGTGAGTCACTTTTCTGCATCAGGTGGCCAAAATATTGAGTTTCAGCTTCAGCATCAGTCCTTCCAATGAATATACAGGACTGAGTTCCTTTAGGATTGACTGGTTTGATCTCCTTACTGTCCAAGGGACTCTCGAGTCTTCTCCAACACCACAATTCAAAAGCATCAATTCTTCGGCACTCAGCTTTCTTTATAGTCCAACTCTCATATCCATACATGACTACTGGAAAAACCATAACTTTGACTAGACGGGCAAAAGCTTTGAAAAAGCTTGGTAGAATCCAAGTTTCCATATGTTATCATTTATCTTCTGCCTAAAGAACTTAATTTAACATTTCTTGTAGAACAGATGTGCCAAGGACCAAATTCTCTTGGTATTTGTTTGAATAAAAAAAAAGGTCTTTGTTTGCCTTCATTTTAAAAAGGTATATTTGTTCAATATGGTATTCTAGGCTGATATTTTTTCCCTTTTATCTCTTTAAATGTGTTGCTCTACTGTCTTCTGGTTTGCATTGTTTCCATTTCCTAATACTTTTTATTCTTTTGTTCTCTGGTTGCTTTTAAGATTTTCTCTTAATGGTTTTAAGCTATTTGATTATGATGTTCCTTGATGAGGTTTTCTTTGTGTTTCTCTTGCTTGGAGTTGGTTGAACTTCTTGGATTGTGATTTTATCATTTTTATCAATTAAAAGTTTTTTCAACTGTTATTTCTCCAAATGTATTTTATATCCCTCCTTGTCCTTTTGGGACTGCAGCGACATATACATTTCATTCGTGCATGCTTCAGTCGTGTCTGTTCTGCACTCTATTGACTGCAGCCTGCCAGGCTCCTCCATCCATGGGATTCTCCAGGCAAGAATATTGGAATGGGTTGCCATGCCCTCCTCCAGGGGATCCTCCCAACCCAGGGATCACACCTGTGTCTCTTACATCTACCTGCATTGGCAGGTGGGTTCTTTACCACTAGCATCACTTGAGAAGCCTAGACATATATGTTAAATCACTTCATATCTTCCATAAATCACTGAGGCTCTGTTAAATTTTTCTGTTCCCCCCCTCCATGCTTCATTTTGTATAGTTTCTATTGCTATATCTTCAAGTTTACTAACCATTTCTTCTTCACTGTCTAATCCTCTGCTGCTCCTATTGTTGTTCAGTTGCTAAGTCTTGTCTGACTCTTTGTGACCCCTTGGTCTGTAGCATGCCAGGCTTCCCTGTCCTTCACTATCTCCTGAGTTTGCTCAGACTCATGTCCTTTGTCTGTGATGCCATCCAACCATCTCATCCTCTGTTACCCCCTTCCCCTCCTGTCCTAAATTTTTCCCAGCATCATGGTCTTTTCCGATGAGTCAGCTCTTCCCATCAGATGTGCAAAGTATTGGAGTTTCAGCTTCAGCATCAGTCCTTCCAATGAATATTCAGGACTGATTTCCTTTAGCATTGGCTGGATTGATCTCCTTGCTGTCCAAGGGACTCTCAAGAGTCTTCTCCAGCACCACAATTTGAAGGCATCAATTCTTCTGCACTCAGCCTTCTTTATGGTCCAATTCTCACTACATACCTGACTACTGGAAAAACCATGGCACTGACTATATGTATATAGCAAAGTGATGTCTCAGCTTTTTAATGTGCTGTCTAGGTTTGTCATAGCTTTCTTTCCAAGGAGCAAGCATCTTTTAATTTCATGGGGGCAGTCACCATCCACAGTGATTTTGGAGCTCAGAAAAAAAAAAAAGTCTGTCACTGTTTCCAGTATTTCCCCATCTGTTTGCCATGAAGTGATGGGACCAGATGCCATGATCTTAGTTTTCTGAATGTTGAGTTTTAGGCCAGGTTTTCACTCTCCTCTTTTACCCTGATTAAGAGGCTCTTTAATTCCTCTTCACTTTCTGCCATTAGAGTGGTATCATCTGCATATCTGAGGTTGTTGATATTTCTCCTGGCAATCTTGATTCCAGCTTGTGATTCATCCCACCTGGCATTTAGCATGATGTACTCTTCATATAAGTTAAGTAGGCAGGGTGATAATATACAGCCTTGATATATTTCTTTTCCAATTTTGCATCAGTCCATTGTTCCATGTCCAGTTCTAATCTGCTGTTAATCCTATCCAATGAATTTTTTATTTCATATATTGTAGTCTTCATTTCTAAAAGCTCTATTTAACTTTTTAAAATATTTTTCATTTCTCTATTATGTTCACATTTTCCTTTCAATTCTTGAACATACTGAGCATAGTAATAAAAACTCCTTTAAAGTCCTTGTTTGCTCATTTTATCACTGGTGCCATTTCTGGGCCTGTTTCTCTTCATTAATTTTTCCCCATCTTATAGGTCATATTTTTCTGCTTCTTTGCATGTCTAGTAATTTTTCCTAGAGGCTAGGCATTGCAGTTTTACATTGCTGAATGCTGATTTTTTTAATATTCCTTTAAGGATGTTATACTTCATTCTAGCAGGCAATTAAGTTATAGATCAGTTTCACACTTACAAGGCTTGGTCTTGAAGCTTTCCTAGAGCAGGTTTAGAGTAACTTTTACTCCAGACATACTTTATTCTTCTTACTAAATTGTCACCCCTTTTGTGTCTCTGCTGAATGCCCCAGGTATTTAGTGAGGACTCTTTACTCTGTCAGATTGAAAGTTGAACGTCTTCTAGTTCTGTCTGAACTCTGAGAAATGTTCAGTTTACAATTCCCTAGTTTACTATTCTTTGCACAGCCTCAAGGAGTTCCACCCTCTGCAATGCAGTGCTTAATAGTCAGCAAAGAACTCAGAAATCTCTGTGTAGGTTTCTGGAGCCCTTTTTCTGCATAACTTTCTCCTCTCCATTACTCTGCCCTGTCAACTCCAGCTGACTCAACTTTCCAAATTTGACTTCTCTATCCTTAACTCAGAGAGACCATCATGCTCTGATTTCCTATTCTAGTTCAAAAACTGCCTTCTTCAGACAGAAAACCAGAGCTCATTTCATTTGTTTCCTTTCTCTCAAGGACAAGAGTTCTGCGTTGCCTGTTCTCGCATGTCAGTAAACAGTTGCTTTGTGTAATTTGCCCTATTTTCTAATGGTTTATGATAGAAGGGTGCATCTGATCCTACTTATTCCATCATAGCAGTATTATTTTTTATCAGAAATAACATTTTTTAAGAATTGGCTTATTTGACTACACTTGCTGCTGCTGCTAAGTCGCGTTAGTCATGTCCGACTCTGTGCGACCCCATAGATGGCAGCCCATCAGGCTCCCCCGTCCCTGGGACTCTCCAGGCAAGAGTACTGGAGTGGGGTGCCATTGCCTTCTCCAACGTGTGAAAGTGAAAAGTGAAAGTGAAGTTGCTCAGTCGTATCCAACTCTTAGTGACCCCATGGACTGTAGCCTACCAGGCTCCTCTATCCATGGGATTTTCCAGGCAAGAGTACTGGAGTGGGGTGCCATTGCCTTCTCCATTTGACTACACTTAAGTATAAGTAAAATTCTTGATCTAAGGTTAAAAGCTATAATCTCCTTTATAATGTTCTTTGTACTTTAGATTCATAAACTTCAGTTTTTAAAAAAATTTTAAGCTTAGCTTTAGATAATTTTATAGGCTTTTATGTCACTGTTAAAATTTCAACAACTGATAGATGAAATTATAATCTGTTGGATTGACAAAATATCTATTTAAATTTGAATGGTATATTGAGCCAGGTTTCTTAATTTTATGATCTTCATGTAGAAAGTATTGGTAGATCCTTTAAAAACAGCCAAACTTATTTTCCTATTATTTCTGTTCTTAAGGTTTAATCCAGTCTTCCCATGGTGCAGTTGGTAAAGAACCCACCTGCCAATGTAGGAGACATGGGTTCAATCCCTGGGGTGGGAAGATCCCCTGGAGGAGGAAATGGCAACCCACTCCAGTATTCTTGCCTGGAGAATCCCATGGACAGAGGAGCCTGACGAGCTACAGTCCATTGGGTCGAAAAGAGTCAGTCACGACTGAGAACACCCCTCCTTCCTTCCTTCCTAATTGTATTCTCGTTAATTTTTGTTGTTGTTGTTAAAGCATTATACAGAGAGAATTACCCAGCTGGCCCAGAGTAAATATTTACACATGCTTAGGTGGAAGAGATTTTGCCATCACAGTAAGATCATGGAGCAACTTTATCCTTTTTACAAGGTAGGAAGCCCATGAACAGAATCAATGGGCTATTTTCTATGATGAAACAAAATGGTCATTAACCTTGTCAATGCTATTATTTATTTAGTCATCATGCCTGTACATTATATCTCTAGACTTATTCATGCTACATAAACTGTAAATGTGTACCCTTTGGCCAACATCTCCCCTTTTCCCCGAAGACCCAGTCCCTGGTTACCACTGTTCTATTCTCTGCTTCTCTGAGTTTGACATTTTTTTTAAGACTCCATATAAAGGGATACCACACAGTATTTGTCTTTTTCTCTGTCTGGCTTATTCCATTTAGCATAATGTCCTCCAGATTTATTCATGTTATTACAAATATTAGGATTCCCCTCCTCTTCGTGGCTGAATAATATTCCATTATATGTATTTTTACCACATTTTTTTTATCCATTCATCCATCTGTTGATGGACCCTTAGGTTTTCATATATGACTATTATGAATAATGCTGCAATGGAATGTTGAAATACAGATATCGCTTTAAAATACTGATTTTGTTTTCTTTGATATATATACCCAAAAATGGGATTGCTGGATGACATGGTAGTTCTATTTTTTTTTTTTAATTTTTATGTTTAATTGGAGGATAATTGCTTTACAATATTGTGTTGGTTTCTGCATACAACAATAATCAGATATAAGTATACATATATCCCCTCCCTCTGAAGCCTCCCTCCCAGCCCCTCATCTCACTCCTTTAGGTCATCCCAGAGCACCAGACTGAGTTCCCTGTGTTATACAGCAACTTCCTACTGCTGCTGCTGCTGCTAAGTCGCTTCAGTCGTGTCCGACTCTGTGCGACCCCATAGACGCCATCCTACCAGGCTCCCCCATCCCTGGGATTCTCCAGGCAAGAACACTGGAGTGGGTTGCCATTTCCTTCTCCAATGCATGAGAGTGAAAAGTGAAAATCAAGTCCCTCAGTCATGTCTGACTCTTAGCGACCCCATGGACTGCAGCCTACCAGGCTCCTCCATCCATGGGATTTTCCAGGCAAGAGTACTGGAGTGGCGTGCCATTGCCTTCTCTGAACTTCCTAGTAGCTATCTGTTTTAAACATGGCAATGTATGTTTCAGTGCTAATCTCTCAATTCATCCCACCTTCTCCTTCCCCTACTATGTCCACAAATCCATTCTCTATGTTTTTGTCTTTATTTCTGCCCTGCAAATAGTTTTATCAGTACCATTTTTATAGATTCTGTATATAAATATATGCATTAATATATGATATTTGTTTTTCTCTTTCTGATTTAATTCACACTGTATAATAGATTTTAAGTTTGTCCTCCTCAGTTAAACTGACTCAAATTTGTTCCTGTTTTAATTGGCTGAGTAATATTCCATTGCATATATGTACTGCAACTTCTTTGTCCATTCATCTGTCGATGAACATCTAGGTTGCTTCCATGTCCTGGCTATTGTAAATAGTGCTGCAATGAACACTGGGATATATGTGTCTCTTTAAATTATGGTTTTCTCAGGATATATGCCGAGTAGTGGGATTTCTGGGTCATATGGTACTTTTATTTCTAGTTTTTAAAGGAATCTCCTTACTCTTCTCCATAGTGGCTGTTATCAGTATGGTAGTTCTATTTTTACTTTTTTGAGAAATTTCTATACTGTTTTCATATTATCACTAGATGCACCAGTTTACATCTCCACAAACAATATATCTTGTCGATGCTTTAAGTGGTGGTTAAAGATGGTAAAGGAACTAATGGATGCCCTTACTTGCCATTTCTCCCTGTGGCAGAAGATAATGGTACTATTTTTAAGAATGAGATTTGAGGGTGGCTTTATATTATAGAAAATTTATTTTTCTTCATAGGCTATAGCTAAAAAATCTAAGAAGCCAACTCCAGTTACTAAATTTTCTTATGCACTGACTCTTTGCTAGGGTCAGTTTCCTTCAGAGTTGTGAGAATATGACTGATTGCTGTCCTTATTAGTCAAATTCAAAATGTGAAAGAGTTTTAATATTACAAGAGCTTATTTGGCTCCCAAACAGTAATACACTATACTTGGAAGCAAATGACACAAAGAATAAGGCTTGCAAATCATCAGCTTCTGTCTTGGCATCTCTCTTAAACAGAAACAAGTTGTCTACATTATGCAGGAATACAATGATGCTCTTCAGAGAGCTGATCGATTGTCTGTTGCACGAGAAAACTTCCTTATGGGAAAAAAGAACACTCCTAACTTAGTGACACAGGAAGACCTGACTATTTACACAAATTGGTTAGTGTGTCACCTACACTCACTCAAGATTATTCACCACTATGTGCAGGTACGTGAAACAGTTACATGGCGATGCATTGCCTTCCCAGGATGGTCAGGACATTGTTTTCTTCACACCTGCCACCTAATTTGAGGTTGTCAGTTTCTGTATTCCATCTGCCTTATAAACAACAGGAAAGTAATGGGTCACTAGCTTTTTTCTTTGAGACCTTTGAAAGTATTTTTCTTTTGGAACCTTGCTGTAATGAAATCACTCCATTTAGCTTACCCAAAGATGTCTCTGTTACACTATTTTGTATTCACGCTATGATTTCTTGTTTTCAGCCTCTTGTTCTGGATTTATGCTCTCTAATGTAGATCCACTTTTTTTATTCAGCAACCTCTAGTGAGGGTCTAATTTATGCCAGGGACATATCCTGGGCCAATGGGAGTATATAATCTTTGCTGATGGTGAGGGACAGGGAGGCCTGGAGTGCTGTAACCCATGGGTTCACAAAGAGTGGGACATGACTTGGTGACTGAACAGCAGCAACAAAATGTGAGTCACAGGATGATAGGAAAAAGGGCAAGTAAAGTCCTTAAATATAACTTAAAGTTGTATTTAAGTCAACTTAAATACAATGTGATGAGTATAATCACAAAGTAAAGAGAGTCACAGAGGAGAGGCCCTACTGCAAGATACAGGCATCAGAACGGAGTGATGTGACCACATTCTGTTTTAGAAAGATTGCTGTTTTGCCACCTAATTTTTTCCTACTCCACTACACCTCATCTTAGTGATACCACCAACCATGACTCCTGGCCATCATCCTGACATCAACCCTTCCCCAATCAGTCACTGTGGGGTCTACCTCTGAATCATCTCTCCCTTGTCACATGGCATAGTAATGATCTGCTTCTAAGTCCTGGTCCCCTACTAAACTCTGAACTCTTTGAATTTGGTCCATGTCTTACTTATTTTTGTATCTCTAGCACCTCACATGATGCCCTGCTCATTATGGGTCATTGATCAAGGTAGGCCTGCCTGGATGACAACACAAGGTCCCTAGCTCCAGATTTAGCCCTTCATGATTGAGCAGATTACTGAGGCCCACCTCCGCCTCTTTCCTCCTCTGTCAAACCAAAGAGCTGCTCCTGAAACAAAGTCTGGAAGATTCTTTGAGAACTGAATTGACATGTAGCCCCTTGGTTGTCCCCTTCTGTAGGCTCTCCAGTATTTACCCATCTCCAAAGCTCTGAGTGTAGCTGTTGACGAAGTCCCTGAGGTTGGTCAGGAAAATGAAAAGTTTCCTGTTGATGACACTGACCCTGACATCCAGGGTTCTGCATCTCCAGACTCTACGAATGCCAGTGTTTCAGGTAAGAAGTCTTCTTTCCCCTTAGGAAATGTGGAGAAAAGATTGTGATTTTTCACGTGTGCACCCGATTTTGCTTGAAATTTTTCTATGTACCAAAAAATTATATCTTAAAAAAAAAATTGGCCATGCCATGCAGTCTATAGGATCTTAGTTCCCTGACCAGGGATCAAACCTGGGCCCCGGTGGTGAAAGCACCAAATCCTAACCACTGGACTGCCAGGGAATTTCCAAAAGTTTTATCTTCTTAATTAACAAGTGTTAATCTAATATTTTCTGGTGGAAAAAAATAACAAACACTTCTCTTAGAAATTATTATCTCCATCTTTATAGCTAGACAATTAAGGGGGGTGGGGAAGCAATAAACTTGAAGTTTGGAGTACTGGGCTCTAGGCCTATTCTGTTGTGGCCTCACTGTGAGCCTACATGTTTAAGTCATTTCATCTCCTTGGACCTCAATTTACTCATCTCCAAAATAAGCCTTTTAGATAAGTGATCACTAAGGTCACCTTCATTTTTTTCCCCAGGATTGAAAACTTTTCATTTCTATTTTTTTTAAATACCAAAAACATTTGTATTGGTTAATAGCCAATTAACAATGTTGTGATAGCGTCAGGTGAACAGTGAAGAGACTTAGCCGTACATATACATGTATCCATTCTCCCCCCCAACCCCCCTCCCATCCAGGCTGTCACATAACATTGAGCAGAGTCCCTTCCTTTTTAGTTTTACATGATCTTTAAAGACTTCCCTTATCTGAATCAATTTAATAGTCTTCTTACCCTTACCTTATGTTACAGATGACTTAGAAATCTGATCAGGTTTTTACTCTGAGTGATGAATTTACCAGTTGCACCTGGAGAGGCAGCCAACCCTGTTGTGGGGAATCAGAGAAGGTATCTCAAATGGGAAGTCCAATCTGGGTGCTTAGAGATGTGTAAGAGTGAGCCAGGCGAAAGGAGGTGAAGGTTCTCAGCTTCTCCTGATTTGTTAACTTGGAAGTCATATTCTTTGTCTACCCCAAAGGACTACAGGTAGTTCTGTTCTCACTAAGTCATTCCCCAAAGGGTCTGTTGGATTTCTCCTGCAGGCTACAAGAAGGGGGAGTCCTAACTACCTCCCCCAGAAAACCAGCACCAGAAGTTCGTCAGATAGGCCTGGCTGAGTGTGTGCAGTTTACAAACTGTGGCAGAGAAGGCTGGGCATGAAGCAGAATGGCCCTCACCATCCATGGAAGAGGCCCTGACTTCAGTTTTCTCAAAGGACTCTCCTTTTTCTCTCTGAGACCGGTATTCATTGGTGTTAATGCTCTTGATTTTGGATATTTTCAGGGCCAATGAGAACAGAAACTGCTTTCGTTCTGCCCCAACACACAACAGAAACAGAAGAACTGAAACCTCAGCTGAGGCTTCTGCTCTCGCATTTCAGTATCTCTTATGACGTGGAAGAGCTGAGCGATGCTTCTAAGGAGACAGAACTTTTTGCCTTGGTACTTTATGGATTCTTTCTTAATGCAAATATAGGTGTTCATGAAAGAAAATACTAGTATCTGCCATGAAGTTGGATATTCACACTGCCGTGATAAAATATAATAGTAATAGTGAGATTTAGACTAGCGGTTGAACTTTCTCTCTGTTAGAATTTTGAAACCCTTGAATATCCAACCCAGAGGGATTGTAGGATTATTTTTCTGCAGAATTTAAAGAAAATGGTAGGTTGTAGTCCATAATAGATGATGTAAACATAGCCAAGATTTGGCATTTTTTTAGTATGGAGTTGTCTAGTGTCTAAAGCCCTTTGATTCTCAGAAAGTGTACCAATAGCTCTTCAGTTGGCAAAATGCTTTATATTCAGTACAGTGTATATTGTGTAGTGATTTTTAAAGTTAAGCAGTCATAGTCTGCTGTCTCATGGTGTTGCACCTCCTTGAATAAAAAAATCATATTATCAAAAGCCATATTAGAACTTGTTTCAAAGGGAAAAAAATAGGATTATACATAGAGAACCTCAAATTTACAATAATAAACTTTTTAGCCAGAGTTTCAACAAAAAGATATTTTTCTAGATCTGGGCGTATAATATTTGTACATATATGTATTTGCTAGGTAAAAAATAATAAGTTGATTAATCCAAAAAGGCAAAGATCAAATCTGTATGTTTTTGAACACCCTTTGTGTAAGAAGGAACCACTTACTTACTTACTTACTTACTATATCACCATTTACTTTTACCTTGAAGTTTCACATCCATGTGTATTTGTTCCAGCATTATTTTACTGGGATTATTTCTTTTATTATGTAACACGGACTCTTAAAGCTCACTGGAACCAGTGGTATCACATGTCCTCTGGTTTCTTTGAAGGTGGTGATGTTTAGCTTTTATCTTTCTTTTCATATCAGTAGCAGCACTGTCTTCAGTATAGAGTGCTTCTATGGGAGTATCCTCACCCTCATTCATTATCAGCAAGTATTATGATAGACCCAAACCAGAATCAGACCAAGACAGTGTTGAAAAGAGTCCAAATAAATAAAGATAGGTTATGGCACAGTAGACTGTCATCAGTGATAACAAAAGAACTTGAGGCTGCAGAACTCTCCCACAGAGCAGCCTTCTCCCCAAAGAACAGCTTGTCTTCACATAGAAAGAGTTTCCACTTTTGATTTTCTTGTAACAGTATTATGTGCAGTGCTAATTGTACTCCCAAGATAATCACATTACAACACATTTTTTTGTGTAGGACAAATTTCTATAAACAGGAAGAGTGTTTATTTTGGTTTTCCAAAGCCCTAGAGCAGGGTCAGCAAACTACAGCCCGCAGCCCACCTCCTAGTGTTTGTTAAAGCTAAGTGTTATTGGAATACAGCCATGCCCTTTCATTTATGTACTGTCTGTGGCTGCTTTCACACTGTAACTGCAGCATTGAGTAGTTGTAACAGAGACCATGTGGCTTTCAAAGTCTAAAATATTTACCATCTGGCCCTTTAAGAAAAAGTTTGCCACTCTAGCTTAGACTGGCACCATCTCATTGAACTTTGTGCACTGATGGGTATGATCTGTGTCTGTCTGATGTGGTAACCACTAGTCAGTCACATGTGACTGTGAAACACTGGGTAGTGTAAATGAGGAACTAAATTTTAAATTTTATCTAATTTTTATAAATTCGCATTTAAATGTTAAATAGCCACGTATGGCTAGGAGCAATAGTATTGGATAACACAGCCTGGAAAGTACCAGCATTAACTGGAAGAATCTTTAGCTCTGTGTCTCATTGAACTTACTCATTCCGGAAACTTTTTTTCAGGCCCTAGTGTGTGTCAGGTTCTCTCTCTTCCTCTGTAATTAAATATACATAAGATTTACCCTTTTAACCACTTCTAAGTGTACAGCTAAGTGGTAGTAAGAGCATTCACATTGTTTTGCAACCATCACCATGGGGTAGATTCTTGAGATTCCCTCCACAAGCTCTCCTTGCACTGAGGAAGTCGTGATGCAGGTGGCTGGTGCACTGATAAAGGCAGTTGCACAGGGAGGCTGGGTCTGCCCAAGAAGGGAGCACGCAGTGTCTGCATCTTAGCAGTAGGCAGTTATATCATAGAAAGCCTCAGTCTGGAACTGAGATGCGAGGGGTATGATTGATGTACCATAAGGAGTTTTAACAGGTCCCAGCATCTGGACTCTTCTCTCTAGCCATGTCCTGGTCAGGCTTCTGGGCGCAGGATTTATCTAACCCTTAAATTTTCTCATTTACCAGGTGGTCAGGAAAAGGGAATGTATTCCCAAAGAAAGACAATCTACTGCCCATTGAGGGTCCATTTAAATATATATATAAATAAATATATTACGTTATTTCCAATCTTTGGAGCGGGTATTCAGAACAAGTAACACACACATAATTATAGTAATAGGCTGACTGGAAAGCATGTGCCCCTCAGGTATTTACATTTAAGTCCTATTACTGTCACAGAATGATGTTGTATAAAATAGTTTGACTCCAAGACTCTTTCAGAGGCAGTCAGTACCTGTTCTTGAAATTGCCTTCAGCCTGAGACCATTTTTTGCCCCTGGGCTTCTTTTTTCTCCATCCTATTTAGGTTTCCCAAAAATTTCAAAGCATCTTCATGGAACAACAGAGAATGCAAACGTTTCCAGACTATAATGCTGGGATAGCTAAAGTGGAAAATTTGAATTTGGCAGGACCTCGTAGGGCCTTGAAAAAGAGAGCCAACTGGACTTCCTTTATAAAGGTAAGGAGCCTTGTGGTGACGGTCACTTGTAAATGATGTCAGCCATGTCACAGAGTGTTCTCCAGGGAGACCAGACAACCTGGCAGCATCCGGTCTGTCAGATGCCTACTATCCCCTCTCCTCAATGCCCTCAACAAACTGTGCCCTGGGAGCAAGGGTAGGTGCCTGCCTGACTTAGGAGAGGCGGCTTAGAAAACCTGGCCTTGTGTACCACCATCCCCCAGCTCCTTCCTGCCTTGAGTCTGTTGAAGTTAGCCAGGCTGATCTACCTTTCTGGAAGTTCTCGCATATTCTTTTGCCCATCTCTAACTCCAGTACTTTGGCCACCTCATGCGAAGAGTTGACTCATTGGAAAAGACTCTGATGCTGGGAGGGACTGGGGGCAAGAGGAGAAGGGGACGACAGAGGATGAGATGCCTGGATGGCATAACTGACTCGATAGACATGAGTCTGAGTGAACTCCGGGAGTTGGTGATGGACAGGGAGGCCTGGCGTGCTGCGATTCATGGGGTTGCAAAGAGTCAGACATGACTGAGCGACTGATCTGATCTGATCTGATCTGAGTCAGAACTCCTTGTTGTTAGTGACCTGGGCTACTTGGCAAGAATAAAGAACATTCAAAGTTATACTTGAATTGTGTAAATACAGTTTTTTAGTCCAGAACTGTTTACTGACTGCATTCTGTGTGTCATACATGGCCCATGGTGCTGGAGAGACACAATTCACAATTATTCAAAAGTGAGTAGGTTAAATGAGTTGATTTGAGATAGTGGTAAATACAGTTGATTCTCATTGTTTGAGGGGAGTTATGTTCTGTAAAGTTGCCACAAATACTGAATTAACAAATCCTAAACCACTTTCATAGGGGAAATAAAAGGTTAGGTTCATCAATTGATCAATACATAACTAGTTTTATATGTGTTTCTATTTGAAGAGACTTTATTCAATATATGTTGTTGATTCATTAACATCAAACTCATAGCCAATAGCACTATAACTCATACCTGAACGAAGCTTTTTGAACACTTGTCCTTCTACAAGACACATCACAGCCTTCCTATACTTAGGAACACTAGACAGCTCTTCAGCCCCCTGTTGGAGGCCATTTTAAATAGTGAAATTACTAATGAAAAGCACAAAAAGTATAAAAACCTGGCACTAATTAGGCCATAAAAAGAACATTTGTTTATAGTACACACTCAAATAAGTAGTAAATAGGTGAATGTCACCTTGTTTGTCCTCGGCTGGGAATGTGGGGTTGGGTGACTTGAACTTTTCAACCATCCTGTGCATGTCCATGAATGTTCAGGAAAGTTCTGTATTGATTTGGGAATGACAAAGAAGTTTCAGTGAGTAGGCTAATCCAAAAATACAAAATCCATGAATAATGAGGATCAACTGTGTCACGAAGGAAACATCTTATGTGATAAAGATGGATGGAAGGAAAGCAGAGAAATCACAGGTTATTCCTAAATTTGGGGCTTGAGCAAATAGGTGGTTGGTGTAAGGAAAGCTGGACTTTCTGTTTTAAATTATTATACTTGCCATTCAAGTATAAATATCAAGGAGATAGTTGGATATAACAGGCTGGAGCTTAGAGCTAGATCTAAATTTGAAAGTTATGAGTACATTGAAGTACTCAAGAACTAATTTTTGAAATACAGCTTGCTAACATGAAAGGTGAAGTTTTACATGTGGAGCCACAAGGAGATTTTGTGGGCAAACTTCTCTTGCTCCATAAAGTTAGTGCAGTGCCCAACACTGATGGATTTAAGGTCCCTTCTGCCAGCAAATGGTGCCGTGTCATTCTAGATGGAGCTACTGCGTCTCAGGCCAGGTACCAGTAGGAACTGCTGTTGCCCTCTCCCTCCACAGACCTGAGAATCCACACAGACCCTTGCCAAGACTTCACATGCTCTAGAAAACTACCACTGAGGCCAGATCCCATTTCAGAAAGTCCTTGGTTCTCTTTATTTGCAACTTTTATTGAGAACCATTCTGTTATATTTAAGTTGTGTGTATGTGTTTGTCCACTAGATTAAGCCAAAATGTGATCCTTGGCAAAAGAAGCTTTTGACCAAACTAAAAGAACGGAGAAGAATAGATGTATTAATGCAACTCCAAGCAAAGTTTTTGAAGGTAAAAAAGTAACCATGTTTCCTTGTAGATAAAATTCTGTTCTCAGAAAATTGAACTCTTTCCACTTTTAAAAAATGTTAGCCATGGATTCACTGCTGCTGCTGCTGCTAAGTTGCTTCCATTGTGTCTGACTCTGTGCAACCCCACAGACGGCAGCCCACCAGGCTCCCTCGTCCCTGGGATTCTCCAGGCAAGAACGCTGGAGTGGGTTGCCATTTCCTTCTCCAATGGATTCACTATGAAGGCTTTATTTGGAATTGTCTAATCTAATTGCCCGATTTTATATCCTGTTAGCTTTCATTAGTGACAGTTGTCAAAAGAGTTGGCTTTAACACTAGTTAAAGAGGGGTGTGATATTAAAGAGATATCACACCAATATCTCTGTGTGATATTGCTCTAGTCACATAACCTCTTTCAGTTTTCGTTTCCTCATTTGTGAAACCAAATGAGTGGACTAAACATTGAACTATCTTACTTTTACTATGGTAAAAAAAAAAAATAAATACATAACATAAGATGTATCATCTGACCCATTTTTAAGTGTATGATTCATCAGTGTTCAGTATATTCACAGTGTTGTGAAATAGATCTCCAGAACTTTTTCATCTTGCAAAAATGAAAGTCTCTGCCTACTCAACAACGCCCTATTTCCTCTTCCTCCCAGCCCCAAGCAACCACCATTCTACTTTCTGTTTCTGAATTAGACTACTCTTAGACACTTCATATAAATAGGATATACAGTATTTGTCTTTTTGTGCTGGCTTCGTTTTACTTACTAGAATCTCCTCAAGTTCATCCATGTTGTAGCATGTGACCAGATTTCGTTCCTTCTTGTTTTTCATGAAAATTTATATCTGCTTTATTTACAATAACCAAAAACTACAAACAACCTGGATGTCCTTTCAGTTCAGTTCAGTTCAGTTCAGTTGCTCACTCGTGTCTGACTCTTTGCGACCCCATGAATCGCAGCACGCCAGGCCTCCCTGTCTATCACCAACTCCCGGAGTTCACTGAGACTCATGTCCATCGAGTCAGTGATGCCATCCAGCCATCTCATCCTCTGTCATCCCCTTCTCCTCCTGCCCCCAATCCCTCCCAGCATCAGAGTCTTTTCCAATGAGTCACCTCTTTGCATGAGGTGGCCAAAGTACTGGAGTTTCA
>NW_011494945.1:6415818-6424381 GCF_000754665.1 Bison bison bison | reverse complement strand
TTTAGCATCATTCCTTCCAAAGAACACCCAGGACTGATCTCCTTTAGAATGGACTGGTTGGATCTCCTTGTAGTCCAAGTGACTCTCAAGAGTCTTCTCCAACACCACAGTTCAAAAGCATCAATTCTTTGGTGCTCAGCTTTCTTCACAGTCCAACTCTCACATCCATACATGACCACTGGAAAAACCATAGCCTTGACTAGACAGACCTTTGCTGGCAAAATAATGTCTCTGCTTTTGAATATGCTATCTAGGTTGGTCATAACTTTCCTTCCAAGGAGTAAGCGTCTTTTAATTTCATGGCTGCAATCACCATCTGCAGTGATTTTGGAGCCCCAAAAAACAAAGTCTGACAGTTTTCAGTTTCTCCATTTATTTCCCTTGAAGTGATGGGACCAGATGCCATGATCTTAGTTTTCTGAATGTTGAGCTTTAAGCCAACTTTTTCGCTCTCCTCTTTCACTTTCATCAAGAGGCTTTTTAGTTCCTCTTCACTTTCTGCCATAAGGGTGGTATCATCTGCATATCTGAGGTTATTGATATTTCTCCCAGCAATCTTGATTCCAGCTTGGGCTTCTTCCAGCCCAGCATTTCTCATAATGTACTCTGCATGTAAGTTAAATAAGCAGGGTGACAATATACAGCCTTGACGTACTCCTTTTCCTGTTTGGAACCAGTCTGTTGTTCCATGTCCAGTTCTAACTGTGGCTTCCTGACCTGCATACAGGTTTCTCAAGAGGCCAGTCAGGTAGTCTGGTATTCCCATCTCTTTCAGAATTTGCCACAGTTTATTGTGATCCACACAGTCAAAGGCTTTGGCATAGTCAATAAAGCAGAAATAGATGTTTTTCTGAAACTGTGAGTAAATACACTGAAGTACGTTCATATCATGAAACAGCAATCAGCTATAAAAAGGAACAAAACTGTTGATATACCCAAAAACTTGGATGAATCGTCAGAAAACTGTGTGAATAAAAAACTCAACCCATAAAGACTGCATGATTCCATTTACACAACACTCTTCAGTTCAGTTCAGTCGCTTGGTCGTTTCCAACTCTTTGCAATCCCATGGACTGCAGCACACCAGGCTTCCCTGTCCATTACCAACTCCTGGAGCTTGCTCAAACTCATGTCCGTAGAGTCAGTGATGCTATCCAACCAATCTCATCCTCTGCAGTCCCCTTCTCCTCCTGCCTTCAATCTTTCCCAGCATCAGGTTTTTTCCAATGAGTCTTTTTTTTTGCATCAGGTGGCCAAAGTATTGGAGTTTCAGCTTCAGCTTCAGCATCAGTCCTTCCAATGAATATTCAGGACTGATTTCCTTTAGGATGGACGGGTTTGATTTCCTTGAAGTCCAAAGGACTCTCAAGAGTCTTCTCCAACACTACAGTTCAAAAGCATCAATTCTTCGACACACAGCTTTCTTTATCGTTGAACTCTCACATTCATATGTGAGTACTGAAAAACCATAGCTTTGACTAGATGGACATTTGTCGGCAAAATAATGTCTCTGCTTTTTAAATGCTGTGTAGGTTGGTCATAGCCTTTCTTCCAAGGAACAAGCATCTTTGAATTTCATGGCTGCAGTCACCATCTTTAGTGATTTTGGAGCCCAAGAAAATGAAGTATGTCACTGTTTCCATTGTTTCCCCATCTATTTGCCATGAAGTTACTGGACCAGATGCCATGATCTTAGTTTTCTGAATGTTGAGCTTTAAGCCAATTTCTTCACTTTCCTCTTTCACTTTTATCAAGAGGCTCTTTAGGTCCTCTTCACTTTCTGCCATAAGTGTGGTGCATCTGCATATTGATATTTCTCCTTGCAGTCTTGATTCCAGCCGTGCTTCATCCAGTCCAGCATTTTTCATGATGTACTCTGCATATAAGTTAAATGAGCAGGGTGACAATATGCAGTCTTGACATACTCCTTTACCAATTTGGAACCAGTCTGTTGTTCCACATCCAGTTCTAACTGTTGCTTCTTGACCTGCATACAGATTTCTCACGAGTCAGGTCAGGTGGTCTGGTATTCCCATCTCTTTCAGAATTTTCCACAGTTTATTGTGATCCACACAGTCAAAGCTTTGGCATAGTCAGTAAAGCAGAAGTAGATGTTTTTCTGGAACTCTCTTGTTTTTTTGATGATCCAGTGGATGTTGGCAATTTGATCTCTGGTTCCTCTACCTTTTCTAAATCCAGCTTGAACATCTGGAAGTTCATGGTTCATGTACTATTGAAGCCTGGCTTGGAGATTTTTGAGTGTTACTTTCCTAGCATATGAGATGAGTGCAATTGTGCGCTAGTTTGAACATTCTTTACATTGTCTTTCTTTGGGATTGGAATGAAAATTGACCTTTTCCAGTCCTGTGGCCACTGCTGAGTTTTCCAAATTTGCTGGCATATTGGGTGCAGCACTTAACACAGGTCTGGAAGGTTTGGAATTATCCTTTAAAAAAAAAAATTATCTTCCACCTGGCATCCCCTTTGGGAATCATAAGTTTGTTTTCTTTGCCCATGAGTCTACTTCTGTTTTGTAAATAAATTCATCTGTGGCAAAAAAAAAATAAATAAATAAAGCATCATCTTTTAGGATTTGAAATAGCTCAACTGGAATTCCATCACCTCCACCAGCTTTGTTTGTAGTGATGCTTCCTAAGGCCCACTTGACTTCACATTCCAGGATGTTTGGCTCTAGGTGAGTGATCACACCATCATGGTTATCTGGGTCATGAAGATCTTTTTTGTATAGCTTCTGTGTATTCTTGCCACATTTTCTTAATATCTTCTGCTTTTGTTAGGAATCGAACTGGGGTCTCCTGCATTGCAGGAGTTAATCTTTATTAACTGAGCTATCAGGGAAGCCCTGCAAACTCTTAAAATGACAGAATTATAGAAATGGAGAACAGATTCGTGGATTCTGGGGGTTAATAAGAGAATGGTGGGGAAGGAGATGAAGTATAATTATAGATGGGTAATATGAAGGATCCTTATGATGAATCTGTACTGTATACTGTGTATTATATATCGTGACAGTCAATATACAAGCCAGTATCTAGCTTTTGATATTGTACTATAATTTTGCAAGAAATTACATTGGCGAAAATGAAGTGAGGGTTATGCAACATCCTTTTATATTATTTTTTCCTTCTCTTCCCTCAAATTGTGGTAAAATTATACATAACCTGAAATTTGCCATTTAACCATTTTTCAGTGTACGGTTCGGTTGTATTAAGTAAGTTCATAAAGTTATACAGCCATCACCAACATCCATCTCCAGAACTCTTTTCATCTGGCAGACTGAAACTCTTTACCCATTAAATAATTACTCCTCATTCCTCTCTCCCTCTAAATTCTAGTAACCACCATTCTGCTTTCTGTTTCTGTGAGTTTGACTACTCCAGGCACCACATATTATGGAATCATACAGGATTTGTCTTTTTGTGACTGCTTATTTTACCCTCCATAATATCCTAAAGGTTCATTCACAGAATTTGTTAGAATTTCCTTCCTTTTTGAGGTTGAATATTTCTTTGTATGTATCCACTACATTTTGTCTATTCATTTGTTGTTGAACATTTTGGTTGCTTTTACCTCATGGCTATTGTGAATAAGACTACTGTTAAGATGGATATGAAAATAACTCTTTGAAATCCTGCTTTCAGTTCTTTTGTATATATACGCAGAAGTAGAATTTCTGGACCATAATATAATTCTCTTTTTAACTCTTTTTGAGGAAGCACCATCGTATTTTCCATAGTAGTTGCAGCATTTTACAACCTCAGCAATAGTGCAGAAGGGTTCAGTTTCTCCATATCCTCATTAACACTTGTTATTTTCTTTCTTTTTTTAATATTAGTCATCTTAGTAGATATGAAGTGATGTTTCAATGTGATTTTTTTTCCTTTTTGAATTTCTCTGCTGCTGCTGCTGTTAAGTCGCTTCAGTCGTGTCCGACTCTGTGTAACCCCATAGACGGCAGCCCATGAGGTTCCCCCGTGCCTGGGATTCTCCAGGCAAGAACACTGGAGTGGGTTGCCATTTCCTTCTCCAGTGCATGAAAGTGAAAAGTGAAAGTGAAGTCACTCAGTCGTGTCTGACTGTTAGCAACCCCATGGACTGCAGCCTACCAGGCTCCTCCATCTATGGGATTTTCCAGGCAAGAGTTTGAATTTCTCTAATGATTAGTAATTTTGAGCACTTTTTCATATGATTTTTGGCCATTTTTATATCATATTTGGAGAAATTCCTTTGAAGTTCTTTCTTTTTCCTTGAAGTTCTTTGCCTATTTTTGATTGAGTTATTTGATTTTTTTATTGTTGAATTGTAGGAGTTTTCCTTATACATTCTGGACATTACCCCCTTATCATATACATTATTTGCAAATTATTATCTCATTATTTAAGTTGCCTTTTCACTCTGTTAATTTTTTCCTTTGATACACAGAATTGTTTAAGTTTGATTGAGTCACATTTGTCTATTTTTTTCTTTTTTGGCCTGTTCATTTTGTGTCATATCCAAGAAATCATTGGATTTCAATATCATGAAAATTTCTCCATTTTCTATTAAGACTTTTATAGTTTTAGGTCTTACGTTTAGATTTTTAATCCATTTTGAGTTAACTTTTATATATGGTATAAGGATCCAACTTTATTATATTGTATGTGAATATCCATGTTTTTCCCCAGCACCATTTGTTGAAGAGACTGTCCCTACTCTTTTTTTTCTTAATTTATTTATTTTTAGTTGAAGGATAATTACAGTATTTTGTTGGTTTCTGCCATACATCAACATGGATCAATCATAGTTATACATATGTCCCTTGTTCCTTCTCTTTTGCATGGTGTAGGCACCTTTACTAAGATCATTTGATTATGCACTCAGAAGTTTATTTCTAAGCTTGCCGTTTTATTCCACTGGTCTGTATGTCCAATGTACACCAGTACCATGCCATTTTGACTAAGGTAGCTTTGTAATATGTTTTGAAATCAGGGATTTTGAGTCTTCCAACTTTGTTTTTGTTTTTCAAAATTATTTTGGCTATTTGGGGCTTCCCAGGTGGCTCAGTGGTAAAGAATCCACCTGCCAGTGCAGGAGCCACAGGAGATGCAGGTTCAGTCCCTGTGTTAGGAAGATCCCCTGGGGGAGGAAATGGCAACCCACTCCAGTATTCTTGCCAGGACAATCCCATAGACAGAGGAACCTGGCGATCTACAGTCCATGGGGTCACAAAGAGTCAGACATGACTGAACATGAGATCCCATATGCATTTTAGGATGAATTTTTCTCCTTTAGCCAAAAAAAAAAAATTGGAATTTTGATAGAGATAGGACTAAATAATCTTTGAAGGTTCCTTGTGGTATTAAAATAATTGAAATATAGTAATATGTGTATCGCTAAAGTAGAAGTTCAGCTCTGGGACTGTGAGTTTTTACCTCTAGAGGAACATTTATTCAGCATCTACTACATGCCAAGCATGCACCAATTCTGGGAGAGACCTCATTAGTGTTCTTATCCTGCTCTACATGAAAAGCCAGGATTTCAGCAGGAATATGAGCCCAGGGCTGTGTCCTTATAGAGCCTGTGCTTTTCTCACATTATCTACATGCCTCCTCCTCCATCTCCTGGCAACTTCCTAAGAGTAGACAAACCCAAAAGTGATGAGAGTTTATCTTTTCATTGGTGCCACAACATGTGTCAGGGTGCTACTTGCTACTGTGTTTCAGGGGTTGTCACAGAACTTTTTAATTAGTTGCTTATGTATATTTGAATACGTAGTATTCTTTGGAGGAACATGCCTAAGGGAACTACGATGTTTGAGTTTACTTTTATTTTTTAAATGAATAAAGTCCCACCTGGGACTTCTTATCATTCATGTGTATGTGACCAAATTCTTGCTGAGAAGAATGGAATAACCCTTCTCCCAACCATCTCTTCTCTGTGTTCTACTCAAGATTTCCAATCCTCAGCGAGTTATGCAAGTGCTCCAGGATCATGCTGCAAAGACAGTCTTGCTGGCTTCATCTCATCCAACATGTGTGGCTTCCCAGGGCAACTATGACCAAATCTGGGAGACTATTTATAGCAACATCAACCTCTACCAGGTACAACAGGAAGAAATAACCAATATGCCTTTCTGTTCAACTCACCACCTGTTTATAGACCTTAGAAATTTACTTTGGTAGGTTTTTAGGGATCCTCCCCCAAAAGAGGAATATAAAGAAGTATAATACAATATGTTCTTGCTACCAGGGTTTATACTCAAGGGATAAGTACCAATGCAGAGTTGCGCACTCTAGTGTTGAATACTAGTGAGTTGGACATGGCTCAGATGGTAAAGCATCTGCCCACAACTCAGGAGACCCGGAGTTCGATCCCTGGGTTGGGAAGATCCCCTGGAGAAGGAAATGGCAACCCACTCCAGTATTCTTGCCTGGAAAATCCCATGGACGAGCCTGGTAGGAGAAATCTTTTCCTATAGTCCATGGGGTTGCAAAGATTCGACCATAACTGAGTGACTTTACTTTCACTTTCACTGTCTTTAAATATTGTGAGTGTTTACAGGGAGTGTGGTCTTCACAGGGTTGGTTCTATTGGGGGAAATCTCTTGAAGGAGGAGGAAATTGAGCTGGGCTTGAAGGAAGCAAACTTTCTGCCTTAGTCTCATTCAACCCATGTGGCTTCCCAGGGCAACTATGACCAAATATGGGAGATTTGGTCATAAATATATAGCAACATCAACCTCCACCAGGTACAACAGGAAGAAATAACCAATATGCCTTTCTGTTCAACTCACCATCTGTTTATAGACCTTAGAAATTTTCTTTGAGCCACTAGAGACTTCCCTGCTGGCTCAGATGAAGCGTCTGCCTACAAGGCAGGAGATCCAGGTTAGTCCCTGGGTTGGAAAGATCTCCTGGAGAAGGAAACGGCAACCCACTCCAGTATTCTTGCCTGGAAAATCCCATGGATGGTGGAACCTGGTAGGCTACAGTCCATGGGGTCACAAAGAGGCAGACATGACTGAGCGACTTCACTTTCACTTTCTGAAGGAAGCATGAGGCTTAGGAAAGTGGTAGTGGAGAAGGAAGTAGGCAGCCTATTCTAGAAGAGAAACTTGAACAACAATGCAGAGGAGATACTGTATATGGAGTGTTCAAGCTCAGTTGGGTTGAGTGGAAGATTCATGTGGAAATAGAGTGAAGAGAAGTTTTTTTAACAGGGAAGAGAGGTACCTTGTGAATGCCCAGAATTCCAGACTAAGGAATTTGTGCTTAATCCATAGGAGGATTAATGTGGCAACTGGGTATCATTTGGATTGAAAGAGGGAAAGATTGGAGGCAGGGAAGTCAGATAGATAGCTACTATATAGGATAGGCATGGAGTTTATCAATGAAGGAAGGTTTCTATACAAAGCTAGTGGATACTTATCTTTGCAACGGAACTATAAGATTTTTTAAAATTTATTTGGCTGTGTCGGGTCTTAGTTGCAGCATTCAGGCTCCAGAGAGCACAGACTCTGTAGCTATGGCACTGGGGCTCAGTTGCCCCAAGCCATGTGAGATCTCAGTTCATGAACCAGAGATCGAACCCATGTTCCCTGCATCGCATGGCAGATCCTTAACCTTTGGACCATGAGCAAAGTGCATTAGAGCTATAAGATTTTTTGAAGCTGTTCAGTTCAGTTCAGTCACTCAGTCATGTCTGATTCTTTGCAACCCCATGAATTGCAGCACACCAGGCCTCCCTGTCCATCACCAACTCCCGGAAGACACTCAAACTCACGTCCATTGAGTTGGTGATGCCATCCAGCCATCTCATCCTCTGTCATCCCTTTCTCCTCCTGCCCCCAATCCCTCCCAGCATCAGATCTTTTCCAATGAGTCAACTCTTTGCATGAGGTGGCCAAAGTACTGGAGTTTCAGCTTTAGCATCATTCCTTCCAAAGAACACCCAGGACTGATCTCCTTTAGGACGGACTGGTTGGATCTCCTTGCAGTCCAAGGGACTCTCAAGAGTCTTCTCCAACACCACAGTTCAAAAGCATCAATTGTTTGGTGCTCAGCTTTCTTCACAGTCCAACTCTCACATCCATACATGACTACTGGAAAAACCACAGCCTTGACTACATGGACCTTTGTTGGCAAAGTAATGGCTCTGTTTTTGAATATACTATCTAGGTTGGTCATAACTTTCCTTCCAAGGAGTAAGTGTCATTTAATTTCATGGCTGAAATCACCATCTGCAGTGATTTTGGAGCCCCCCAAAATAAAGTCTGACACTGTTTCCCCATCTATTTCCCATGAAGTGATGGGACCAGATGCCATGATCTTAGTTTTCTGAATGTTGAGCTTTAAGCCAACTTTTTCATTCTCCTCTTTCACTTTCATCAAGAGGCTTTTTAGGTCCTCTTCACTTTCTGCCATAAGGGTGGTGTCATCTGCATATCTGAGGTTATTGATATTTCTCCCGGCAGTCTTGATTCCAGCTTGTGCTTCTTCCAGCCCAGTGTTTCTCATGATGTATTCTGCATATAAGTTAAATAAGCAGGGTGACAATATACAGC
>NW_011494945.1:6390757-6415444 GCF_000754665.1 Bison bison bison | reverse complement strand
CATGGAAAAGAAATGCAAAAAAGCAAAATGGCTGTCTGAGGAAGTCTTACAAATAGCTGTGAAAAGAAGAGAAGCAAAAAGTAAAGGAGAAAAGGAAAGGTATAAGTATCTGAATGCAGAGTTCCAAAGAATAGCAAGAAGAGATAAGAAAGCCTTCCTCAGCGATCAGTGCAAAGAAATAGAGGAAAATGACAGAATGGGAAAGACTAGAGATCCCTTCAAGAAAATTAGAGATACCAAGGGAACATTTCATGCAAAGATGGGCTCGATAAAGGACAGAAATGGTATGGACCTAACAGAAGCAGAAGATATTAAGAAGAAGTGGCAAGAATACACAGAAGAACTGTACAAAAAAGATCATCATGACCCAGATAACCATGATGGTGTGATCACTCACCTAGAGCCAGACACCCTGGAATGTGAAGTCAAGTGGGCCTTAGAAAGCATCACTACGAACAAAGCTAGTGGAGGTGATGGAATTCCAGTTGAGCTCTTTCAAATCCTGAAAGATGATGCTGTGAAAGTGCTGCACTCAATATGCCAGCAAATTTGGAAAACTCAGCAGTGGCCACAGGACTGGAAAAGGTCAGTTTTCATTCCAATCCCAAAGAAAGACAATGCCAAAGAATGCTCAAACTACCGCACAGTTGCACTCATCTCACACGCTAGTAAAGTAATGCTTAAAATTCTCCAAGCCAGGCTTCAGCAATCTGAACCATGAACTTTCAGATGTTCAAGCTGGTTTTAGAAAAGGCAGAGGAACCAGAGATCAAATTGCCAACATTCGCTGAATCATCGAAAAAGCAAGAGAGTTCCAGAAAAACATCTATTTCTGCTTTCTTGACTATGCCAAAGCCTTTGACTGTGTGGATCACAACAAACTGTGGAAAATTCTGAAAGAGATGGGAATACCAGACCACCTGACCTGCCTCTTGAGAAACCTATATGCAAGTCAGGAAGCAACAGTTAGAACTGGACATGGAACAACAGACTGGTTCCAAATAGGAAAAGGAGTACGTCAAGGCTGTATATGTGAAGCTGTAATCAGCTATTATTTGTTTGTTGCTCTAAAAAAAAAGAGTTTTGTTTCATTTGCTGTTTAAGATAGCAATACCAGTGTGTTTATAGTCTGAGTGGAAGGAGGAGTGGAGAAGAGATGAAAAACATCAAAGAGTAAATTTAAGAAACTGATGACCCTGGGGGAATGAGATGAAGAAACCAGGCAGAGGAGTAATTTTGAGAAAGGGAGGATGGCGTCAGTTCCCTTGCGGTGAATGAATTTTCAGGTGCAGAAAGGTACATAGAATTTTCAGGTGCAGAAAGATAAGATACAGGAGCTTGTGAATGGCCCTGACTCATTCAGAAAGAGGAGGAAGAAGTCAGCATTAGTAAGGTGGACAGTGTGAGTGACACATGAGGAGGTGTATCACTATGGGGAGGCCACAGAACCACTAGTGAGAAAAAAATAGAAGGATGACAGTGTAGTTCACAGAGCCCAGTCGAAATAAGAGGACATAAATTTATAGTGAGCCCATTCTGCATAATTACTACTTTCACCCCTAAAGATAATTATAGAGTGACTAAAAATTACACATAAAGTCACAGGTATAGAGAAGTTTAGTAAAATGCTAGAGGAAGAAGCACTATCGTGGTCCACCATCTGGGGGTGGGCATGGGGGAAAAGTGAAGCCTGAAATGCATCTAATGAGTTGCAGGTTGACTGTAAGCAAACACAGGCCGGAAGCATGCCCGTGTCCACACACGAACCTTCTATACCTTTTCAATCTAGAAACTCTAGAGCATCTAATGAATAATGAGTTGGCCACACAGACCAGGAAGAGATGCAGCCTACCATATCATGGCTCTCCCTGGCCCCTGAATTGCCCAACAGGGTGTGCAGCTACCAGTGATAGCCCCTCCTCAGCTAATATCCTGCCAGAGTTGAAAAATTTGCCACATGGCTCATATTCCATTGCCATTTCACAGTGAGATATATGTCAGCATTCAAGAAGACCTTCTACTAACAAAGGGACATTTTAAAAACATCTTGCTCTTCTGCTTCTTGAACCAGACTTGTGGGGAAGGAGACAAGGAGTATGGAAAAAGGGAGTGGGGTGAAGGCAGAGTCAACTCAAATATCTCTGAACAGGACCTCTGTTCCTAGGATCCTGATAGTCAAAGATGCTGATGAAATTACCCAGGAAGTTCTGATATTAACATCTGAGGGCCATCACCACAAATCTGTTTTCTTCCTTGGCTGTGAGAGCAGAGGAAACTAAACTCCTCGGGGCCAATAGGATGAAAGGAGGGTGGAAAGAAGATAAAGAATATCACTTTCTGGCTAGTTCAGTTCAGTTCAGTTGTTTAGTCATGTCCAACTCTTTGCAACCCCATGAACCACAGCACACCAGGCCTCCCTGTCCATCACCAGCTCCCGGAGTTTACCCAAACTCATGTCCATTGAGTTCATGATGCCATCCAACCATCTCATCCTCTGTCATCCCCTTCTCCTCCTGCCCTCAATCTTTCCCAGCATCAGGGTCTTTTCAAATGAAAAGGTCTTATCTGGCTAGTTACTGACTTGTAAAATTGTTCTTGAAATTGACCAAAGGAAGAGAAATGTGAGTGCTGTATTTTTAAGCTGATTTATGGTATATAGACCCAAAGAGACTTAGAATATCTGTAGAGTCTAGAAGTGGAACATGGGAGGAAACATAACACACACACACACACACACACACACACACACACACACACACATTACCCATATTAGTGTCAAAAAAGTTTTTCAGTTGCCTATTCATTTGTTCAGTAATAATTGCATGGCTACTGCTTTAGTGCCAGGAATTGTGCTGGCTTAGGGAATGAAACATGCAATTAACAAGTGAACAAAGAAGTAAATGGCGGATTCATTTCGATATTTGGCAAAACCAATGCAATATTGTAAAGTTTAAAAATAAAATAAAATTTAAAAGTAAATTAAAAAAAAAAAGAAGTAAATCTGCATCTCTAATGTGTGGGTGCCGTGCAGAAAACCAAGAAGTAGAGGGCAATGGGGTAGAGAGGAGCACCCTCTGGTAGGGAGTTCAGCCAAGATCTTTCAAAAAAGGGTTCATCTGAACTGAAATTTGATGAACAAGGAATCAGCCATGCACACAAGCTGTGAAAGAGGTATCCAAGTAGGGAACAGAAAATAGGACAGGGTTTAAAAAGCAAATCCTGAGGCAGCAACCAATAGGCAGCAGCCATCTTCCTTCACGTTTTCCTGTGGGTGATACTTTGTGAACTCCAGTATTTCTGCTTTGGTCAAGCACTTTATACAATATCAGTGCATCAGTGGTAATGTTGTTGCCGTTCTGAATGTTGAATACTAGTGAGATGAAATTAGGATTAAGTAAAAGGTGGCAACTGGGAATGTGGGTATGAATTTTAAAGCTCTGTTACTATTTTGCAAGCACGTAGCAGTCAAGTTGGAAAATCCCATGGACCGGGGAGCCTGGTGGGCTGCAGTCCACGAAGTTGCTAAGAGTCGGACATGACTGAGTGACTTCACTTTCACTTTTCACTTTTATGCATTGGAGAAGGAAATGGCAACCCACTCCAATGTTCTTGCCTGGAGAATCGCAGGGACAGGGGAGCCTGGTGGGCTGCTGTCTCTGGGGTCGCACAGACTCAGACACGACTGAAGTGACTTGGCAGCAGCAGCAGCAGCAGCAGTCAAGTATGAATTTTAGTGTGTATATGCTGAGCAGCATCCTGATTCTGAACACTAATATCCTATGAAAAATAACTTTCTTAAAGCCCTTCTGCATGAAAGAAAGCAAACCTCACAGTACCGTTCATTTTGACAGTTCTGAGAGAATACAGGCACTAACTGCACAGCAACTTCAGAACAGTTTTTGAAAAATTCTTAGTGAATACTCTTGGCCAGTAACCTCTCTTTCGAGAGTTTTTTTTTTTTTTTTAATTTTTGAGTAGTTTTAGATTTACAGATGAGAAGGCAATGGCAACCCACTCTAGTACTCTTGCCCGGAAAATCCCATGGGTGGAGGAGCCTGGTAGGCTGCAGTCCATGGGGTCGCTAGGGTCGGACACGACTGAGCGACTTCACTTTCACTTTTCACTTTCATGCATTGGAGAAGGAAATGGCAACCCACTCCAGTGTTCTTGCCTGGAGAATCCCAGGGATGGGGGAGCCTGGTGGGCTGCCATCTATGGGGTCACACAGAGTTGGACATGACTGAAGCGACTTAGCAGCAGCAGCAGATTTACAAAAAGGTTGCAAAGACAGTACAAAGAGTTTCCAAGTACAAAGAGTTCTCAGGGCACCACAATGCAATGGATTGTCACATCTCCCCAGTCTCCTCAGGTCTGTGCCTGTTCCTTAGTCTGTCTTTGTTTATCATGACCTTGACAATCTTTAGCAGTACTGGCCAGGCAACCTGTAGAATGTTTCCTAATTTGAGTTTGTCAGATGTTTTTTTAGTGGTTACACTGGGATTATAGGTTTTGGGTAAGAACACCCCAGAGGTGAAGTGCCCTTCTCATCACATCATATCAGAGAAAAACGCCACCAACATGACATCATTGGGATGTTCATTCTGACCACATGGTGAAGCTATTAATGTTTGCCAGGTTTCTTCATTGTGAAGTTACCATTTTTCTCTGTAAGGAGTTTCTAAAAAATCAACTTTGAACTACAAAAGTAAAAACTAAATGTACTAATGGGGACTCTAGTACTTGTGCCCCCTATTTCACTACCTCAGGTTTATACTGGTATTGCTTCAGCCTTTTCAATGCATTTTCATCCATACATATGTCCCTATTTAAATACATATATGTATATATACACAGTATAATTTTATATTTTAGTTTTCTATATGAACCATCTGTCATACCCTATGGATATTTTTCTGCAATGTACTTTTTTCACCAAACAGTACGTCTTAGAGGCTTGTCTCTGCTGTTCTTTTTAATGGCTGCACTATACCTTCTTATATACTATGATCTTGCAGCCACCCTCCTATGGGTGCTTGTTGCAATTTTACCCCTATTATTAATAGAAACCATGGTTACTGAACTTTCTTGTTTATGCCTCCTGTGCAGAGATGTGTCTCTTTTGCATAGATATTTAGAAGCTGACTTTCTAAGTTACAGAATGTGCACATTTGAAATTTTTCATAAATCCTGCCAAAGTGGTAATACCAATTTTCCTAATTAGCAAGTTATAAGAAAACCTGTTTTCCCACATCCATTTTAACATTGAATATGCTTGTCTAAATATTGATAATGTTTGTCATGTTTCTATTACAGTGTAAATTGGCATTTTATTTAATATTAGCATGGAAGACTGGCCACTCTTTGTAAACACAACTCTAATTTGACATTCACGTAAAGATCTAGGTTTGGGAGGTAAAGAAACAATATCAAAATTTCATGCCATTGTTAATTGACAAAAGTATATAACTAGAAAGAGATAATTCTGATCCAAATGGACTACATTTTTGGATATTCTTTTGAAGAAAACTTAATTTAACTGCAGTCCTGATCAGAAGAAGAATCAGCTAGTCCTGCATGGATCTTCCCAGACCTGTAATTAAGTCATTGTGTCCAATGCCATTCTCCCCCCAAACACCTGTTTATGAAAATGGCTTTGTATGGACATTAAATACTGCTACTGATCATATTTCTAAGGTATGGTTTAAATTGGTCACTGTTCTTTAACTTTATGGTAAAGTGTCAAAAAACACTGTATCCTTTGCTTCTTCTTTTGCTTCTTCTCACTGGCCACACCAAAGAGGGAAGAAGAGGATAGCCATTTTCCCCTATCTCTGTTCTTGTTCCCCTCCATCTCCAGCGATAATGTGTGAGTATGTGGTGTGCGCTCACAAAAGTGGTGTTGTATGTTCCCTGAACTTGTATAGGAAGTTCATGGAAACATGAAACACCTTTTTCCTGGCTTCCCTCATTAAGTTCAGTAGAACATTTTAAAAAGAAACATTTTCTTATGACAATAATGACATGTATTTATCACAGAAAATTTGGAAAATATAGAAAAGTTCAAGGAAGAATATACAGATCACCCATTATTTTATCACCCCAATATAACAGTATTGCTAGCATTTGGTCTATATCATCCTTCCAGTCTTTTTATTCTGTGGGTATACACAAGTAAACTGTAGAGACATTTGGGCAGGTGGGAAATACTTAATAGGCTTACTTTCCCCCTAATTATTCCCTCCACTCTGTTTCCCACTCCACTGCCCCTGCCAGTTTTCCAGGAGAAAATGAGATTTGCAATCAGTGGAAATCTCAGAACTGTCAAAATACATGAACTCAGCCATTCTGGTGAAGATCCAGACACAAGGTAGAGTAAATGTCAAAGTACCTACCCAGGAAGAGAGAACGAACACAGTTGGTGACGTTCTGCTTTCTCATCAGCCCTCTGCTAACCTGCTTTGTGTCCAGTTCTCTTAGGGAAATACACTTGTGGACTTTCAGCATTTCCTGAGCAGTTTGTCTCTGTGGGCTATGGTTAGCTCATTGTTCCCGGAGGATGCTGGGCTCTCTGTCTTTACTCACCCTAGCCTGCTGTGCCTCCTTCCTTTCTTCCCAGTGACCTGCCAGTCCAACAGTATGTTTGTAGTTTGTTCAGTCATTCCTTCAAAGTCATTCACTGTAACTTGACGTCACTTTCTATTCCTTTGTGTGTAATTCTGGGTAATTTTAGAAGCCTGAAAGAGTCACAAACCTATCAGAGAAAAGCTATGGCTCCTAGCCTACCCCCTGGAGCCTGGAAATGTCATCTTGTCTGGGACAAGACTAGATTAGAGAGCTTCAGGGTTCCAAACATCTACAAATGCATGGGTCTTCTTTTCATAAAATGAATCATAGTAAAAATAGTGACCTCTAATTTATTTTAGAAACCCAGATTTTCATATGTCAGGTTGAAATGGATCATAATGCTCTTCTACTTGTTCATGTAAATATGCCTTGGATCAAGAGATTTACTTTTGATTTTGTTAATAAGATTGCAAATGTTTATGTAATTCAACTAATGCTACTTTTTTCCTAGAATGAAAACACTAAGGAAGATGACCTTTCAGTGCAACGAGATGAAAATGACCCAGCACTAATAAATCTTAGCCAGTGTGCTAATAAGCCTGTGAAGCAGAAGAAAGAGACAGGGTAAAATGAAATCACTTAATGGTGACTCAAGAAAATGGATTAAACACTGGGAAAAAACTGAATGATTAATATGTCAGTTACAAGTTAACTAAAAAATATTTAAGGCTGAAATAAAAGTAGTGTTATAGCCGACCAGGTAACTAATGTTTCACCCTAGGACTAAATTTTTAATGAGAGTGATTGCTAAGAGAAATTTCTTTTAAATTTGTACATATAGAGCCATTATTTTCCTTCCAGTGGATTTTAAGAGTAGCTATTGTGAAATTAAATAAAATGACTTTAGTATGCTGTATGTGAATTTTCTCAACCACTTTGAGGTGAAAGGCATTTGTTCTGTTTTTCCTGCCTGCTAAAGTTACAGTTATGCAGTGGCCCTACAGCTGCTGGGCTTGGATGACGGGACTGGGCCCAGTAACAGGGATCCTGTCCTGATGAGGGGGACCTACTTGTCCTTTCTGTATCTGCGTCACCTGAGGATCCGGGAGCTGCAGGTATGTGGATGGTCTTGCATGCATCTGAATTGTTTGGTTGTCTGTAAAGGGGGCTTTCCTGCTGCTCCAGTAATGTGCATTTTTACACTTTGTTCTGATTCTTCCATGAAATCAGGCCTTTTGAAGGGTGGTATGTTCCTCTCTCAGCAGTAGGGTTGACCTGCCAACTTCTGGGACCCTAGTAAGTTTCACTGTGTAGGGTGGGCCAGCAAAGGCAGGGTCATGACCCTGTTCTTTCTTTGTTTCAGCGCATCTGCTTAGGAATTCTGAACTATTTTAGATCTGTTGAGCGAACACTGACGATCAACACTTCAGGCCTTACCTTGGTTTCAGGGAGCCTGGTCCCTACCTCAGAAGACAGTTCCTGGGTAAATAAAGCAAAAGGAGGCATGGGCACCTCGCAAGGCCTAGGTGCTCACCACTATGCCCATGGGACACCTGCCGAGCACAGGGTGAGGATTGTGTTACAGTTTTTTTCCCATGATTGTCTTGTCTTCTAAGCCACTTCTTCTTAGCACCTGGAATCAGTTAAAATGATGAAGTAACAGGTGGGAGTTTCTAGGAAAATAACTTTTTTGAAAAATTGCAGTGAAAAGGGAAATGGCTTTTTAACCACAATAAATACAGTGTCCACTTGAGAGCAGGACATAGGCAGAGAACATGAAGGCCTGGAAACCACAATAGGAAGGAAGGCAGGCATTTCAGCTGCTGATTTATCCACTTTATAGTGAACAGACCAAGAGGAGCCCTTTCAGAGAACCACATGTCCTTACAGAGAAATTCTTATAAGACCCTCCTTGACATTGCAAGAAGTATTTTTTTTTTTTTTGCCTCTTTTCTGTTTTCTAAGCCCCAATTAAAAAAAAAAAAGATTAAAAAATAAATGTAGGAAAAAAACTTGAAAGATACAAATATTGGATTCTTCTATCCCTCCTAAAACCTGCTAGTCCCTTGGTGCTTTTAATATCTCTTGGATATATTTTTATATAATCTCAAAAAAATCATATTAAATCTCATATTAAATCCCTTTCTTTGGGAGTAAAGCTGAAAAATATATTTTCTTGAAATATTGTAGACACTTTTGCAATATGTTCATCTTAATCTCCAGAACGTTTATTCTTGATGGTAGGATTTAATATGAATTTTTCATCTTCTTAAAAGATACTAGCTTGACAAATGTGAAAAATAATATCTACTTAGCTACTAAATAGGTCATATTTTAAATTTGTATGACTGTTGACTTGTTTTATTAAGGATATGAAATCTTATTATCAACTGTTGCTCATATGCAGTCTGGAGTAGTGCTGTCCAGTAGAAATACAACACAAACCACAGATGTCATATACAATTTTCTAATAGCCACATATAAGAAACATGAAATTAATTTTAATAATGTAATCTATTTAAACCCAGTGTATTTAAAATATCATCCTTCTAACATGTAATCAATATAAAGAAGTCATTGATGAGATATTATATATTTTTTCATACTAAATCTTCAAAACCGGTTGTTAGTATGCAGCTCATATGTACAGGTATAGTACCTCTCAACTCAGACAAGCCACATTTCATGTGCTCCGTAGCCACATGTGATTAGAGCCTACTGTATTGAATAATTCAGCTCTGGATATTAGAAAACATTTTCTTAGTTTTCCTGCCTAGTCATTTCAAGTCCAACTTACTAAGTAACTGGGAAATTCTTCTTTTTGGTCTTCTTCCCTATCAATTTCCCCCTCCCCTCTCCTCACTGTACACAGATTTCCCTTTTTACCTTTCTTCCTTCTTCCCTTGATCCTAATTTATGGTGAGCCAAGTTCAGTTAATATGTCCCTCAGTGGAACTGGAGAGGAGGGTTAAGACACTTTTGAAACAAACACACCCATAAAACAAACACATCTTTTGTCTTGCTAATATCCAGCCTGTCTTATACCACATCTGGGTGTGTTATTTGCTAATAGATTAAAAAAAGATCTTTCTTACCACTGCGCACCTCTCCCAGTTTGTTTGTTCTAGGATGGGGTAGGGTGGAAAGGAAGGAGGAGAGGGAAGACAAATCCTATCCTGTCCCATTGATTGTAGGAGGAGTTTCTCAAGGGTAACACAGTTTTTCTTTCCTATGGTCTCACAAATGGTAGGAATAACATCACCCTTAAGAAACTGCCAGCAGGTACTACTTTAGTGTGAGAAACTCAAGGAGGTAGCCTTTCTTCGAGGTCTTTAATAGGACCATGTGATTTAGCTGCACTCCTTGTATGTGGCCATGTCAGCATTTAATCTAGAATGCCCAGACTAACTATGTGATTCTTTCTCATGTAGAGGATGGAAGGAACAGATGCTAATTTGTTGGACTGATCTTACCAGGCCAGGGCTAAGGCTACCTGGAGAAAGATTTTTGGGCTTAGCAGCCAGCAGAGATAAAGAAGAAGCAACTGAGATGGAAACCCTCTTCCCTGGGCCCAGTGTGTTTGATCCCATAAGGAAAATCTTAGGCTGGTATTAACACACATTTGCTCAATGATAATACTAAAAAAGGAAAGCCCCTACGGCCTGTCATGGGCACTTTGCCACGTGCCTACTTTAGGCATGTGGCAGAGCAGAAAGGGCCCCAGAATTAGAGGCAGCAGGCTTTTCCTGGCTGTTTGACCTTGAGCATGCTTCTTCAGGCACGTAGGCCTGACACCTCATGGCATGTTCAGTATCTGCCTGGATTTGACATGCCGGTATCAGAGACTGTTGTAGCAAGTAGTGGGAGATGAAGCTGCAGAAGAAAAGAGACCATGAAAGGCTAGGCTCTCCTCAGGATATGGAGCTAATTTCAAGATTGGTGAGGAAGAGATAATTTTAAATAAGAAAATGGCACTCCTCTTTGCTTTATAAGTTTCTCAAGATCTTTGCCCAAACATAATCATGTTTATTCCTTTGCTTGAACTGTTCATGGATTTTTCTATTCTCACAAGATAAAGTCCAAGCCTCTTGGTGAAGTGTACAAGGCTGGGTGCAAGCTGGCCCCTGCCAACCTCTCAGACCTCATTTCCCCCCTCCTGTCCCTATACCTTCATTCTTACGGACCTGGGCCTGCCCTTCCTCTGAAGGGGCAGAGCTGTTCATGCCTCTGAGTCTTATATATAACTGCCCTTTTGTCCCTCACCTCCTCTCCTTGATAAAGGCTTACTCTATTCAAGTCCATTCAAACATTACCTCTCTGAGAAGTCTTTCTTATATCTCTATACAGAGCTTAGTGCTTCTTCCTCTGATTTATCTACCTACATTACAGCACATGACTCATTCCATGAGCCCATCATTCATTCATTCTCCCATTCATATACCCCACAAATGTTCTGACCAATAAATATACTAGGCACTAGGTATACAGCAGTAAACAAAACTGTCACAAATTCTTGCCATTATGGGACTATTTAATGGAAAGAGACAGATATTAAATAAGTAAGTGACATTGTAGAATGGCTAAAGGTTTGACACCAAGGTTTCTCCAGAAATCCTAGGCCCTTGCAGTTGGGAGGTGCCAGTGGACTGTGAGCAGAAGTGACATGTGTCACTTCAGTCCAAAGCATGTAAGGGCTGACCCATGACCCTCCAGCTCTCTTCCCCTGCTGCAGCTAGTGGAAGGCATGTGTCAAGCCACAAAATAGAAACATCCTAGATCCTTGGGTCACTGCTAGAAGAGAGAAGCCTAGAAAGCAACTAGTCCTGCAGTGAGCTCTGCCTGAGTTAGAAATTAATTTGAAGTGTTGACTACTGAGCTTTAAGGTTGTTTGTCACAGAATAACCTAGCCTTTATGAACTGGTAAAGATGGTGATAGAAGCTGTGGTGAAAAATTAAGTAGGATAAGGGGATAGAGAGTTGGTGATAGGATATTGCAGGTGGAAGGGAGATGATCAGGGAAGGCCTTAATGAGAAGGTACAATCTGAGTAAAGACCTGAAGGAAATCAGGAAGCAGACCATGTGACTGACTGGGAGAAGAGTGCCAGGCAGAGGGGAGAGCCAGTGCGAAGGCCCTGAGGCAGAACTGTGTCCAGCAGTGTTATAGGAACAGCAAGGAGCTTAGTGCAGCAAATGAGGTTAGAGAGATTGGAGCGCATTACACAGGGCCTTGTGGATCATTCTGAGGACTTTGAGTGAAAAGAAGAGCCCTTGGAGAGTTTTGAGAGTGATGTGATTTGACTTTTTTTTTTTTTTTTTAACATCTTTGCTGCTGTATTGGGAATAGACTGAAGGGCTGAGCAGAGACTAGCTACTACATTGATCAAACTAGAGACACTACATCTGAGAAGACGCAGGATGAGAAATGGTTAGGTTCTGTATGATTTACAGGCTGTTGGGATGTAGAATATGAGAGAAGTCATTGTTGATTCCAAGGTTTTGGCCTGAATATCTGTAAGTTTGGAGTTGCCATCATCTATGACGTGGTTAGCACAAGTTTGTTGGGAAGATCAGGCTCTTGGTTAAGGGCATTGAAACTTTGCCATTCTTAATAGATGTTCAGGTGGCAAAAAGCAAATAGAGAGCTGCATATATATCTTTCACCTGCTGCTGCTGCTGCTGCTGCTAAGTCTCTTGAATCATGTCCGACTCTCTGCAACCCCATAGACGGAAGCCCACCAGGCTCCCCCGTCCCTGGGATTCTCCAGGCAGGAACACTGGAGTGGGTTGCCATTTCCTTCTCCAATATTTTTCACCTAGTAGGTATCTAATAAATGTTTGTTGAACAAAAGAAAGACTCTGTTCATAACAGAATAGTTGTGAGGTCACAAAAAGTCTATGTAAACGAAAGTGCTTTGCAGAGTCTATCATACTGTTCAAATTCAGAAAAAAAAATAGTTTTGATAAAGTATTATACTCTACAAGTGAGGTGGAGACTAGGAGATATTTTTTGTTTTCCTTTTAAAAGATTTAAAATACTGACCCTAAAGATTGAGTCATTCACCGAACAAAGTTTGATGAGTTCTTAGACTGTATTAATATTATTATTAGTAGTAGTACTGTTTATTATTTGAAATTAATGAAAAGATGATTTAGAAAAAGGCAAGTTAGTCAGAGAACTGTTGTCTACATTTCCAAAAGGCCTAAACTTTTTGTTAACAAGTGATAGCAGAAACCAGTACAGTGAAAAGAGTTAATGATGGCCACCAATTTTCCTATAACTACTATACTCAAATAGTTACCTTGACATCAGTAAATTTGCAGACTTAAAAGCATATGAATTATCCCAAAGGTCAGATTATACCTTAGCCAAACAGGTAATTAGTGCCTTCCTTTTCTTGCCACTCCTCCAAGAATAATATTGAAGGATCAACTTTCTACAACACAAAAAGCATTAGAAGGAAGGTCTTCTACATAGCCATGGAAGAAACTAAAATAAAAAGGAAATATTATAATGACTGAACCATAACTCTACATAAGGTAATTTGGCCATCTGGTCTTCAGGTTCATCTTCTATGGACACAAGCATACATTTCAGATACAGGGAGGGAAAAGGAAAAATATGTATGTCTATCTAAAGGGCTCAAACAATGAATTGGGTATAGGGAAAGTGGGGGGGCGGGGGGAAGACCATTGAAATAGCTGGTAGCATTAGAGTCAGTGTCTTGACTCTGTTATTGCTTTCTATCAGCTTTAGAACTTAATCCAGTTGCCATTTCTTTAACAGCTCAGAAAATTGTGCTGTACAAGGACACTGAGAAAGGTCTTTTCCAGTAAAGTGCATATAGTAGCATACCATATTAAGTTGTCCCTTGTTTTCCTCAGAGAAGAATTCATTTTGCATAACAGGCTTTAGGAGCTAAATGCCAATAGAAGTCAACATGTAAATCTAAGCAAACTGTTTAATATGTTACATGTAATTTTCTCAGCAGCATTTCTGTTTTCCACTGGTACCTATCATTTCACAAAAAACAATATGTTCACTTTCGGCACTCCTAGACAAAGGAAGCTCCTAATTATCAAAAAGTTTTTGCCTAAAAAAATAGTAAAAAAGTAAACCAAAAGCAACCACCTACCAGAAAAATGTTTAACAATAAAATATCTTCTTGATGGAATATTATGAACCATAGTTATTATTTAGAAATGGTCCTAGTTTTACTTATTAGAATATTTCTGAATTCCAGCTTAAATATTTAAAAATCTATAATTGAATGAGCAACTCATTAAAGAGGAGTCTTTTCAGGGACTTTAAATATTTAATTACCTGGTGTACTTAAACAGGACATAAAAACTGATACAGAGCCAGAGTTTTGAAAGGGCCCACAGAGTACACTCCATCCACCTTTCTGATACTGACAATTATCCATCAATACCAGTAATCATCTTCCCTGTTTACAAAAAGTAAATGATACATCTCCTGAGAGCCAGCATGTAATGACTGCTTAAAATTTATAGATAAATGGATTCTAGCCAACAACTTATTACTGAACAAAGTTTTTATAAGAATGAATAGATAGGGAATAAAAGATTGGGACCCATTGGTTCCATAGTTTAAATGACTTGTGAATATAACAACTAAGAAAAAAATACATATATATATAAAATAGCAAATGTTGGTAAAGATGTTGAGGAATTGTAACTCTTGTGTATTGTTGAAAGTGAAAGTGAAGTCATTCAGTTGTGTCCAACTCTGTGACCCCATGGATTATAGCCTACCAGGTTTCTCAGTCCATGGGATTTTCCAGGCAAGAGTACTGGAGTGGGATGCCATTTCCTTCTCCAGGGATCTTCCTGACCCATGGATTGAACCTGGGTCTCCCGCATTGTAGGCAGACGCTTTACCCTCTGAGCCACCAGGGTTAGTGGTAATGTAAAGTGGTACAACTGCTTGTGTAAAACAGTATGGTGGTTCCTCAAAAAATTAAAAATAGAACTATCTTATGTCTAGCAATTATATCATATGACCAGCTATCCTATGACCAAGGGCAAAGGGAAGCTGCAACAAGATGGTAGAAGGGGTGCAATCACATACCAGCCAGAGATGCTTGGAGGGCACAAATAAAACTTTGTGTGCACCAGGACCAAGGAAAGGGAGCAGTGACCCTCACAAGAGATGGAGCCACACCTGCCTTTGAGTGTTTGAGGGTCTTCTGTGGAGGCGTGAGTCAGCAGTGGTCTGCCACGGAGACAGAGGCTCTAGAAACAGCAGTCCTGGGAGGCACGTTGTGTGGCATAAGTCCTCTTAAAGGAGATCTCTGTTAGCGCCACTGTAAAGCCACCGGGGAGGCGCCAGGGTGGGGGCGGGGGTGGGGGGCAACTCACAAACTGGAGAACAGTTAAACCAAAGAAGTTCTCATGCTGCTGTGAAAGTTCTAAGCCACACAACAGACTTCTCAACCTGGGGATTTGGAAAAGGGACTGAGTATCCCCAGGGAATCTGGCTCTGAAGGTCAGCAGGATTTGATTACAGAACTTCCAAGGACTGGAGAAACAGAAACTCTTGGAGGGCGCAAACAAAATCTTGCGCATACATGACCCAGGAGAAAGGAGCAGTGACCCCACAAGAGACTGAGCCAAACTTGCCTGTGTATGCTTGGGAGTTTCTGGCAGAGATATTGTTCAACAGTAGCCTGGAATGGGGTCAAGGGCACTGACTGCAACAGTCCTGGGAGTCCCCGCATGCTGGCATAAGTCTTTTTGAAGGAGGTTGCCATTGTCCCTACCATAGTCTAGCCTCAGGCCAAACTACAGGGAGGGAACACAGCTCCTCCCATCTGCAGAAACTTGGATTAAAGATTTACTGAGCATGGCCTTGCTCACCAGAACAAGACCCAGTTTTCCCCCAGTTAGTCCTCCCCAGTCAGGAAGCTTGCACAAGCCTCTTATCCTCATCCATCACAGGGGAGACAGAATGAAAACCACAATCACAGAAAACTAACCAAGCTGATCACATGGACCACAACCTTGCCTAACTCAATGAAACTATGAGCCATGCTGTGTAGGGTCACCCAAGATGGACAGGACATGGTGGAGAGTTCTGACAAAATGTGGTCCACTGGAGAAGGGAATGGCAAACCACTCCAGCATTCTTGCCTTGAGAACCCCATGAACAGTATGAAAAGGCAAAAAGATATGACACTGAAAGATGAGCCCCCTAGGTCAGTAGTTGTCCAATATGCTACTAGAGAAGAGCAGAGAAATAGCTCCAGAAGGAATGAAGAGGCTGAGCCAAAACGGAAACAGTGCCCAGTTGTGGATGTGTCTGGTGGTGAAAGTAAGTCTGATGCTATTAAGAACTATATTGCATAGGAACCTGGAATGTTAGGTCCATGAATCAAGGTAAATTGGAAGTGATCAAACAGGAGATGGCAAGAGTGAACATTGACATTTTAGTAATCAGTGAACTAAAATGGACCAGAACAGATGAATTTAATTCAAATGACCATTATGTCTACTACTGTGGGAATAATCCCTTAGAAGAAATGGAATAGCCCTCATAGTCAACAAAAGAGTTCAAAATGCAGTACTTGGATGCAATCTCAAAAACAACAAAATGATCTTGGTTTGTTTCAAAGACAAACCATTCAATATCACAGTAATCCAAGTCTATGCACCAACTAATAATGCCGAAGAAGCTGAAGTTGAATGGTTCTATGAAGATCTACAAGACCTCCTAGAACTAACACCAAAAAAGAGATATTCTTTTCATCACGGGGGACTAGAATGCAAAAGTAGGAAGTCAAGAGATACCTGGAGTGACAAGTAAGTTTGGCCTTGGAGTACAAATCGAAGCAGGACAAAGACTAACGGAGTTTTACCCAGAGAAGGTGCTGGTCATAGCAAACACCCTCTTCCAAAAACACAAGAGACAACTCTACACATGGACATCACCAGATGGTCAACACCGAAATCAAACTGATTATATACTTTGTAGCCTAAGTAGAGAATCTCTATCAGATCAGATCAGTCGCTCAGTCATGTCCGACTCTTTGCGACCCCATGAATTGTAGCACGCCAGGCCTCCCTGTCCAACACCAACGCCCGGAGTTCACTGAGACTCACCTCCATTGAGTCAATGATGCCATCCAGCCATCTCATCCTCTGTCATCCCCTTCTCCTCCTGCCCCCAATCCCTCCCAGCATCAGGGTCTTTTCCAATGAGTCAACTCTTCGCTTGAGGTGGCCAAAGTACTGGAGTTTCAGCTTTAGCATCATTCCTTCCAAAGAACACACAGGACTGATCTCCTTTAGGACGGACTGGTTGGATCTCCTTGCAGTCCAAGGGACTCTCAAGAGTCTTCTCCAACGCCACAGTTCAAAAGCATCAAATCCTTGGTGCTCAGCCTTCTTCACAGTCCAACTCTCACATCCATACATGACCACAGGAAAAACCATGTTTTTTTCCTGTATAGAATCTCTATACAGTCAGCAAAAACAAGACTGGGAGCTGACTGTGGCTCAAATCATGAACTCCTTATTGCAAAATTCAGAATTATTTGAAGAATGTAGTGAAAACTACTAGGCCATTCAGATATGACCTAAATCAAATCCCTTATGATTATACAGTGGAAGTGATAAACAGATTCAACAGATTAGATCTGGTAAACAGAGTGCCTGAAGAATTATGGACAGAGGTTCATAACATTGTACAGGAGGCAGTGATCAAAACCATTCCCAAGAAAAAGAAATGCAAAAAGGCAAAATGATTGTTTGAGGAGGCCTTACAAATAGCTGAGAAAAGAGAAGTGAAAGACAAAGGAGAAAAGGAAAGACATACCCATCTGAATGCAGAGATCCAGAGAATAGAGGGAGACATAAGAAAGTCTTTTTAAGTTAACAATGCAAAGAAATAGAGGGAAACAATAGAATGGGAAGGACTAGAGATCTCTTCAAGAAAATTAGAGATAACAAGGGAATATTTCATGCAAGATAGGCACAATAAAGGACAGAAACAGTATGGACCTAATAGAAGCAGAAGATATTAAGAAGAGGTGGCAAGAATACACAGAAGAACTATACCAAAAAGGTCTTAATGAACCACAATGGTGTGATCACTCACCTAGAGCCAGACATCCTGGAGTGTGAAGTCAAGTGGGCCTTAGGAAGCATCACTACAAACAAAGCTAGTGGAGGTGATGGAATTCCAGCTGAACTATTTCAAATCTTAAAAGCAGATGCTGTGAAAGTGCTGCACTCACTATGCCAGCAAATTTGGAAAACTCAGCAGTGGCCACAGGACTGGAAAAGGTCAGTTTTCATTCTAATCCCAAAGAAGGGCAATACCAAAGAATGTTCAAACTACCATACAGTTTCACTCATTTCACATGGTAGCAAAGTAATGTTCAAATACCATCAAGCTAGGCTTCAAAAGTGTAGGAACATAGAAATTCCAGATGTACAAGCTGGACTTAGAAAAGGCAGAGGAACCAGAGATCAAATTGCCAATATCTTGAATCATAGAAAAAGCAAGCGAATAAAAAAAAAAAATCTGCTTCATTGACTACGCTAAAACCTTTGCCTATGTGGATTACAACAAACTGTGGAAAATTCTGAAAGAGATGGGAATACCAGACTACCTTACCTGCCTCCTGAGAAACCTGTATGCAGGTCAAGAAGCAACAGTTAGAACCAGACATGGAACAACAGACTGGTTCCAAACTGGGAAAGGAGTATATCAAGGCTGTATATTGTCACCCTGCTTATTTAACTTACATGTAGAGTACATCATGTGAAATACCAGGCTAGATAAATCACAAGCTGGAATCAAGATTGCTGGGAGAAATATCAATAACCTCAGATATGCAGATGATACCATGCTTGTGGCAGAAAGCAAAGAGGAATTAAAGAGCCTCTTGATGAAGGTGAAAGAGGAGACTGAAAAAGCTGGCTTAAAACTCAACAGTCAAGAAACTAAGATCATGGCATCCAATTTCATCACTTCATGGCAAATAGATGGGGAAACAATGAAAATAGTGACAGACTTTATTTTCTTGGGTTCCAAAATCACTGTGGAAGGTGACTGCAGCCACAAAATTAGAAGATACTTGCTTCTTAGAAGAAAAGTTATGACAAGCCTAGACAGCATATTAAAAAGCAGAGACATTAACTTGCCTACAAAGGTCTGTATAGTCAAAGCTATGGTTTTCCAATAGCCATGTATGGATGTAAGAACTGGACAATAGAAAAGCCTGAATGTGGAAGAATTGATGTCTTCAAATTGTGGTGCTGGAGAAGACTCTTGAGAGTCCCTTGGATAGCAAGGAGATTAAGGTAGTCAATCCTAAAGGAAATCAGTTCTGAATATTCATTGGAAGGACTGATGCTGAAGTTGAAGTCCCATACTTTGGCCACCTGATGTGAAGAACTGACTCATGGAAAAGACCCTGATGCTGAGAAAGACTAAAGGCAGGAGGAGAAGGGGATGGCAGAGAATAAGATGGTTGGATGGCCTCACCAACTCAATTGACATGAGTTTCAGCAAACTCTGGGAGATAGTGAAGGACAGGGAAGCCTGGTTTGTTGCAGTCCATAAGGTCGCAAAGAGTTGGACATGACTGAGCAACTGAACACCAGATGTCTGGCAATTCCACAAAGAAAGAATACGTAGTCTGTGCAAAGGACCTGTGGCCAGAGAAGCACTGTACCCAGAGGAAATCAAAAGAATACATGAATGGCTGGGACACAGTAATCCAGGTGGAAAGTGGTACCAAAAAAATGTAACCCAAGGTTTTTCAACGTTGGCATTATTGACATTTTGGGCCTGATAATTCTTTATTGTGAGAGACTGTCTTGTGCACTGTGGAATATTTGGAAGCATCCCTGGCCTCTACCCACTAGATGCCAGTAGCACCTCCCCTAAGTTATAATAACCAAAAAAGTCTCCAGACATGGCCAAATGTCCTCTGAGGGCAAAAATCACATTTGGTTCAAAACCACTGGAAAGGGATAGGCAGGGAGCAGACCATGCAGGTCCTTTTATGGAGTTTTGTTTTGTACTATGAGCAATGGGAAGCCTTTAGAGGCTTTAGATGTTAAAGGGGAGAATGGATAACATAATCTAAGCTCCATTTCTAAAAGATCCTCTGCTAGTAGTGAATAAAATGGAGGGGAGAAAAAGCCCATGCCAGAAGGAAAGTGGACAGACCATTTAACAGGCTAAACCAGTTTAGAAGCTGCTGGACTAGTTCTAGTGCCAGATGGTGACAGCTTGGACTAGGGTGGTGGGTGGTGTCATTGCAGTTGGATGGATTTGAGACATAGGAAGTAAAATCAACAGGACTTAGTGATAGATTGGACATGTGGGGTGAGATAGAAAGAGATATCTGGAATGATTCGTGCTAGAGGAAGTAGATGGGTGGTGGTGATGTTTACTAAGTGGGGAAGCTGGAGGTGGCTTAGGTTCATGGGGGAGAGCACATGATTTGATCATGTTAAATTTGAGGGGCTTTTGAGATGCCCAGGAACAGATGTTAAATAGATAATTGGATATGTGGGTCTGGAATTCTAGGAGGTCTGGATTGGGATATAAACTGGGGAGCAAATTGTCTAAAGATGGTTATCTCAGCTGTGAAAGTGTACAATCTCCAAGTGAAGGACTATTGGAAGAAAAGATGGAAGTCCTAGGAGCTTGAGTGTGGGCCACTATTTGATGACCTGATAAAGAAGAAATGGCTGAAAAATTGGTGATAGCAAGGAAAATGTGGAGTCCCAGAAAGCCAATGCAGAAAGTGGGTCAATAAGCAGGGAATGCTAAACCATGTCCAATCTTCCTGAGAGAGTACATAAAGATGACTATAGAAAGTCTGCTGGATGGTCATTGTTGGTCTTTGTAAAATTGGTTCGGGTGGCTTGATGGAGACAGGAGCTAGATGGGTGAGGAGTAGGAGGTAAGGAGAAGGAGACAGATGATGTTTTAGGAGGGGTTGGACTGTGAGAAGGAGGGCCATAAAGTGGAACCTGGGGAAGGGTATGAGGATATTTTAAAATAAGAGGGCCAGGAGCATGTATCAGTGTCAGTTGGGAAATCTTTGGTTGAGATGAATTAGATGTCCAAGGAGAAGAGATGCTTCAGAGCAGGAGGGAATGACCTTAGTGAAGGGGAGTGTAATAGGCCCCTACAGTGCAGAGGGAGCAGTAGAGGGGGTGGCAAGCATGGTGGGTTTGTGTGTGAATGGAGAAGTGGAGGGGCATCAACTGAGACTGAGGGAGGGCTGGACATTGGGAGTGGGGAACAGGGTAGGGGAGTTTGAAATTATGAGAGTTATGATGAGAATAATGATTCCCAGGAAGCAATAGGCCCTTGGTCATCTAAAAATAAAATTATAATTGGACTAACTCAAAACTTGTGTTAGTTTCCTAGGGTTGCCATAACAAAGTACCACAAAGTGAGTGGCTCACAACAGCTGGGAGAGAAATTTATTCTCTTACGATTCTAGAAACAGTCCAAAATCAAGGTGTCAGCAGGACCATGCTGTCTCTGAAGGCCCCAGGGGAAAATCCTCATTACCTCTCGGGCTTCTGGTAGTTGTCAGCAATCCTTGGTGTTCTTGGCTTGTAGATGCATTACTCCAGTCTCTGCCTCTGTCTTCATGTGGCCTTCTCTCCTATGTGTCTGTTTCCAGATTTCCTCTTTTTATATGAACACCAGTCATTGGACTGAGGCTCACCTTAATCCAGTATGACCCCATCTTAACTTATGTACATCTCTAAAGACTATTTCCAAATAAGGCCACATTCACAAGTTTCAAGTGGACATGAATTTTAGGAGGACACCAAGTCATGAGATTGTGTTAATGCATTTTAGAAGTATTTATAAGATTAAGAGAAATAGCTGATGATAGATCTCAAGGGCCTCATATACATGTGAGGCCATACATACACATATGGTATCATATGCAACAAACCTTTTAGTGTCTCCACTGTCCCCGTGTGATAGATGAAGAAATGGAGTCTAAAGTCTAAGTGACTTGCTTAAAGTGAGGTCCTGGCAGAGTGCATGCGTGCTCAATCACTTCAATCGTGTCAGAATCTTTGTGACCTAAATGCTGTAGCCTGCCAGGCTCCTCTGTCCATGGGATTCTCCAAGCAAGAATACTGGAGTGGCCATGGATGGGAATGGCAGCCCACTCAAGTATTCTTGCCTGGAGAATCCCATGGACAGAGGAGCCTAGTGGGCTACAGTCCACAGGGTTGCTAAGAGTTGCACACGACTGAGCATACATGCATACATGATGATGAAGATGAATTTTCTATTCTTACTTAAAGCCCCAACCACCAAAGCCATGCTTTTAATCTGGGTATCATGTGGTGCCTTATGCCACGTGGTGAGCCCTCAGAGAAGCAAGCAAATAATAAATTGTATTTCTTGTAAAAAAAAAAAATGTTCTTTTCACTGAATTCACATTCTTCATTAAAAAATTTTTTTTAATCATGTATTTATTTTGTTCCCATTACTATTGGAGTCAGATATAAAAAATATTGCCAAGTGTGATAATGAGGAGTTTACCATATATGTTTTTTTTATTAGAATTTTATGGTTTCTAGTCTTACATTTAAGTCTTTAATCATTTTGAGTAAATTTTTATATATAATATAAAATAATGGTCCAGTTTAATACTTTTGCATGTGGCTGTTCATTTTTCCCAATAAGGAAAAAAGAACTAAAGAGATTGTCCTTATCTTATTGTATATTAATGCCTCTTTTGTGGCAAATTAATTGGCCATATATGTGTTGGTTTATTTCTTGGCTCTATATTCTGTTTCATTTATCCAATTTTTTTATGACAATGTCATACTGTTTTGATTACTATAGCTTTCTAATATAGTTTGAAATCTGTTGTGGGCGGGGGGGAGGAATACTGGAGTGGATTGCCATGCCCTCCTCCAGGGGATCTTTCCAACCCAGGAATCGAACCCATGTCTCTTACACCTCCTGCAATGGTAGGCAGGTTCTTTTACCACTAGCACCACCTGGGAAGCCCCAGGACCTAAACACAGGCACTCTGGCTTCAGAGACCACCTTTATCCCTTGGCTCTGTGGTCTACCTTTTCCCAGATAATCCTGAATTAATTATAAAATTTAATCAACTGGTTAATCTATCCATCTTAGGAACTACTCTTCCCTGACATCTTTGTTGTTATCTTTTTCCCTACATATAGCTAGCTCTTTATACATTCATCATGTCTGCAGCTCCATGCTGACAGCCCTGGGTGGGAACAGAAGCCTGCCATTTTGTCCATTTGAGCGGGCAAAATATTGCTCTCCCTGTTCTGGTAACTTCCAGGCTTGGCTTTCTTTCCCAGGTCCAGAGCATCCAATTCATGGAGTTCTCAGAAGTGGAGAACCAGGATGACTACTACAGTATGGATGCTGGTTACATCCACACCCAGGACCAGCAAGGAGTGTATGTCATGTATGATGCAGCCTTGAGTGATCTGAAGGACCTAGAGACAGAACTGCTGCTTGTGGCCAGCCATTACATTGAGAGAGAAAAAGGTCAGAAGTCAGATTTTAAAAAATCAACCAGACAAAAATCAACCTATCCAAACGAACAAAAAACGCTAAGGGCTCTATTTAACACCTCCCACCTCAAAATATAAACACATGTATAATAGTTTCGGAAAATTCAATAAGCATTTATACCTCCCCAACACACACCACTCTAGAAAAGGTAAAGTTTTGTTTCCAGCTCAAGTCCCCCATCTGTTGGAAACTGTAACTTGGTTATAGTTCTTAGTATTGTTTAGACTCTACTTGTTGCCCAGTGGCATTTCTGCATTACGTACTAGGTGCAGGGCCCTGAGGGAAGCAAAGTAAGCAAGTGAAATTAATGACTTTTTTTTCTAAGTGACAAAAAAAGAAATGATTGACCTTGGGGAAACTGCAGTTAGAAGCAGAGATATTTCTGAGTTCCTAACAAAAAACCACCAGGATGCAAGAAGACCTGGCTAGGAAAATGTCAGACAAGCCCCAGAGGGAGAAAGCATTAGTCAGGGTAATCAAATAACCCATAATCTGTATTCTCTCTTTCTTTTGGCATCACTCAAATTTATCCAGTTATAGAAATCAATGAGGTAAGAATATTCCTTTTGGAATAATATGATGCCATTAGTATTCCATTTAGAAAGAAATTAGAGTTTCTAGATGAATTGCAACACCTAAAGGGAAATTTAGCAAGAGATTGTGCTATTTTGTAATATACGTAGACTTTAATTAAGGATAATTCATGTTCGTATTATTATAAAATGTTGCTCTACCTTTCAGATCCCAGACAGAATTAATTTAGTATTAGTTTGAATTCTTTGTTCTCCCTTTGCTACAGACCATTTGGGATCTAAATCATGGGATGCAGTGATGGCATCCAACATTCCAGGGCACCTAATTTCAACTTTTAGCTTTTATCTTTACTGGTGATCCTACATACCAATGCATCATTTTTGCTGATGTTAATTTATAACATGATGTGACTGTGTTTAGCTACTAAGAACTTACTTTGACTGAAATACTTAGTCACATGAGCACATCTCACTGAGCTAGACAGTATACAGTCATTCATTGTGAAATGATTTCCCAACTGCTGCTGGAGAAATTCCTGACCAATGGCTTTCTGTTGTTCAGTACCCATCATATACTTGATAATCACTAAACCTGAAAATCCCTTACTTTTTAATATTTTATTCTGAAACAGACTGCTTAAAATTTTAAGCAATAATAATGCTGACAATGAAAACTTACAGTACTTTAGTGGGAAAATATTTTAGCTGAATAATGGCAATGGTTACCCTTACTGATTTAAGTTAGTAATTAGCACAATTAAGAAATACCTTAGAAATTTCCCTGAAAATTTTTGACTTGGTTGGCATCAATTGATACAGCAGTTTAAACTAGGTTTGTTGTTAAACCACCAGGAACCTGTTTTTACAGAGGAGAAATGTATGTTTTGCTTTTAAATTACAGGTTTGAGGAGATTTTAGTAAATCTTTCTAAAACTAATTTAGTAAGTCTTTCTACTCTAATCATTTTCGTCCTTTTCTCTCTTCCTTACACCCAATCAGCACCCTTTTTT
>NW_011494945.1:6378948-6390657 GCF_000754665.1 Bison bison bison | reverse complement strand
TTAAAACTAAAAGTAAAAACAAAAACCTCTGTTGATCTAGAAGTCAGCAATGAATTTAAGACCTACCTAGTCTTGCCCATGTCTCTTTAGCCGATTCTTAGGAATCCCAGTTATCCATTTAGTGTTTTCATTCCTGAGAGGGAGCTGACAATCTGAGGGCTCCATTTCTACTAAGAATACCTCTGTAGTGAGGCCTGTCTCTAATCATTTTCGTCCTTTTCTCTCCCAGGTCACAAAGAGGGCAGCAAGTCACATATTGACCAGGACTGGGGATGGACCCATGCAGGTATGGACAGATTTGCTGTGCTGTATGACATGTGGACTTGGGAAGCAACTCTTCTAGAAAGCAAGCGCCAGGTATTTTTGCCTAGAAAACAAAACACCTATTAAAAACATTCTTATAAAACCCAATATATTTTTTTAAACCCCATGGGTCTTTTAGGGCAACTCCCAATGAAGTGAATAAGTATTTTAAAAATCTTAGCTAGTTGTAAGTATATAATCAATTTTATGTTCTTTACTGTGGTTCTTTGTTACAAAAAACAAAATGTGAAGGATATGGCTTCAGCTTAAGGGAAATTTGTTAGAGGGCTGTATAATTTAGGCCCTTTAATGACGTGTATGCTTTTAGTGAGAATGTGTGATGATTCCATTCATGTTCATTGTGCTGTCAGGGACAGGCCTCACTTTGCCAAATGCAGACAAACCGACAGACCTTATTATGGTCTTTAGAAGGGTAGGCCACATGTGGGTGGGTGAGAGCAGTTGGGCAAGGATTTCCAGAAATGGAAATGACAGGATTTGAAGACTAGATGTTGGCATGAGAGAATGAGGGTGGAATTAAAATGACTTCCTCAGGCTCAGGGAAGAGGCTGTCAACTGAAACAGAATGAAAGAAGAGGGGCCTCTTTAGAGGGGAACATTTTTTTGAGTCTAGGACACAAGGCATGTGAGGAGAGTTTGCTAAAACCCAGGTGTGAATGTCTTCCCAGGTGGCACTAGTGGTAAAAAAATCTGTCTGCTAATGCAGGAGACCTGAGAGACATGGGTTCGATCCCTGGATCGGGAGATCCCCTGGAGGAGAAGGCATGGCAACCCACTCCAGTATTCTTGCCTAGAGAATCTCATGAACAGAGGAGCCTGGCAGGCTACAGCCCATAGGGTCACAGAGTTGGACACAACTAAAGCAACTTAGCATATATGCATGAATGTTTTATGAGAGCTATAGGTTTGAAGTTCAGGAGCAGGTATGAGCTGAGATATAAAGGTGGAAGTCAAACCATAGTAATGTATCAAAATGAGTAGTAAAAGAGATGTCTGAAACGGGTCCCTGGGAACATTTACATTTAAGGGGAAGGTCATGGGACAAGAGTCCATGAGAGGAACAAGGAGTAGCCAAAGAGACTGCAGCAAAAAGAAAAAGATAACATTAGGAAAGCCCACAGAAAGAAAAGAATCTTAATTAGGAGAGGATGATTATCTGTGTAGAGAACAGCTGAAACATGAAGAAACGTGAGTCCTAACAACCAGACAGTGGGGTTAGCCATCAGGCAGTCATTGTTAGCTTTGTAGGACTCTCTCAAAGAGCCGCAGAGGTGGAAACCAGGTCACGGGGCAGTGTGATATGGTAAGAGGATGTGGACGGGGAAATGTTTTCTTTGAATTGTTTTTCTAGTAGAGGGTTTTACCATTTCATCTACCCTCTGGTCTGTTACTCATGGAGATGTAGATCATCCAGTTTTGGAAAACAACTGGCTAGACTTACAGGGTGCAAGCCGTAGCTTTGAAAATTGTTCCTCTTTCCAAAGACAACTGACCTCTAGAGTGTGCATCTGGACACTTGATCTGTCAATTAGAAGCTCACTGTGATCAACTGAGGAAATGGGAGATTTAGCCTCATAGTATAGAAACTGGAGAGGCTGCATTAAGTGTAAGTAATACAAAATCCTCAAACTCGACATGTTTATTGGTCTAGACGTGAGTTGTAGGCAGTACCCCTTTTATGTGCTTTCCCCACCTCTGTTTTCAGTTCTTCTAGGCCTCCTATGGAGGACTCGATGGTAGCGAAGAACAGAAAGGCAGAGAGTAATAAAGAAACAAACCAATTTCTCCTCACTTTGGCCTAGTGTTCATTCTGTGCTAAGTTACCAGGGGTGTCTACTAGTTTCTTCTATGGTACATGAAAATATTTTAACTTAAAACAACCATTGAAAATAATCTCTCTCCTTTCTACCCTGAAAATAAGTTCCCTATAGAAACTGATTTATCTATGCCAAAACCTGGAAAATGTAGCCTTCCAAATCAATTTCTGGAATTCCAGAAATTGTCAAAATTGCCAAATTCCAAAAATTGCCAAAATTTTAATTGATAAACCAGACTTTTATCTAGAATACAATTGATTTCCCCCAGTACTGATTCTACTGCTAAGTGTCTTCAGCTGTTTTTGATTGTTAACTATATTGGAATCACTAATGTTAAAAATTGCTCAAACACATTAGGTTGCCTTAAATCCTTCAAGTAACCATATTATATAAACTGCTTATAAAAATAGGGCTGGTATGAGTTTAGGTGGATTAAGAGACTCAGAAGCCAGGCATCAGCTGTGCCAGTTCCTAAGTGACATTTATACCAACTGCTAATTCTCTCCATAGCCACCAGAGGACACATTTTCAGGATAATTTGAATTAGTGTTTAGAGCACTAAGAAAAGGGAGGGGTGGGGGCAGAAAATTCTGTGACAAGATGTGTCTGTTACTGATTTTCTCTTTTACGCTTTCATTTGACCTAAAGTACTATTTTTAAAAGTTTTTATAAATCCAAGAAATAAAAAGAGGCTTAGGTTAAAAAAAAATGTCTATAAACACAGTATGGTTTGAGATTATTCATTCTGGCTCTTTTCTATTTTCTCCAATATTTGATGCCTACCATCAGTGTGCACCACACATTATTTTGCCTGCAAGTTGGCCCTTGACATACACAGGTGACATTTGACAGGCTAGGAAGACTTCTTAGACAAATGCCAGTCCAGAGTTCAAATGGAAATGAGCCAGTTAGCAAACAGATAATAAATAGAACCTGTGAGGTGTAAAGATCACGGCCCTACCCCTGATGAGAAAGAATTCATAATAAAATTATGCAAAGGGCCATCTTTGAGAGCTTTTCAAGGTGGAGGGCAAAGCTTGAAAAAAGGCTTGTCAATTTAAAAAGAGCTGAATTTTTCTTCTCAACAACTGGGGGTGCCAGGTAAAATATGAGAATATTTGTGACATACTAAAAAAAAGTATTGGTTGTTTATCAGCAATTCAAATTTAATTAGATGACCTGTATTTTTATTTGTTAAACCTGGTAATTCTACCAACAACAAAGTGATAATGGCAATTTAGCACCTGCCTCTGCAACCTGGTATCACCAGATTGGAATCAGTAGCAAGAACCCTCCCCACAATCTTCCCCTGCCAAATAACCAAACAATAGGGCTCATTGTACAAAAGCAGGTCACAGCAATACAAATTCTATAAACCAGCTCCTGGGATTGCCCTGGTCCAGCCAAAAAGGTTTAAATTCATTGAGAATGATTTAGGGAAGTTACTGTTTCTTTCTTAATCTTCTCCTAGGCTATTGAGTGACAGCCTTCTTACCCCATCACTCCTTTGTTCCTGCTTTGTCGTCTGCTATTTAATAACTGAATGCTACTCTAAAGTAGAGAGCTCTGTGGATGGAATAAGGTCATTTAGATCACTCTGCTGGCTTCATTTTCCCTGAAGCTCACTTAAAGAAAAGGGATCTGCACCTTTCTTCATTTCACGCTCTGAGGTGTGTGAATTTTTAACTTGTGGAGCACACTCTGTGTCCTAAGCTTTTAGCTTCTTCTGGTGTTATCCTTTGTATACTAAGGTTGACCCAAGTTCCCGTGGACCAGTGTTTCCCAAAGTGCATCCTGCGAAACTGGTTGCTAAATAAAGTGCCCCAGGCTCTCCCTCCTTGAGCCTTAGCATTGAATAGCCTTCAGACACTGGACATCTATTGCTAAGGCAGTATTTGATTCCTAGGCTTCTATTGATTCTCAAGTGTTTGCCTTCTTGGGAGCCTCAGGAGTTATTATTGCAAGATGGAGACACTCCTGGCTTTTACTGCCACTTGGGTTCCTTTACTTCCTCCTGAGCTATTGCCATCTATATTCAAGCAGTGCTTACACCCTCTCAGTTCTTTCTGGTCTTTCATTCCTAGCTATGGACTCTACACAATGAAAGGTGCTCTTTATCTCCTTTTAGGAAATTCCTTAGTTAGTTAACAAATGGGCTGGCTCCCAGGCCTCAAACCACCAGGAAGACCACTACCCAAGGAAACAAAAAATGCTTTAATGCATCTCAAAGTGTGCTTGGCTATCAGGTTAGCAAAAATTGCAGACTCAACAATCCATTCCTTGCTGTCAACTAAATGAACTCACGGGGCACACCTGTGTCTTTGGTGCTACAGCCACCCTAGGAGCTGAGGCCTTTCAGAAACATGAAGCCTGCATTAGAGGAGTTGGTAAGAGAAGACTGAGGAGGGGCATGTTGAGCTGAAACTCTAGGGATGATGTTGGATTATATGGGCAGAGGAAAAGAATCCATTGCATTGTGAGGCCAGTGGGAGCAGAAGTTCAGAAGCTTTCAGCCAGAGTTGATTTTGTCCATCAGGTGATATAGACTCAGTGTTTAGGATCTAAAGGCTTTTCAGAGACCATTGGATATATGTGCTATCTGAGAGAAAGAAAATATGCATTACATGGATATATGAAAAGGAAAATACAAAATAGATACCAATAAATGCTTAAATGACGTGTCCATAAAATGTGAAAACTTTGAGTACTTAGAAACATCTCATTACATGTGAAAATAATTTATAGATCAGATTTTCTCACTTCATAAAAATCCTCAAGTACATACTACCCAGAAATCAGTCATCATTAATGAAATGTATTGCTCATAGCCAAACAATTTGAAAAGCAAAATTGTAAATATCATTTAACATTTTTACAAAAAAAATTGATTAGGATATGAGTTTTAATATATTTGATATAGTATGGGACAGGGTTTCCAAAAGTAAGTGTGTCTAAGGCCTATGAAAGTTTTAAAACAACCCCAAAAGAGTAACTACATTATTCAGAACTACTTGCATATCAGCTCTTAGGTATCTGTTTGAGATTGCAGTCCAGTGAACTCTGAGGAGCTTTTTCTGATTAGCACTATGACTGCTGCTGCTGCTGCTAAGTTGCTTCAGTCGTGTCTGACTCTGTGCAACCCCATAGACGTCAGCCCACCAGGCTCCCCCATCCCTGGGATTCTCCAGGCAAGAACACTAGAGTGGGTTGCCATTTCTTTCTCCAATGCATGAAAGTGAAAAGTGAAAGTGAAGTCGCTCTGTCGTGCCCGACTCTTAGCAACTTCATGGACTGCAGCCTACCAGGCTCCTCCGTCCATGGGATTTTCCAGGCAAGAGTACTGGAGTGGGGTGCCATTGCCTTCTCCAGCACTATGACTAATTATACGCACGTAAAATTTACACGCAGAACAGAAATTCCCTAAGTACATAAACAAATGTAAAAATAAAAGAAAGAGCATATCTTTCTGAGTTTCTTCAACAGTTAGTGTGGGGAAGCCTTTTTCAGTTTTTAGAAAAGACTTGTGAACTCCAGTAAAACAGAAGCTTCTCGGATGCTCTTAAGAGTTCTGTACATAGGCCCTTCCGAGTGGAGTCTGATCTGGAATAAATGCCTTTATATTTAGAGGGGACTTGCATCCTCCACTTGCCATTCTAACCCCTCCCCCACCATTTCTACATATGTGACACTTAAATAGGCAAGCTATTAAAGAGAAGGTGTCATAAATGGGGCTGATATAGAAGAGGGGTGGAGGCTACTTGCCTACCTTTGGTAATAGAATAAAATAGGGGGAAGAGAGTGGGTCTGTGGGGAAAGGTGTTGAAGATAAATGTATTTGATGAAGTGACACCGAATGCACTGTCTCATTGGAACTTATAATTATTAGATGTTGTATTATTCATGATATTACTCCCCTTTTATGTGTAGAGAGCAGAGGAAGCGGGGACAGAGGTGCAATGAGTGCTTTTTCCCTCGCCCTCCCTAACTTGGTGTGTGCTGCACTGGTGCTGCGGCTGCCCACCCCGGGCCAATACCCAGAGGTGCAGAGCTGTCTCTCTCCTATTGATGGTGGGGGGCTTTCCAAAGCATGGAAATGGTTGGGAGCTCACCTCTCTTCCTTTGCTGGGCCCTGTCCCCTGACTATAAACCTTATTTACAGCTTCTTGACAGTTACTTTGAAGCCTACCAGCATGCATTGGACCCAGAGGAGAGATTTGCCTTAGCACAAGTGATCACAGACATCATGCACAGGTGCCCAAGGTTTGACTTCAGTCATCCTTACTTCATTAAGGCCTACCGAGAGGAATGCACCTGCCTGAGGCTTCACCTGCAGCTGGTGAGGGGCATCCTCAACCAGCACGTGAGTATATTTGGTTTTTTTTAAGATTCCATGTGGGAAGAGGATGGAAAACACAGGTCAAAACTGAAAACTGTATTTTCCTTTCAGTACCAATTCAGAATCTGGGTTTCCTAGGACAGCATGCACACAATGTTTATTTGTAAGCTTATTTGCATTGTTGAATTCCAAGCATATCTACAGTCTTAAAGGGAGGTTTCCAATCCTAATTACATTTAATGATCCACAAAGAATTGACAACCTATTTTCATTCAATCACAGTTTATCTATTGTGAAAGGACTAAGCCTACCCCTTTGTAAGACATTAAATGTGTAAAATTATATTTGTTTTTCAAAAGGTTGCAACTATTTCTAGAACACTACAGGAAATGGTCACAGTCTATGATTTCCAGGGAAAAGCTAATACAGTTCCTTAGGCCTGCTTAGAACTTTTTCCTTGTAGTCAATTATTTTACAGAAAGAAGTTTTCTTGTGCCTCTTAAGATTGCCTAAAGCTGGTTGCCTTTGCTTTTCCTGACCGATCCTTGCCTCAGACTAAAAAACAACCATGTCTCTGTGTGAGGGAATCCCTAAAACTCATGTCTGGGTGAAATTTAGTCAAATAATGAAGATACACAAAGGGCTGATGTTCTGTTCTTCTCATGCCAAGGCTCATAACTCACATCCATGGGAAAGTTTAACTTTTCTAATTTTAACTTTTATGTGACATTTCTAGATAGAGTGTCAGCGTGAGTATGTCCAGAGGCTTTGGCAAAAAGGCCATCCAGATGCTAGCAATACATTTGGACTTCCCCTTAACATAATTTGCAAACAACTCATTTCCATCAACAATAGCTGGTAAGTTAGTGTTGTCTTCAGACATTTTACATTTAATTTCTGGATAATTTAAGGGTATGCTGTTAAGTACACTACTGTTCTACAAAGCACCACTCGAGTATTTGGTGATGAGAGAAGTAAATATAAAAGGCATAGAAGAGGGATTCCTTTGTGAACTCAATATTGATTCACTTTGCAAATAAGGAACAGGAGGCCAGAATTTACACTTATACCCCTGGGTGCAGAATCTTCATTCCCATGAGAAGTCCTAAAAAACCCAGTTGCTCTTAGAATGCTGTCAAAGGATTTATTAGAGGTGCCATACAAGTCAACATATATGAAACATGGATGTTTTCTAGCAAGTGTCAGCAGAAAGGTTTCTGCAGACTTATCTTGTGACCCCCCCACCCCACCCCTTTAAGTAGTAGATTGAATTTCCTGACATCACCCAGAGAGAGTACATAAGGTCACCTCCTTGATATGTAGTGTGATTCACCCTCACCATGCCTTTCCAGACTTTGAGGGTACAGAGGAACCGAGAAGCTGGTGACAAGCTCCAAGCTGGTCTGCAGCTTTACTTCTATGTAGGTACAGAAAGGCCCTTGACTTGACTGATACTATATCCTTTATTTCCAAAGGAATAACCCACAGACAAGTGTTTTATTGTTTCTGCCCTCATTCATTTATAAAATACAACATTTTTATGGTGAACATGAATAATTCCAGTAGTTGTATACAGAACTTAAAAACCGTCTTCATTATCATTTTGGGAAGAAAAAGGGATAAAGAATCAGGTGAAAAATAGAAATAATCATGGAAGGTATTTATTTAATATTTAGACACTTTGAAGTCATCTTGTTCTCAAATATTTGGCTAATGAAATGTTGACAGGTTTTCCATATACGATTTTAGATTTTTTTTTTTCTATTTTGTTGAGATACAATTGGCATACAGCACTGTATAAATTTGAGCTTGCCAGGTGGCAATCGTGGTAAAGAACCTACTTGCCAAAGCAGGAGACATAAGAGATACATGTTCGGTCCCTGAGTCAGGAAGATCCTGGAGGAAAGCATGGCAACTCACTCCATTATTCTTGCCTGGAGAATCCCATAGTGGGCTACAGTCCATAGAGTTGCTAAGAGTCGGACACAACTGAAGCAGCTTAGCACCCACGCATATATAAATTTAAGGTGTACAGCATAACGATGTGACATACAATGAATCTTATTCTTACTGGCTTTTAGAGTAAACTATGTCTTAAAAAAAGTTCACATTAAAGCAAAAAGCATGTTGTGTAACCTGATGGGCTCCCTGGACAGCCTCTAAGGCCCTGTTGAGCTTCCAGTTTTTTATAATACCCTGAATTGTAAGAGTGTTTTATTGGTCTTGAAAAATATAAGATCTGGAAACAGATTAAGTTCTTCATCGTGTAAAATTTGTCATTAATTGTTTCTTTTCATTAAGCTCGGCTTTGAAAAACATTTATCTGCTGGAGTTCCACCCTTCCCTGGGCCTGGCTTCCTGTATCCCCAGCGCCCTCGAGCACCTCCTCAGGGAGGCCCGCCACACTTGCAGGCCCACATCAGCCAGTGCCCTCACCCTGCTGGAGAGACGTGTGCTACAGCTGGCCCTGGATGTGTGGCTCACCCCAGCCAAGCCCGAGTCCTGGTACAGTGCACAGCTCCAGAAAGATGTAGGTTCTCTGAAGGGGTTAGGTGGGTCCTTGGCAAAGAGAATGTTTCCTCCCAGATGTTACTACTTAGCTTTGTTTTTGTTTGGCTCTATTCCCCTCCTGTTTGGCCAGAGATAGATCATAGTCCTAGGGCTTGCCAACATTTTTATGGCTTTTTTTGTTCATTTTGGTCAATGTTTCCAGTTTATCAGGGTGCTGCTACAGTTATCATTTAAAGGGAAATGTACTCAAGTAGGGGGAAAGTGTTTTCTGGATCGTTATAGTTTAGCAATATATATTTTTTAATTAATTTTTTTTCTTTCTAAGACTCTTCCTAAAATGTACTGTTTTGTCCTGAGCTAAAATCTGGTAGAGGAGAGACAGCACTGAGTGAGGAGTCAGTGATCAGGACTAAGTTCAGCCCTGCCATTAACTTGGGTTTCCTGGATAGCTCAGTTGGTAAAGAATCCACCTGCAATACAGGAGACCTGGGTTTCTAATTTGACCTTACTCTCTGTGGGTACTTGCTATAAGATAAAGGAAATGTCCAGGCTTCAGCTGCCAAAAATATCTGTTCCACAGGTCTATCTCAGCCTCCTATCTTCTCCAGTTCAAACAAAAGTTTATTTTCTTTTAAATTAATTTTAAGTTGATCAAAAAATAGAATTCAGAGTTTTAGCAAAAGAGGAAAACAGAAAATTACCCTAAATATAACCATCAAATGCATTTGTAATCATTATTTTTCTGAATTCAAGTGTTCTTTATATACGTATTTTACATAGTTCTTTCTAATCATATCCTTCATAGACTATCTCCTATTTTTCTCAGTTGCATCATATTATATATTCTTCCATGTTGCTAATAGTCTTTATACTTAACCTTTATGACCACAAAATTCCTTTAAGCAGTGAGTGATAATTTATCCAACCATTTCCCTATCGATGGGCATTCAAGTAATTTCCAATGTTTTATTATTATTAAAAATTCCATAAGATACATCTCTATGCTTACAGATTTTACCATATTTTGAATCAATTCCTTTGGATAGATTCTTGGAATTGGATTTACTGAAACAAAATTTAAGTCTTTGGATACATGTTGGCAGATCACTTTCCAGAAAAGTCATGCCAAACTGTAATACCACCAATAGTGTCTAAGGGTACCAGTTCTGCAATACTCTACAGTGTTAGGTGTAAGCATATAATGTCTGTGCTAATATATGCATATAATATATAAAGGTGGCATTACACTGTTAATTTTCTTTCCTTGCTTTTTGTTGAGATTAAATATTCTTCCAAATGTCATGATACTAGCTGTATTTTTTATGAATTTTCTATTCTTCCCCTTAGTTTATTGTTCTCTTGGAATCCTAATATCATTCCTATCCACTTACACGAGCGCTTCTTAAAAAAACTTTAATCGTTTGTCCATAATATTTTCTGCAACTATTTTCCCCAATTTGTCTTTTAAATTTTTAACAAAAAAAAAAATTTTTTTTAACAGAAACTTATTTTCATATAGTCAAATCTGTTTATCGTTTCCTTTGTGATTTCTTCTATCCTAAATCCAGAAAGCCAAACTTCCTCCAGATGTTTCATATTTGTCTTCCTTTATTCTAACGTCTAACTTCTTAAGGTTTTTACTTTATTTCAAAAATATTTAACTCCTTTTAGTATTCCACCTGGAGTGTGTGTGCATGTGTGTGTATGTGTGTATGAGTGAGTATGTGGTGTAAAATATGGCTCATAACAGAATTTTTCCCCACATTATTACCCATGTAGCCTACTACCATTTATTGAGGATTATTTTCACACTGTATTATGGTACCAGGGTTTCCCTGGTGGCTCAATAGTAAAGAATCTGCCTGCCAATGCAGGAGACCCAGGTTTGATCCCTGGATCGGGAAGATCCCCTGAGAAGGAAATGGCAACCCATTTCAGTATTCTTGCTTGGGAAATCCCATGGAGAGGGGAGCCTTGTGCACTATAGTCCGTGGGGTTGCAAAGACTCAGACGCGATTTAATGACTAAAACAGCAGCAATTGATACCAGATTTTTAAAATGTATTTTTAGTTCTCTTAAAAATTGTAGTGAATAATCTGGGCTACCTACTTAATCTCTCATTGATGCCACACAGTTTTATTTATTTTTTTTTTTAAATTTTATTTTATTTTTAAACTTTACAATATTGTATTGGTTTTGCCAAATATCGAAATGAATCCACCACAGGTATACATGTGTTCCCCATCCTGAACCCTCCTCCCTCCTCCCTCCCCATCCCATCCCTCTGGGTCGTCCCAGTGCACCAGCCCCAAGCATCCAGTATCGTGCATTGAACCTGGACTGGCAACTCGTTCCATATATGATATTATACGTATTTCAATGCCATTCTCCCAAATCATCCCACCCTCTCCCTCGCCCACAGAGTCTAAAAGACTGTTCTATACATCAGTGTCTCTTTTGCTATCTCGTATACAGGGTTATTGTTACCATCTTTCTAAATTCCATATATATGTGTTAGTATACTGTATTGGTGTTTTCTTTCTGGCTTACTTCACTCTGTATAATAGGCTCCAGTTTCATCCATCTCATTAGAACTGATTCAGATGAATTCTTTTTAATGGCTGAGTAATACTCCATTGTGTATATGTACCACTGCTTTCTTATCCATTCATCTGCTGATGGACATCTAGGTTGCTTCCATGTCCTGGCTATTATAAACCT
>NW_011494945.1:6378457-6378813 GCF_000754665.1 Bison bison bison | reverse complement strand
GGCAGTTCTATTTCCAGTTTTTTAAGGAATCTCCACACTGTTCTCCATAGTGGCTGTACTAGTTTGCATTCCCACCAACAGTGTAAGAGGGTTCCCTTTTCTCCACACCCTCTCCAGCATTTGTTGCTTGTTAGACTTTTGGATCGCAGCCATTCTGACTGGCGTAAAATGGTACCTCATAGTGGTTTTGATTTGCATTTCTCTGATAATGAGTGATGTTGAGCATCTTTTCATGTGTTTGTTAGCCATCTGTATGTCTTCTTTGGAGAAATGTCTATTTAATTCTTTGGCCCATTTTTTGATTGGGTCATTTATTTTTCTGGACTTGAGGTGTAGGAGTTGCTTATATTATTTTT
>NW_011494945.1:6374781-6377722 GCF_000754665.1 Bison bison bison | reverse complement strand
TTTACTTCTTCTTTTCCAATTTGGATTCCTTTTATTTCTTTTTCTGCTCTGATTGCTGTGGCCAAAACTTCCAAAACTATGTTGAATAGTAATGGTGAAAGTGGGCACCCTTGTCTTGTTCCTGACTTTAGAGGAAATGCTTTCAATTTTTCACCATTGAGGATAATGTTTGCTGTGGGTTTGTCATATATAGCTTTTATTATGTTGAGGTATGTTCCTTCTATTCCTGCTTTCTGGAGAGTTTTTATCATAAATGGGTGTTGAATTTTGTCAAAGGCTTTCTCTGCATCTATTGAGATAATCATATGGTTTTTATTTTTCAATTTGTTAATGTGGTGTATTACATTGATTGATTTGCAGATATTGAAGAATCCTTGCATCCCTGGGATAAAGCCCACTTGGTCATGGTGTATGATCTTTTTAATGTGTTGTTGGATTCTGATTGCTAGAATTTTGTTAAGGATTTTTGCATCTATGTTCATCAGTGATATTGGCCTGTAGTTTTATTTTTTTGTGGGATCTTTTTCAGGTTTTGGTATTAGGATGATGGTGGCCTCATAGAATGAGTTTGGAAGTTTACCTTCCTCTGCAATTTTCTGGAAGAGTTTGAGTAGGATAGGTGTTAGCTCTTCTCTAAATTTTTGGTAGAATTCAGCTGTGAAGCCGTCTGGACCTGGGCTTTTGTTTGCTGGAAGATTTTTGATTACAGTTTCAATTTCCGTGCTTGTGATGGGTCTGTTAAGATTTTCTATTAATCTTCCTGGTCTAGTTTTGGAAAGTTGTACTTTTCTAAGAATTTGTCCATTTCTTCCACGTTGTCCATTTTATTGGCATATAATTGTTGATAGTAGTCTCTTATGATCCTTTGTATTTCTGTGTTGTCTGTTGTGATCTCTCCATTTTCATTTCTAATTTTATTGATTTGATTTTTCTCCCTTTGTTTCTTGATGAGTCTGGCTAATGGTTTGTCAATTTTATTTATCCTTTCAAAGAACCAGCTTTTGGCTTTGTTGATTTTTGCTATGGTCTCTTTTGTTTCTTTTGCATTTATTTCTGCCCTAATTTTCAAGATTTCTTTCCTTCTACTAACCCTGGGGTTCTTCATTTTTTCCTTTTCTAGTTACTTTAGGTGTAGAGTTAGGTTATTTATTTGTCTTTTTTCTTGTTTCTTGAGGTATGCCTGTATTGCTATGAACTTTCCCCCTAGGACTGCTTTTACAGTGTTCCACAGGTTTTGGGTTGTTGTGTTTTCATTTTCATTAGTTTCTATGCAAATTTTGATTTCTTTTTTGATTTCTTCTGTGATTTGTTGTTTATTCAGCAGCGTGTTGTTCAGCCTCCATATGTTGGAATTTTTAATAGTTTTTCTTTTGTAATTAAGATCTAATCTTACTGCATTGTGGTCAGAAAAGATGCTTGGAATGATTTCTATTTTTTTGAATTTACCAAGGCTAGATTTATGGCCCAGGATTTGATCTATCCTGGAGAAGGTTCCATGTGCGCTTGAGAAAAAGGTGAAATTCATTGTTTTGGGATGAAATGTCCTATAGATATCAATTAGGTCTAACTGGTCTATTGTATCGTTTAAAGTTTGTGTTTCCTTGTTAATTTTCTGTTTAGTTGATCTATCCATGGGTGTGAGTGGGGTATTAAAGTCTCCCACTATTATTGTGTTATTGTTAATTTCTCCTTTCATACTTGTTAGCATTTGTCTTACATATTGCGGTGCTCCCATGTTGGGTGCATATATATTTATAATTGTTATATCTTCTTGGATTGATCCTTTGATCATTATGTAGTGACCGTCTTTGTCTCTCTTCACAGCCTTTGTTTTAAAGTCTATTTTATCTGATATGAGTATTGCTATTCCTGCTTTCTTTTGGTCCCTATTTGCATGGAAAATCTTTTTCCAGCCCTTCACTTTTAGTCTGTATGTGTCCCCTGTTTTGAGGTGGGTCTCTTGTAGACAACATATGTAGGGGTCTTGTTTTTGTATCCATTCAGCCAGTCTTTGTCTTTTGGTTGGGGCATTCAACCCATTTACGTTTAAGGTAATTACTGATAAGTATGATCCCGTTGTCATTTACTTTATTATTTTGGGTTCGAATTTATACACCGTTTTTGTGTTTCCTGTCTAGAGAATATCCTTTAGTATTTGTTGGAGAGCTGGTTTGGTGGTGCTGAATTCTCTCAGCTTTTGCTTGTCTGTAAAGCTTTTGATTTCTCCTTCGTATTTGAATGAGATCCTTGCTGGGTACAATAATCTGGGCTGTAGGTTATTTTCTTTCATCATTTTAAGTATGTCTTGCCATTCCCTCCTGGCTTGAAGAGTTTCTATTGAGAGATCAGCTGTTATCCTTATGGGAATCCCCTTGTGTGTTATTTGTTGTTTTTCCCTTGCTGCTTTTAATATTTGTTCTTTGTTAATTTGATTAATATATGTCTTGGGGTGTTTCACCTTGGGTTTATCCTGTTTGGGACTCTCTGGGTTTCTTGGACTTGGGTGATTATTTCCTTCCCCATTTTAGGGAAGTTTTCAACTATTGTCTCCTCAAGTATTTTCAAATGGTCTTTCTTTTTGTCTTCTTCTTCTGGGACCCCTATGATTTGAATGTTGTAGCGTTTAATATTGTCCTGGAGGTCTCTGAGATTGTCCTCGTTTCTTTTAATTCGTTTTTCTTTTTTCCTCTCTGATTCATTTATTTCTACCATTCTATCTTCTAATTCACTAATCCTATCTTCTGCCTCTGTTATTCTACTATTTGTTGCCTCCAGAGTGTTTTTAATTTCATTTATTGCATTATTCATTATATATTGACTCTTTTTTTATTTCTTCTAGGTCCTTGTTAAACCTTTCTTGCATCTTCTCAATCTTTGTCTCCAGGCTATTTATCTGTGATTCCATTTTGATTTCAAGATTTTGGATCAATTTCACTATCAT
>NW_011494945.1:6373549-6374681 GCF_000754665.1 Bison bison bison | reverse complement strand
TTGGTTAGGGAAGCTTGTGTCGGTGTTCTGGTGGGTGGAGCTGTATTTCTTCTCTCTGGAGTGCAATGAAGTGTCCAGTAATGAGTTATGAGATGTCTATGGTTTTGGGGTGACTTTGGGCAGCCTGTATCTTGGAGCTCAGGGTTGTGTTCCTTTGTTGCTGGAGAATTTGTTTGGTATGTCTTGCCCTGGAACTTGTTGGCCCTTGTGTGGTACTTGGTTTCAGTGTAGGTATGGAGGCGTTTGATGAGCTCCTGTCAATTAATGTTCCCTGGAGTCAGGAGTTCCCTGGAGTCAGGGTTTGGACTTCAGCCTCCTGCTTCCAGTTATCGGTCTTATTTTTACAGTAGTTTCAAAACTTTTCCTTCTATACAGCACCATTGATAAAACATCTACGTTAAAGATGAAAAGTTTCTCTGCCATGAGGGTCACCCAGAGAGGTTCACAGCGTTATATGGAGAAGAGAAGAGGGAGGAGGGAGTTAGAGGTGACCCGGATGAGATGAGGTGGAATCAATAGAGGAGAGAGTGGGCTAGCCAGTAATCACTTCCTTATGTGCACTCCACAACTGGACCGCTCAGAGATGTTCACAGAGTTATACAGAGAATAGAAGAAGGAGGAAGGAGGCAGAGGTGGCCAGGAGGATAAAAGGGGGGAATGAAAAGGAGGGAGACAGATCCAGCCAGTAATCAGTTCCCTAAGTGTTCTCCACTGTCTGGAACACACGGAAATTCACAGAGTTGGCTAGAGTAGAGAGGGGTTAGGGAGGAGACACAGGCGACCTAGTGGAGAAAAAGGAGAGTCCAAAGGGAGAGAGATCAGTCAAGCCAGTAATCTCACTCCCTAGTGAAAAATGGGTGCTGAAGATTGGGTTCTTAAAGGTACAAAATTGGTAACAAATACATAAAAGCAAAAATTAAAAATCTAGAGTCGAGTTTGGAATTTCAAAAATACAACGTTAAAGAAAAGAAGAAGGAAAAGAAAGAGAGAAAAAACAAACAAACAGACAAAAACAAAGTCGCAAAAATTATAAAGAAAATATAGGTATAAAATTGATTACAAATACCAAAAAGCAAAAGTTAAAAATCTAGAGTAGAGTTTGGAATTTCAAAAATACAATGTAAAAAAAAAA
>NW_011494945.1:6371326-6373192 GCF_000754665.1 Bison bison bison | reverse complement strand
ATATATATAGGTACAAAATTGATAACAAATATCAAAAAGCTAAAATTAAAAATCTAGAGTAGAATTTGGAATTTCAAAAATACAATGTTAAAGAAAAGAAGGAAAAAAAAAAACAAGGTCAAAAAAATTATAAAAAATATATATATGAAGTTTGCTTTTAAAAAAATAGGGTCTTTTTTTTGCAAAGTAATAATAGGTTATAAAAGTGAAAATTAAAGGAATAATAGAGGACTTAAAAAATTTTTTTTAATTGAAAAAAAAAGAAAGAATGATCGTAAAAATAGTAAAAATATATCTAGGACTTTCTCTGGTTTTGTTGTCGGTATTGTGGGTTCAGTTCATTTTCGGCTAGTTCCTTGGTCCGACTTATATTTCTCAAGATCTATAGGCCCCTTCCTATGTAGACGGTACTAACCACAGGGTTTTAATCTATTGCCTGTAGCTTCCAAGGAGGTTCCCTTTGTTATAGCTTCTTCTGTTTGCTGGTCTCTTCAGTGTCTGGTTTCTGCCCTGACACAAAAGGGACGGTGGAGGACATTTTTTTTTTTTTTTTAGGCTCACTTGTTCAGTCACGCTGTGGGGAGGGAGGGACGCTGCAAACAAATAACACTGGCGTGTGCGCACAGTGCCTCAGCCTCACTGGGTCTGCCCCCACTCACCGCGCGTGTAGCCTCCCTGCCCACACTGCTCAGTCTCTAGGTTGCTCTCCCGGGAACCATCCGTGGCCAGCTCTGGGCTGCTTGCACCTCCCAGGTCCAAGCCGCTCAGGTTCAGGCACTCGGGTAGTCCTCAGAGGCGCAGACTCAGTTGGGCCTGCGTTTTGTGCCCTTCCCAGGTCCGAGCAACTCAGGTGATGAGGTGTTTGGCGAGTGCGATTGCTGCAACTTATCGCCTCCCCGCCGCTCAGTTATCTAGGTGTACAACCGGCGCACCTTCTCAGGTGGATGTTGACCATCCAGACCCCCAAGAAGTCTTAGTTAGCAAAGAAGCCTGCTTACAGTTTTATAGATAATGTCTCTCTGGGGCTGCCATTGCCCCCTTCCAGCTCTGGCTGCCTGTCACCGGAGTGGAAAGGTCTGCAGCCGGCTATCTCCGTTCAGTCCTTTGTTCAGTGCGCGGGCCTGGCGGCGTCTTAGGTTAGGGATGGCTTTTCGCGTGGTAGATATCCCACAGTCTGGTTTGCTAGCCCAAATTATTTCACTCAGATAGCGCTTGGGGTATTCAGGCCAGATCCTTACTCTAAGCGATGCAGCCCACACCACGCCTCCCTGCCCAGCCCCCACTTGCTAATGGCATGTGCAGGCCTCTGCGCTGCTTCTCCACTGGGGGAGTTACCCTAGGGCTCGTAATCTGCGGGTTTTAATTGTTTATTTATTTTTCCTCCCTGTTATGTTGCCCTCTGTGCTTCCAAGGCTCCACACAGATTCGGCAGTGAGAAGGTTTCCTGGTGTTTGGAAACTTCTCTCTTTTTAAGACTCCCTTCCCGGGACGGAACTCCATCCCTCCCTCTTTTGTCTCTTTTTTTGTCTTTTATATTTTTTCCTACCTCCTTTCGAAGACTTGGGTTGCTTTTCTGGGTGCCTGATGTCCTCTGCCGACATTCAGAAGTTGTTTTGTGGAATTTACTCGGCATTTAAATGTTCTTTTGATAAATTTGTGGGGGAGAAAGTGTTCTCGCCGTCCTACTCCTCCGTCATCTTAGCTTCTCCCCCACAGTTTTATTTTTTATTGATTGATGGATTGTCACACTGCATGGCTTTCAGAATCTTAGTTTCCCCAACCAGAGATTGAACCCAGGCCCTCAGTAGTGAAAGCACTGAGTCCTAACCACTGGACCACCAGAGAATTTCCCATACAGTTTAAATT
>NW_011494945.1:6362364-6371226 GCF_000754665.1 Bison bison bison | reverse complement strand
CAGTTTAAATTATTTTTTTTAATATGTTCAAATTGAGACTTAGAAATGATAAATATTCAGATTAATCTTTTGTACTGGGACAGAAAATGGGGCAGGTATTGCGCTCAATAGACAAGCAGGAAATTAATAAATCTCTTTATTACTTTGGAAGACTTCAGTTGTCTAGAAATTGCATCCTTGAATAGGCAAGGCCTTTGGTAGATAAGTGTATCTACTCTTGGGATGCCAAACCAGGAAAGACAGACTAGAGATGGTCCCCAGACTTGGTCCTTGCTGGAAGTGGTATATTAGAGGCTAGCAAAAATGTCAGAGCAGAGGAGGTGACCAAGGCAGGAGGATGTTAAAGAACAATGTAGTAACTTCACAAATCACCCAAGGCTTGGGTGACTTGAGCAGAGGAGCACTGAAGAGGCAGCTTGGTATACTCTAGAACTGCAGCTTTGAACTAGGAAAACTAAATTTATTCTTGATACTGTTGTCTGACCTTAGAAAATTTCAGTGTTGCTTCAGATCCCTAACTGATAAAATGGACATAATAGTATCTGTGATTCCTAAATCATGGGGATCTTGTAAAAATAAAAATGAGTTAATATACATGAAAATACTTGAAAAATTTTAAACTTCAATTAGAGTTTATAAGAAATTATCATTATTATCACTGGTCACCAAAATACTTGCAATATATCAGAGACTTCTATTTAGGTCATCTTTGTCATTTCTCTCTTTAGTTTGGCTTAAAACATTTATAATAATGATAATGCAAATGCTATTATTTAAAAAAAGCACTTTTGCATATATTTAACTCAACCCTGTCAACAACCCTATGATACAGTTATGATTTATTAGTTCCTGTTAAGGCGATTTTTCCAGTAGTCATGTATGGATGTGAGAGTTGGACTGTGAAGAAAGCTGAGTGCTGAAGAATTGATGCCTTTGAACTGTGGTGTTGGAGAAGACTCTTGAGAGTCCCTTGGACTGCAAGGATATCCAACCAGTCCATCCTAAAAGAGATCAGTCCTGGGTGTGCATTGGAAGGACTGGTGCTAAAGCTGAAACTCCAATATTTGGCCACTTCATACGAAGAGTTGACTCATTGGAAAAGACCCTGATGCTGGGAGGGATTGGGGGCAGGAAGATAAGGGGATGACAGAGGATGAGATGGCTGGATGGCATCACTGACTCGATGGACATGAGTTTGAGTAAACTCTGGGAGTTGGTGATGGACAGGGAGGCCTGGCGTGCTGCGATTCATGGGGTTGCAAAGAGTCGGACATAACTGAGCGACTGAACTGAACTGAGGTGCTGTTATTATCCTTACTGCCACTTTACAGATGATGAAACTGAGATACAGTTAATTTGAGTGAATGGCCCTAAATCTCACAGCTTCTAAGTGCCAGAGCTAGAACTCAAGCCTAGGAACTCTGGATCCAGAGTCTGTGCTTCTGACATATTTTTCTTAATATGTTCAAATTTTTTCCTTTATTTTGTATTTTTAAAAGTATTCTGTTTTCTTTCAGCTATTTTCAGCTAAAGTGATGGGTGATCCCTTTCTTGTGGGGGAGACAGGCCTGCTTGCGCTCAAATCTGCAGCAGACCAAGGACAGAACCAAGGCCAAGATTCCCAAATGCTGCTCCTGGAAATGTTTTCCAAACTTTTGGAACTCTTGACCCTCCGGCATAGGCTGATAGAGATGAGTCTGGAGACTGTACACTTGGCACGGTCAGTAGGGGGACTCACGATCCACATGGAGGGTAATAGACTCTGGGTCTTCATACCACAAGCCTTGCCGCCATCTGTGCTCCCAGAGTAGCCAGAGTGAGCTTTCTAAATGACTGAAATGATGACCTCCCTTCCACCTTCCCTCCCTCCCTGTTTCTCTTTTCAGGTCTCCCACAGGCCTCTCTCACTACTCAGCTAGTTTTGGTTCTCCTCTAAGCACCTGGGCTTTTTCTCCATTCAGCCATTGCCTTTTAATTAGATGCCTAATGTTGGTTTATTAGTTTTCCTGCTAATGTAAGCTCCCTAAATGTAAAAGCTCTGTCCGTGTTGTTTTCCATAGTATCCTATTGGGTATGAAGACTGACCCTCATCAAGCACCTAATGATACTGAGTGCTCAAATATAATTAAGTTGAATAGCAGAGAAGAACCAGTGGAGGGCCTTCAGAAAGGAAAGAATGAGTCAGTGATAGCATCCAGGTCTGGTGGAAGTATGAAATGTTCAACAGGCAGGGGGAGAGAATACTTGGTGAGTTCTGTTTTTGCTTTGCGCATGAGAGGATGGTAAGACATTTAAATGAACATTTCTCTAAACGGGAGAAATATGGAACTTGAGGATTTGTTGCAAACATATATGAGTTTCGTGTTCTGCCCCATGAGAGTCCCTGAAGACACAGAGAGTCCAGTTATCCACCATAAACCATGATCTAGGGCCTACTGTGTCCAGGGTCTGTACTGGGAACTTTCCATGTATTAGTTCATTTAATTCTCAGAATATTCTTATGTATAATAGATTAATGATGTCCTTATGATATGATATTATGATATAATAGCTTGCAAACATTTTACAACCAAGAAAGTAGAGGCTCAGAAAAGTAATTTTCCTAAGATCACATAACCAGAAAGTAGTAGAAGCAGAAATCAAACTATGGGCCAAGATAATATTAACCACTATGATACTATCTCCTCATAATTTCTGATCCTTGTTCTCAGGGAGTTCACAGTCTAAAAGTTACCCCTAATAAAGTTTAATATGATATTCTAGTCATATGAACGAAATACTGTGGGAGCACAGGAAGTGGAGTATTTCATTCTTTCTAAGTGAATCAGAGAAAGCTCTACAGAAGAAGGCCTAGGGATGATTGTGTACCTCCACAATTCAAATGTTCAAGCCCTAAGCCCTAGTACCTCAGAATGTGACCTTATTTGGAGATAGTCTTTACAGAGAAAATGAAATTATTAGAGTGGGCTCCTATGTAATATATCTGGTGTCCTTCTAAGAAGAGCTGGTTTGGACACAGATGTATCCAGAAGGAAAACTATGTGAAGCCATAAGGATGTGATGTTCATCTGTAAGATGAGGAGAGAACCTAGAAAATATCTTTCATTCAGAACCCTCAGAAGGAACCAGCTCTGCAACACTTTGATCTTGGACTTCTGTCCTCCAGAACTGAGACAGATTTCTGTTGTTTAAGCACCACCACCCCCAGTTCTTGGTACTGTTTCACAGCAGCCTAGCAAACTAATGTAGGTGTCATTTGAACTCAGCCTTAATGTACCAACTTCTCAAGATGAAGAAATGTGTTAAAATGCGGATAAGAGAAGAAAGGAAGGAATTCTAAACACAGAAGGCTGAAATGCCACAGCGACATCTGAATGGAGCCTGGCTGCAAGTCATGGGGGAGTAGAGCTCAGAGTTGAAGGAGGACAGAGATGGGGTCACAGGTTCTTACACAAAAGGGAGATGGTAATGGCCCAGAGTTGAATGACAGACTTCCCAAGGAGGACATGCAGAAGGTGAGAAGAGGACTGGGTTTGGAACTCCAGGAAACACCAGGAATTTGAAAATAAAGAGGAGAAGCCAGAAAGCAGTGGCAGCAGCAGTGGCGGGATGTGGGGATGTGGGCAGTGGTGCTTGCCCCCCACTCTCTGCCCCAGCCAGGGCCCTGGCATGGGATGGGTGCAGCTCTTTGAGGCCCATCATAGCAATGAGCAACTGTGTCATCAACAGCCTGAGGGAGCAGCTGGTGGGGGTCCCCTCCCAAGAAATCTGGGTGACCTGCACAGGGTCCTGAAGAGTCTCCAAAAAGGCCAATGGCATGGCATGGGTGGTGGGGGAAAGAAAGTGAAGTCGCTCAGTCATGTCCGACTCTTTGCGACCCCATGGACTATAGCCCTCCAGGCTCCTCTGTCCATGGGATTCTCCAGGCAAGAATACTGGAGTGGGTTGCCATTGGGTGATGGGGGAAGGCTGCTTCAAAAGAAAAAGAAAAAAAAGGAGAAGCCAGTGAAGACAGAGTGGTTATGAGGCAGAAGCATGGAGATCCTGGATTCAGGAGAACAAAATGGTTCAAGGAGCAGACAGGCCATCCCCGAGGATCTCTGAGAAAAAATGGTCAACTTTCTACTGAGAGCAATACTGGTAACCTCAGGAGCGCTCGGAAGACAGAAGCCAGCTTGCAGGAAATGAGAGTTGGGGAAGTGCCCAAGCATATCTCCTCCTACCTTAACTACTATCTTTAACCATCATAGCTGAGGGCAGACTCAAAACCTTGTGACTCATTCATTTCACACCGGACTTGGCTACTTTTGTTTTGACTTTTGCTTTTGTGCTTATTCAGATGGCTTGGTTTTCCTACCACTTACTTTCCTTTTAGGGAAATTAACAGCAAATGTTCTTGGCTTTTTTTTTTTTTTTTTTTCCACTTTTAGTCTCTATAAGGATTTGGCGTGTGAGATGGGTTTTGAAGAGTTCCATTTGTATCTGAGGCCTGTTCACTTTGAATCTGCATCACACAAGGACAAGGTGGTCCATCCACCTCCTGTCTTTATAACCTCTCTGCTGGAGGACAGTGACTGCGTAGACAGGTGAGCCTTGAGAGAGTCAAAGTAAAAATAATGAAACAGTAGAATGGCAGTGAAAAATAGTTTCTATCAGCACCACAAATGCAATTGCATTCTAATCTCTCCCTTATAATCTATCTGCCATGATGTCAATATTTTCTTTTCCTTTTAATAGGATGGGAAAAAATAAGATCTCAATCAAGGGGGATAATTGGGTTAAAAACATTGAATAACTGAAAAATGGAAGAATCAGATTAGAGAGCTCAAATGGATGGAATCTTAGGCTCAGCAACTGCCCAGGGCAACCATGTTGCTTCCAGATAGAATGGAGTGTGAGGGTTGGTCTGATGGAGCAAGAATCATGGATCCCTGCCCAGATCTCTGCTCTTACTTTCCCTGGGACCAGGAAAGAGTCAGTCAAGGTTTTTAGCAACTGCTTGCTCAAAACTCTAATGCAATGTGTATCTAATATGTATGGCAATATTTCTGTCAGGCTCTTTTGTTTGCCAGTATAAGAAGCCAACTCAAACCAGTGAAACCTCTTTTTCATGCCCCATAGGTTTAGCCCATTGCCCCAAAGAAAACACTCTTACTAGTAACAGACCAGAATCTACTCAGTGGGGGAAGGGAATCTTCCCTCCCCCCCATACAAAGTCAGCCTTTGATGCCTACCAGGGATAAACTCATCTCCCTCTTCTTTCCTTGTCTGTCTTCCCCTGAGGGTCTTAGCTCTGTCCTGGAGATTCCTGATATGAGTCCCCCAAAAAGGAAGGCAGAGCTGACTCTAAAGGAGGGAAGGTCACCTTTGCTTTGCTATTGTGTATTACTGCTCAGAGTATAGCAGTATGCTAAAGGAGAGAGCATAGGCTGGAATGAAGGGGTTAGGACCACAGAGTGAATTTCTCAACCTCAGAAATTTGAAATCTGAGGTTGGAAAACTCTCTTTGAGAGGGCTGTTCTTTACATCAGAGGTAGTTTAATAACATCTCCAATCTCTACCTACCAGATGTCAGCAGTATGCTTTCCCTCATTTGTGATGATCAAAAATGTTTCCAGCCATTGCCACTTGTTCCCTGAAAGCAAAATCCCCCATGCTGTATCCTGTCATATAACCTAAACCAAAAAGGTGATTTATTGTAAAGATACAAAGATATCTCACAGAAGCTGAAGGCAGAAAGTGTGATTGGGCCTCAAACGAGGCTAGGTCTCCAACCTGGAGCCAAGCTGTTCTCTGGATCATCAAGGGCCTCCTGCCAGAGCTGTTATTTTACACTGCTGTGAAAATAGGCCATATTTTTGTTCAGCCAGAATCAACCAATCAACACAAACTGTCTGAATGTTCTGTGGCCTGGCCAAGTGGTGATTGGTCCTCCCACTGATGACCCAGAGATCCTTCAAGATCTGAAGCACTTTCTGAATTACCAGGGGAAGGTTTTTACATCCAAGGAACTTGTATCTTGAATTTGCATTTGTTTTATGTATGTTAATTCCTTCAAGTTATCACTTTGGAGTGCCATTACAACAACATATACCAAACACGAGCATTATTGTTGTTGTTCAGTCAGCATTATTGTTGTTCAGTCGCTAAATCAGATCCAACTTTTTGTGACCTCATGGACTGCAGCACGCCAGGCTTCCCTGTCCTTCACTGTTTCTCAGAGTTTGTTTAAACTCATGTCCATTGAGTCGGTGATGCCATCCAACCATGAGCATAGTGACTTACATTTTGAGAAGCACATTCATGCATATTATCTCCGTTAAGATAGGTGATATTTCCATTTACAGATGAAGGAACCAAGATTCCTAGATATTCAATTACTTGACAAAGTCTTAGAGTTCTGAATGAAGGACCATGTCCCAAGGCAGAAACATGGCTGCAAAGACCATTTAGATGATTGTTGGAGCCATGGGAGAGAGTGAGGAAGTGAATAAATGGGGCCAAGTCAGTGAGGGGCCTGTGCAAATGAGGTCAAGAAGGTAAGAGGAAATATGGAAGAGAGCAAAGGAATAGTGATCATGAGAAAAGAATTTCAGAAAGTCTATCTCAGATGGTTACCACAACCAAACTGCAAGAAGATTGAGGCCAGTAAGGACTGAAAAGACCCTGGAGCCCTTCAGCTTTTGGATGGAAATACTAAGTCTTGTGTAAAATCTGTCCTTGCTGTTACTACTGGTATTTCAGAGCCGATCATGTCACTCTGTCCCTTCAGAACAGGCATCTCCTGGCTAACTGTACGGCACATCAAAACAACATCATGTTTCTTCTTGCAGATATTCTCCTGCTACTCTTGTCTTAGCTATTTCCGAAGTGGATGATAACCAAATTGGCAAATTTAGTTTTTATACAAAGGAAGCCATTCTTAAGGTAAATTATTTTTTTTCTAAAAAGGAAATGAAAGTAAAATTAAGCAACTTGTTTGCGTATTCCTTAAAAAGTATAATGTTTAATTCATATTAGTTTGACCCCGTATACAAGAAAAGATTTCACCTTCATAAATAATGATGATGGCTTTCCTTGTCTGACATGTAATACCTCTTGAGATAACCTCTGCTTGGTATTAAAAAGAAACCCATGTTGGGACTTCCCCAGCAGTCCAGAGATATTTTCAAACCTGGTGTTATTTTTCCCTGCCACTCAGATGGACTTCTTTGCTTCTGTGTGTGTATGTGCAGGTTTGTATTTGTGTGTGTATGTTTTAAACATTAATCTAATGTTGGCAGTTTTACAAGAGCCTGCCTTTGAGCGTATGTTTGCTAGTTCATCAGAGCCTATGTATCCTGTATCTGACAACTGGGGAAACCTGATGGTGTCCAGATACAGAGCAATTTGGCCTAGAGCCTGCCCTCACAGGATGAAATACTGCTTAGGGAGAAACCAGCTTTAGGCCTGTCGCTGAGGAGCAAGGGTCTCAGCAAATCCAACAGTTTGATCCATGTATTTACGTGTTGAGTGAGTGGTGATCCCCACCCTCAACTTAATCTCTTTCTGTAAGAGAGAAATTGCTAATTACTTTCACATTTTCTTCCTTTAGCTCTTGTGCCATTCAGGAGTGGAAAATATGCAAGTGACCCTAGCATGCCAGGCTACTCAGAAGAATGCTTTAATGGTGGCTGTCCAGCAGGCATCCTTCTATCACACACCCCGTGGGAGCTGTCCCGCTATCAAGGTCAGCCGTAAGAGAAGCCTGAGGCATTCTCCCTCCATTCCCCTTCCCCTCCCTCACTTTGACACTCCTCCCTACTTTCTTTCTTCCCATCCTTCCATCTCCCTCCTTCCCTTTCTCCCTTTTTGACCATTTCCCCCTATCTTTTTATTTTCTTTCCTTCCCTCTTCCCCTCCCTTTCTCCTTTCCTAATACATAGTAACACATGATCAGATTCTTACTGGGTCTCTTAATTTACAGAGCTTTGCTAATAATTTTAATTTTTCCGTTGTGTGTAATGCTGTAATATTGACTAGCTAGAATCAACCAGCAGAAAATAGCCTGTTCCTCCACTCCTACCCTTTGTAGATAAATGATTCCATTGTTTTCTGTTTTATCATTCCTGTATTTCTTATTGCAAAAGTAAGCATACATTTGCCCTTCTTTTTGTCACAAAAGGTAACACAAAATATATTCTCTTGAACTTTTTAGTTGTTATTGAGATATAATTCACATTACATAAAATTCACCCATTTAACATATAATTCGCAGGATCATACCATCATCACCACCATCTAATTCCAGAATATTTCCTCATTCTCAAAAAGAAATCCTAATCCGCATCCCCCACTTTCCTCATCTCCTAGCAACGAGTAATCCACTTTCTGTCTCTGTAGACTTCCCTATTCTAGACATTTCATATAAATTGAATCGTACAACATATGGCCTTTTAGGTCAGAATTCTTTCACTTAGGCACAATGTTTTCAAGTTTCATCCATGTCGTAGCATGTACCAGTACTTCATTTTCTTTTTGTTTTATTTTTTACTGATGAATAGTATTCTAGTATATGTATATACCACATTTTATTTATCCATTTATCAATTGACAGACCTTGGGTTGTTTTTACTTTTTGACTATTATAAATAACACTGCCATGAACATTTAAGTATAAGTTTTTCGAAGGACATATGCATGTTTTGAGTTTCCTAACACTTATTATTGTCTTTTTAATTTTAGCCACCCTAATAGGGTAAAATGATTTCTCATTGTGACTTTGATTTGTATTTTTCTAATTACTTATGATGTGACATTGAGCATATTTCCATGTGCTTATTGACTATTTGTATATATATATATATATATATATATATTTAA
>NW_011494945.1:6358690-6359503 GCF_000754665.1 Bison bison bison | reverse complement strand
AAGAGGAACACTTGAAGCAGGTGAGGACCACAGAAGCAGAGCTACCTGCTCTCCTGCTGCAGTACCCAGTTTGCAGCCCCAGGTGCTCCTGTCAGTCAGGGAGTTCTCAAGTTGTCCTCTTGTCGTATGAGCACTCATCTCCTGCCTTGGGCTCACATGCCTCTGTTCACTTGTCAGGGCTCCGGAAGCTTTCGTGTCTATTCAACTAGAAAAGGTGGGGCTGCGGGACATGATGCTGAACGCCTTCCTCCTCAGGAAACAAGCCATGGCTGACAGAATGAAAAACCTTGTGAGTAGAGTAAGAAGGGCTCCCTAAAGATCTCATCAGCTTTTACATTTGAGCAAGTAAGAAATCCTTAACTTGGAACCTGTTGCTTTCAGCCTATTTGGGTAAAACCATGGAAAATATAAAGAACTGAAAAAGAGAGTTCAATAAGAAATAGAAAGGAAGTCAGCTAATTGCAGTCTACTTTTTAAAATATGTACATTTTTCCAAGGGCACATTATGCTTTGTCACTTTCTAAACAGAAAGAGTTTCAGTACCTACTTGGAAACATTTGATGGTTCCTGAGTGACCCACAGGTGCTTAGGAGGTTTAGACAAGGTGAGCAAGGGCATTTGCCATCTGTTAGGTTGGCAATTCACCTGTTGGATTGCTGACATAACCACTCTGTTTTTCAGACACTACCACCATGTTTGCATTTAAGGATTTTATACTAACCTAACCTTTGGAAAATCCATAGATGGAGGAGCCTGGTAGGCTGCAGTCCATGGGGTCGCTAAGAGTCAGACATGACTGAGCGACTTCACTTT
>NW_011494945.1:6355798-6358590 GCF_000754665.1 Bison bison bison | reverse complement strand
CCCCATTTCTAAATGCCATCACGTTGGGGGTTGGGGGCTTCAATCTAAGAATTTATGAGGAGACGGAAACATTTAGTCCATCATAACTCTTTAAGAAGTTGGATCAGAATTTAAAAAGAAGCTTGAGGTGTAGGAGAATTAAGAATAAAATAGATGTAATCATATTTGTAGGAAGGGACTGGAAAAGAAATTGAGGCTAGAAACAAAAGATCCTCATAGTTGGGATTTTCGATGCACTGAGGGGAGTCAAGAAATTAAAGGTTCAATTTAGCAGTTTCTATTGTCTGGGCATGGTGGTAAGCTAAAGTGATGGATGAGCCTGGACTCATGGAATGTGCTGAACAACCCTTGGAGATGGAGGACATTACCCTTTCTTTCCAGGTGAAGAAATAGGCTGATAGGTTAAGGGACAGAGCCAAGATCACCTGCTGAGTGTCAGCACTGGGCTCTGATTACAGAGCTTGTTTTCTTTCCTCTTAGCTCACTCATATCCCTTCTAAGGCCCCTTGTGTCTTCTGAACTAGTATATTCTACTATTTTTAGGAGACTGGGATAGCCCAAGAGTCTTCAGAAAAAATCAAGATGGAAACTTTAGACTTTTTAACTCAAGATTTTTTTTCTTTTGCCTCATTTTCCTTTCCTTCAGTAATTCAGCTGTGGAAAGCCTTCTTTCTTTGAAAAAGAATGGGCTTTCCTTTGAAGGCTTAATGTTTTTCTTTTAGTTAGTATTTTAGAAAAATGTAAAAGAATCCCATCTATCTTTCCTTGTATTTATCCTCCATAAATAATAGGAATATTGGAAGATACAGATTTCCCTTTTTTTCTTCCCACTCTTCCTTCCCCTCTTGCCCATCATCCCTCCACCTCTCCCTCCTTCATTAATACATTGTACAGGGCAGCATATACAGCCCACCTCCATCTGCTTAGGTCGTACCAGAATGGCACCCTGAGATGATTCTTCAGATCTTGTACCCTGAAGTTCATCAGCTGTATTTCTTGAGAGGCCCCTATACAAAGCACTCCAACTAGCCACCTTGTAAGATGGAGAAATTTTTCGGAGAGCACTTTAGACAACTCTGTTCTGGAAATAGTCACATTTAGTGCCTCACCCTTTCATTGTACAAAGTGGTATCTCTTCCATGTGCTCCCTTACTTGTTCTCTTCTCTTCTCTCCCTTCTACTCTCTCTCACCCCTAGGGTACCAGGCCATTTACATGTATTTGTGATCAGTTATAGCTGTTAGATAATTTTACTGTCAGTACCACAAGACTTACAAATTCAGCAAATTTAATTCACTTTGGTTTGAAATATTGTAGGAAATAAGTTCTGGTCTGAGAAATCATAGTGGAGTGGGTCCAAGCAGAAGAAGAAATTCCAGAATTGTGAATGGCATAGAAGGCATGCTGTTAGCCCCAATTCCAAAAGTCTCAGATGCCCTAACTCATCCTTCAAAAAGATTCCAGGCTACCAAAAGGTACTGCACGGGGGTAGCAGTGGGGGGTTGTTTATAATAACAAAAGTATCCTCTTTTAAGTCATTTAATACAAGTATTATGGGATTGGAGGATGCCTAAACTTCCAGAGTGACCAGCATGTGTTAAAAATTTTAAGACCTTGTCTGAAAACATTGTATGAACACTAAGAAGGCTTAGCTTCTAATACGCTCCAGTCTATGAAGGAGAGTCAACAGTTCCCAATTTCAACCTCTTTTCTCTTCTCCCTCTTTTCCTTTATCTTTCTCTTCCTGTCTTCCCCTCCTTCCCTCTCTATTTTTCAAACTCCAAAGAAGGTAGAACATAAGGAAGAAGAGTATGAGCATGTCCAAGTTTTCCACTTCTATTTTAAACAGAAAAGGACAGAACTACCCTCACTATCCTACCAAGGGTTTTTCCATTGCTTAGAATAATAGAATGGTAACTGTCAGAGAGGCAGGGCCTCTGCAGATATGTATCTGTAAACTAGGGACATCCTGTTATATCCTGATCTCATCTCACTGTGACGAAGAAAGAGGTTTGTATTCTGTAACAATTACGAATACTCTGAATAACTGAGGCATACCAATGACACTCTAGTCTAATCCTGGCAAATTTAGAATGAAAAAGAAAATGACAGGCAAATCTTCTCTGCTCCTCAAGATGCCATTAATCTGACACATGGCCAGAGTTCAAGTGTCCTAAATCCACACTTCAGTGTGTGGATGGGAGATTTAAGACCAGTGTGTCTAGTCAAGAGGACCCTTACAAGGCCACATCAATCCAGGGACCCCTACAGTTCAGACCAGGAAGGTACAAAGGGACACTGGGAGTACAAACACTGGGCCAGGCTATGAAGTTTGGGAGTGGGGAGGGACTGCTGGTGCATGCTTTAGGCACAGTGTGGTCCCCAACAAGGCTGGTGACACAGCAGCATGCCCAGTGAATAGAAGAGGAACACTTGAAGCAGGTGAGGACCACAGAAGCAGAGCTACCTGCTCTCCTGCTGCAGTACCCAGTTTGCAGCCCCAGGTGCTCCTGTCAGTCAGGGAGTTCTCAAGTTGTCCTCTTGTCGTATGAGCACTCATCTCCTGCCTTGGGCTCACATGCCTCTGTTCACTTGTCAGGGCTCCGGAAGCTTTCGTGTCTATTCAACTAGAAAAGGTGGGGCTGCGGGACATGATGCTGAACGCCTTCCTCCTCAGGAAACAAGCCATGGCTGACAGAATGAAAAACCTTGTGAGTAGAGTAAGAAGGGCTCCCTAAAGATCTCATCAGCTTTTACATTTGAGCAAGTAAGAAATCCTTAACTTGGAACCTG
>NW_011494945.1:6352686-6355167 GCF_000754665.1 Bison bison bison | reverse complement strand
TTTTCACTTTCATGCATTGGAGAAGGAAATGGCAACTCACTCCAGTGTTCTTACCTGTAAAATCCCAGGGACAGGGGAGCCTGGTGGGCTGCCATCTATGGTGTCGCACAGAGTCAGACATGACTGAAGTGACTTAGCAGCAGCAGCAGCAACCTTTGGGGTGCCATTTCCTTCTCCATAAAATTTAAACCTTTAGTCAATTAAAAGTGTTGCTTAATTTTATGAATATCATTTCATTATTCATTACTTTTTTGATGAGGGAGTCCTTAGGCTAATATATAGTTATTTGGGAATGAAATGACGAGGTTTATAATCTCTAGGCTTTGTTCTTTTATTACTGAAAAGGAAGGACTTCAATTTACCTAATTCAGTTCTACAAATTGGATATGATGGAAGCTAGGGCTTCTAGATTACTGCTCAGCAATGATGTGGGCAAACGACTCCTTCTGATAAGTACTTAAGTAAATTACTTTGATACATAAATTACTCTTTATAATATTAAAAAAAATACTGACCAAGTGAAAATGTATTAGCTCATTAACTGCCCTTCAGGAATATCCAATGCCTATCAGATTAGAAAGGATTCAGGCAAGATAATTGTTAGTTTTGTCAAGGTCTGGGATTTTAGCCCACTTATAAGCTAAGAAGGTAGCCTGTTACTGCTCTGAGGATGCTGACAGAGAACACTAGACTCTTAGGTCAGAGAAAAACGACTTTGTTACTCACAGCAGAGCCAGCATCATAAGCCTCACGTTTGTGTCATTTCCCTTTGCCTCCCAAGTCCCAGGGGCAACATGGAGGAGCCGAGGTTGAACACAGTTTTGTGTCAGAGTTGAAGAATACTGAGTTTAGGAATCTACCTCTATTATAGCAAACTTGCTCTATTTCATGGAGGGAGACATTACTTCATTCCTCCAGACTGCTCTCTGCAAACATAACCCTGAGAAATGGTTCAGGTAAAGAATAGTCAGGGTGTTGAATTCTTGGTGCACTCACAAGATGTGCAGGAGTAGAAAAGACCCACAGGGGGAGTACCTCCCAGTAGGTTGACCTTCAGAAAGAACATCTCAACTGTGTGACCTACTCCCACTTTAAGTTGGCTATAAGTTTGTGCACGTGTATTAGCTTGGGGAATTCTTATAGCCAATTGTCTAATAGGAAAACTATCATTCTCTTTTATCACAGGATGAAATTGGGAAAGTCAAGAGAGATGTTATAGTTGAATATTGCCAGAAGTGAGTATAATATATGTAAACAATACATTCTGATTTCTGACTCTGAACTCAATAAACAGCAGTATTATATAGAAATCTGGACAATTATTTAGCTGGTTTGTGTTTAAATAAGCCTATTTAACAGTCCTATTGTTGTTCAGACACTAAGTCATGTCCAACTCTTTGCAACCCTATGGACTGCAGCACAGTCCTTCACCAAGCCTCCCTGTCCTTCACCATCTCCTAGAGTTTACTTAAACTCATGTCCATTGAGTTGGTGATGCCATCCAACCATCTCATCCTCTGTCGTCCCCATCTACTCCTGCCTTCAGTCTTTCCCAGCATCAGGGTGTTTTCCAATGAGTCAGCTCTTTGCATCAGGTGGCCAAAGTATTGGAGTTTCAGCTTCAGCATCAGTCCTTCTGATTAATATTCAGAGTTGATTTCCTCTAGGATTGACTGGTTTGATCTCTATACTGTCCAAGGAACTCTCAAGAGTCTTCTCCAGAACCACATTTCAAAAGCATCGATTCTTCAGTGTTTATCCCCCTTTATATCCAACTCTTACATCCATATATGACTACTGAAAAAACCACAGTTTTGACTAGACAGACCTTTGTCGGCAAAGTGATGTCTCTGCTTTTTAATACACTGTCTAGTTTGGTCATAGCTTTTCGTTCAAGGAGCAAGCATCTTTTAATTTCATGGCTGCAGTCACCATCTGCAGTGATTTTGGAGCCCAAGAAAATAGTCTGTTACTGTTTCCACTGTTTCCCCATATATTTGCCATGAAGTGATGGGTCCAGATGCCATGATCTTAGTTTTTTGAATGTTGAGTTTTAAGCCAGCTTTTTCACTCTTCTCTTTCATCTTTATCAAGAGGCTCTTTAGTTCCTCTTTGCTTTCTGCCATTAAGGTAGTATCATCTGCATATCTGAGGTTATTGATATTTCTCCCAGCAATCTTGATTCCAGCTTGAGCTTCATTCAGCCTGGCATTTCTCATGATGTACTCTGCACATAAGTTAAATAAGCAGGGTGACAATGTACAGCCTTGAAATACTGCTTTCCCAGTTTTGAGACAGTCTGTTGTTCCATGTCTAGTTCTAACTGTTGCTTCTTGACCTGCACACAGGTTTCTTAGGAGGCAGGTAAGGTAGTTTGGTATTCCCATCTCTTTAAGAATTTTCCACAGTTTGTTGTGATCCACACAGTCAAAGCTTTGGCATAGTCAGTAAAGCAGAAGTAGATGTTTTTCTGGAACTCTC
>NW_011494945.1:6351187-6352586 GCF_000754665.1 Bison bison bison | reverse complement strand
GTTTTTTTAAGGAATCTCCACACTGTTCTCCATAGTGGCTGTACTAGTTTGCATTCCCACCAACAGTGTAAGAGGGTTCCCTTTTCTCCACACCCTCTCCAGCATTTATTGCTTGTAGACTTTTGGATCGCAGCCATTCTGACTGGCGTGAAATGGTATCTCATAGTGGTTTTGATTTGCATTTCTCTGATAATGAGTGATGTTGAGCATCTTTTCATGTGTTTGTTAGCCATCTGTATGTCTTCTTTGGAGAAATGTCTATTTAGTTCTTTGGCCCATTTTTTGATTGGGTCATTTATTTTTCTGGAGTTGAGGTGTAGGAGTTGCTTATATATTTTTGAGATTAGTTGTTTGTCAGTTGCTTCATTTGCTATTATTTTCTCCCATTCTGAAGGCTGCCTTTTCACCTTGCTAATAGTTTCCTTTGTTGTGCAGAAGCTTTTGAGTTTAATTAGGTCCCATTTGTTTATTTTTGCTTTTATTTCCAATATTCTGGGAGGTGGGTCATAGAGGATCCTGCTGTGATATATGTTGGAGAGTGTTTTGCCTATGTTCTCCTCTAGGAGTTTTATAGTTTCTGGTCTTACATTTAGATCTTTAATCCATTTTGAATTTATTTTTGTGTAAGGTGTTAGAAAGTGTTCTAGTTTCATTCTTTTATAAGTGGTTGACCAGTTTTCCCAGCACCACTTGTTAAAGAGATTGTCTTTAATCCATTGTATATTCTTGCCTCCTTTGTCAAAGATAAGGTGTCCATATGTGTGTGGATTTATCTCTGGGCTTTCTATTTTGTTCCATTGATCTATATTTCTGTCTTTGTGCCAGTACCAGACTGTCTTGATAACTGTGGCTTTGTAATAGAGTCTGAAGTCAGGTAGGTTGATTCCTCCAGTTCCATTCTTCTTTCTCAAGATAGCTTTGGCTATTCGAGGTTTTTTGTATTTCCATACAAATTGTGAAATTATTTGTTCTAGCTCTGTGAAGAATACCATTGGTAGCTTGATAGGGATTGCATTGAATCTATAAATTGCTTTGGGTAGTATACTCATTTTCACTATATTGATTCTTCCAATCCATGAACATGGTATATTTCTCCATCTATTAGTGTCCTCTTTGATTTCTTTGACCAGTGTTTTATAGTTTTCTATATATAGGTCTTTAGTTTCTTTAGGTAGATATATTCCTAAGTATTTTATTCTTTCCATTGCAATGGTGAATGGAATTGTTTCCTTAGTTTCTCTTTCTGTTTTCTCATTATTAGTGTATAGGAATGCAAGGGATTTCTGTGTGTTGATTTTATATCCTGCAACTTTACTATAATCATTGATTAGTTCTAGTAATTTTCTGGTGGAGTCTTTAGGGTTTTCTATGTAGAGGATCATGTCATCTGCAAATAGTG
>NW_011494945.1:6347598-6348126 GCF_000754665.1 Bison bison bison | reverse complement strand
ATTCTGGCAGTTTGTGGAGTTCTCTTTATTGTGGCGTTTCCTCACTGTGTGTGGGTTTGTACAGGTGGCTTGTCAAGGTTTCTTGGTTAGGGAAGCTTGTGTCAGTGTTCTGGTGAGTGGAGCTGTATTTCTTCTCTCTGGAGTGCAATGAAATGTCCAGTAATGAGTTATGGGATGTCTATGGTTTTGGGGTGACTTTGGGCTGCCTGTATCTTGGAGCTCAGGGCTGTGTTCCTTACTGCTGGAGAATTTGCTTGGTATGTCTTGCCCTGAAACTTGTTTCGCCCAGAGAGGTTTACAGCATTATATGGAGAAGAGCAGAGTGAGGAGGGAGTTAGATGTGACCCGAATGAGATGAGGTGGAGTCAATAGAGGAGAGAGTGGGCTATTCAGCATCTCTTCCTTATGTGCACTCCACAACTGGACCACTCAGAGTTGTTCACAGCGTTATACAGAGAAGAGAAGAAGGAAGAAGGTGGCAGAGGTGGCCAGGAGGATAAATGGGGGGAATGAAAAGGAGGGAGACAG
>NW_011494945.1:6345938-6346453 GCF_000754665.1 Bison bison bison | reverse complement strand
CGCTGCTCAGGCTCTAGGTTGCTCCGCCGCGAACCATCCGCGGCCTGCCCTGGGCTGCCTGTACTTCCCGGGTCCAAGCCGCTCAGGTTCAGGCACTCGGGTAGTCCTCAGAGGCGCAGACTCTCAGTTGGGCCTGCGTTTTGTGCCCTTCCCAGATCCGAGCAGCTCAGGTGATGAGGTGTTTTGCGCGCGCGATTGCTGCGACTTATTGCCTCCCCACAGCTCGGTTATCTAGTTTTGCACCGGCACACCTTCTCAGGCAGATGTTGACCATCCAGACCCCCAAGAAGTTTTAGTTAGCAAAGAAGCCTGCTTACAGTTTTATAGATAATGTCTCTCTGGGGCTGCGATTGTCCCCTTCTGGCTCTGGCTGCCTATCACCGGAGGGGGATGGTCTGCCGCCAGCTATCTCTGTTCAGTCCTTTATTCCGTGTGTGGGTCTGGCGGTGTCATAGGTTAGGGCTGGCTTTTCGCGTGGTAGATATCCCACAGTCTGGTTTGCTAGCCCAAATTAT
>NW_011494945.1:6336548-6345838 GCF_000754665.1 Bison bison bison | reverse complement strand
GCTTGCTAATGGCGTGTGCAGGCGTCTGCGCTGCTTCTCCACTGGGGGAGTTACCGTAGGGCTTGCAATGTGCGGGTTTTAATTATTTATTTTTCCTCCCTGTTATGTTGCCCTCTGTGCTTCCAAGGCTCGGCACAGATTCGGCAGTGAGAAGGTTTCCTGGTGTTTGGAAACTTCTCTCTTTTTAAGACTCCCTTCCCGGGATGGAACTCCGTCCCTCCCTCTTTTGTCCCATTTTTTGTCTTTTGTATTTTTCCCTACCTCCTTTCGAAGACTTGGGTTGCTTTTCTGGGTGCCTGATGTCCTCTGCCGGCTTTCAGAAGTTGTTTTGTGGAATTTACTCAGCGTTTAAATGTTCTTTTGATGAATTTGTGGGGGAGAAAGTGTTCTCCCCGTTCTACTCCTCCGCCATCTTAGCTCCTCCTTCTAGCTTGAAGGATTTTGAGCATTATTTTGCTAGCATGTGAAATGAGTGTAATTGTGTGGTAGTTTGAACATTTTTTGGCATTGCCCTTCTTTGGGATTGGATTGAAAACTGACATTTTCCAGTCCTGTGGCCACTGCTGAGTTTTCCAAATTTGCTGTCATATTGAGTGCAGCATTTTAACAGCATCATCTTTTAGAATTTGAAATAGCTTAGCTGGAATTCTATCACCTCCACTATTTTTTTCATAGTAATGTTTCCTGGATGAAAGCAAATTGAACTGTCCTCTGACACACAGAGGAAGCAGTATCAGAAATGACAGATAAGAGGCACTTGGAAGAGGTTCATGCCTTTGTGTTCAGGCAATAGCAATCTGACCAAGTCAGAAGTTTCTTCTTGACAGAAGTCCTCTATTCTCTTTGAAAAATCTCCAGGGACTTAGCGAACTTCTGTGAGAGATTGAACAACTTGAATTCACCTCTGCACATTATCTCTTCTTCTGACTTCAGGTTCAACCGCCATATGTCTCACTATGCTCTTCGGGGGCAGATCATAGCATACTGCAACAGCCTGAGAGCCCTACTGGACGATTTCCCTACTATCAGAGATACTTTTTTCATGGTGGGACAACGACAAGAAAATAAGGAGTTGAGGGACTCCAGTGATGGCCTCAAGAATGACCCCAGGTGTGGAATTTTCTTTTGAGCTTGTTATTCCCCCATCCCCTCCCCACTCCTCCCAGGGTAGAGGTTTATTGAGTTTGGTGTTTAACCTTGATTTTCTGTCCAGAAGGGCAAAAGAAAAGAGTTAATACTCTAAGAATAAGAGTATCTTTGTATTTGAATACAGAAGGAGTTCTTTGTTTATGGGCTGTATGACTGCTTTTTCAATCTATGAAGTTTTGTTTTGCCCTGGAGTACCCAGAAATTTTCATCAGTCACACCCTTTTACATAAGCCAGAATCTAAAATAAGCAAACAAATAAGTAGACATAATCTAGAACTGTTGTGGCTTTAAATATTCAGGAAAAAAAAAAAAAACAAACTATACTTCAGTGCTTTGGGTAAATCAGTGTCCTTCTGTACTTCTCTGATATTAGTCAGTTCAGTTCCATTGCTCAGTCGTGTCTGACTCTTTGCGAGCCCATGAATCGCAGCATGCCAGGCCTCCCTGTCTATCACCAGCTCCTGGAGTTCACTGAGACTCACGTCCATCGAGTCAGTGATGCCATCCAGCCATCTCATCCTCTGTTCTCCCCTTCTCCTCCTGCCCCCAATTCCTCCCAGCATCAGAGTCTTTTCCAATGAGTCAACTCTTCACATGAGGTGGCAGTGTCCTGCTAAGGATTCTAAGACACCCCAAGCTTATGAGATTGTTGTGATTGATTGGCAATGACCATGGTCAAGGAAAGGGAGAAAGGAGGCCTCCCTGCTTGTGTTTGCCATCTCCTTGACTAGAAGAGTCCCATATATTCTATAGGTTTAAAATTCTAAGATGCTACTTAATCCTTAAAGAGCTGAAACATACTGTTTAGTTTTAGCAGAGACACCCTGCCCCTGAACCAGAACCTAAATAGAAGAGGGGCCAGGGGAAGCTCTCCTGCAAAGAAGGATGCCCCTTGAGAGCTCTGTGGCCTTCATGGCTCTAGAGTAGACTGGAGTCTGGAGACTAGGCTGACGCTTGGCCATACTCCCAGGAGCAAGGAGTAGTGGTGTTGGCTGATGGGTGATTGAAGAAGGGACTAAGAGAGACGACACTAATACTCAAGCCCTTACTGTGTGACAGGCAGAGCCACCACTCTCCCACACAGCTGCTTTATGAATAAGAAAGTGCTGTTTCCTCTGGGCAGGGGTAGTCCCATGCCAGGGTGCAGAGTTTGGCGAGTCAAGTATAGGCTGGATTTTAGCTACTGTTGGTTGCCTCAGGGCACAAACTGAACAATGGCACATGGTAGCCTTGGTGCCAAGAGCTGTATAGCAATGAATTAAACATGGTTCCCGCCCTTCAGGCAAGGGGAAATAGACAATGACCAAACATTGTGATAAAAAATAAAACTAAAGTATAATGAAAGAACCCACCAGGAAATATTCAGTATTATCTGAAGGATCAGGGAGGTGGGGATGAAGAACTAGGTGGGCTTCAGGGAAGGGGGTACACTAAACCTGGGTCTTGAAAAGACTAGTGTTTCAGGTGGACAAGGAAAGAAATTCAATTCAAGCTGGGAGACCCACATAAATATGAGACAGCATATCTCATGATATGAGACAGCCATGTGGACCTCCCCGTGGCTCCTGTTCCAGGGTATATGAGAATGAATTTGGGAAGCAGAATAGATAGTGCAACGGGCAAGATCCAGAAGTCTGCTCTTTGTCCTTCAACAAACAGGCTTCCTTGGTAGCTCAGACAGTAAAGCATCTGCCTGCAGTGCAGGAGACCTAGGTTCAATCCCTGGGTCAGGAAGATCCCCTGGAGATGGAAATGGCAACCCACTGCAGTATTCTTGCTTGGAGAATTCCGTGGACAGTGGAGCCTGGTGGGCTACAGCCCATGGGCTCACAAAGAGTCGAACATGACTGAGTAACTAACACTTTCACTTTCAAACAGGGAGAAGGGGGGCAAGATGATTGTTGGTGCCCATTTAGGAACCTACTGAAACTGCGCAGACAAGAGATGTTTAGGGAGGTTAAATCAGCGAGGTGCTGGGTTTAATGCAGAACTGAGTGAGGAGAAGGAAGAGGAATCTAGGATGTTACCCAAAGTCTCTGGCTTGTGAATAAAATGATGGTAGTCTTGCTGTTGTTTAATGGGTACAGAATTTCAGTTTTGGAAGATGGAAAAAAAATTTTTTCTGGAGATAAATGGTGGCAGGTTGCACAACAGTGTAAATGGACTTAATCCACTGAAATGTGCACTTAAAAACAGTTAAAATGGTAATTTTATGTTATGTATATTTTATCACATTTTTTTAATGGGGGGAAAAAAAGAATGGTCATGCCATTAAGAGGAGAGATGTGGAGGGGGAGATAATGAATCACAGCTCAGAGGCACCAGCTATGAATATCTTTCCTTGGTCTCCCAACAAGTCTCAGACTCTTCTTATTCTAGATGTTCTCCACTTTCACATACTTCCATTCCTCCACACATCCATCACAGCATCATGCTTGCAAATCTAGCTGCCTCTGGAATGTAAGATCCTTGAGGGCAGAGCCTATCTTCACTTCATACCCTGGGTGTGTACCTCTGCCTTGGACCTTGGTTTGAAAGAGAGGATGGGGAGGGGTAAATGAGCCCTCAGGAAGTGGAGGCAGTTCCAGCCCCTTTGATTCAATTATGAAATAATAGACCATGTCATCATCTGCTGCTAGGAATCTGGTATGAGGCTTAAGGAAGATTTGGAGTTACTGAAAAAAGGAAATGGACATGAGAGCTGATCAAAGGAAAGAAAACCAATTTTTCTTGGCGTGACACAGCTCAGACTGGAAACCATTTATTTGTTGCATCAATAAATTTAGCGGTGTGATTTCCTCCAGCTGTGCTCAGCAACATGTGACTAGAAGCAGAAAGCAGACTAGCTAGAGGGATCCAGAGTTGGAGTTTTGCTAGATGGATGGGCTGTAAGTACGAAGAAGTAAAGAATTGAAGGTGCTGGTGGGAGTGTAGTTCGCATGATCAGCTGTGCTCATTGTTGATTGTAGTGTTTCTTTGGAGCACCTTTGAACAAATAACAGAGATAGGATGAGATTAAGCTGGTTTTGATCTGCTCCAGGACAGGACACTTGCAAACTATGGTGGGGCTTCCCTGGTAGCTCAGATGGTAAAGAATCCACCTGCAATGCAGGAGATATGGGTTTGATCCCTGTTCAGGACGATCCCCTGGAGAAGGAAATGGCAACCCACTCCAGTACTCTTTCTTGCCTGGAGAATTCAATGGACGGAGAAGCCTGGTGGGCTACAGTCCATGGGATCGCAAAGAGTCAGACACGACTGTGTGACTAACTTTAACTTTCAGGACAGGATAGTCTGACTTTTTGGTGGCTGAAATAAGAGAAGTTCTCCAAGCTAACACCACCATACTTTGTTTCTGAACTTCAAATTACCTGTTTAAAATACTGAGACTTGAGACTAACCCAAGTAGAGTTTTAAAAATTTTAAGTTTCATATTCAGAATGTTTGATATGGAAAACATTAGACCTCAGTTAAAATGAATTACATTTTATTTTAGGAAATGAAATGGGTCATCTGAATTTCTCCTAAGGACCCAGAAATAATGACAATCAAAAACTGCCCCAGTGATTTCCAAAATGCTCTCTAGAAGGTGAAACCCTCCCATTGAGAGTCCTTGCTATAGACAATGGAGTGTGAATGGAAACTGCGCACAAGAGAGCTATGGGGTCAGTAGGACCTGAGGGGTAAAGAAGGAAGCATCTAAAAACCCTGGGTTCTGGTTTTGAGGACTTGGAGGTTATGGTTCTCTTAACACAGGACGAAGCCCAGGATCAGGGTGTGGGTGGGGGTGAGGAGTTCAGTTCTTGCCTTTTTTGACTGAGGTGGTCTGAGGCACTGCCAGCCAAGGTGGAACAAGTTGGGACCAAGGAACTATGTAAGGGCTTCTGAGGAACTGGCCATGTTCTATACCCCAGGCCAGGTAGTAGGTAACTGGGCTGTGTGAATCCTTAAACCAGACATATATGAATTATGTTTGTAACCAAAAAACTGCTATACTGGTGCCTAAGAAATGATAAAGTATTGAGTTGGCCAAAAACTTCAATTAAGTTTTTGTAATATCTTATGGGTAAACCTGAAACAACTTTTTGGCCAACCCAATATCTGAAGAGGGGCTTCCCAGGTGGCAGCTAGTGGTAAAAAACCCTCTTACCAATGCAGGAGACTTAAGAGATGTGGGTTTGATCCCTGGGTCGGGAAGATCCCCTGGAAGAAGGCATGGCAACCCACTCCAGCATTCTTGCCTGGAGAATCCCATAGACACTGGAGCCTGGCAGGCTACAGTCCATGGGGTCTCAAAGAGTCTGACACAACTGAAGTGACTTAGCACAACATAGGAAGGAGGAAGGAAAAGAGGGCCTGAGTCTGAAGAACTTGACAGGAATCTGGCAGGGAAGGAAGGAAAACAGAGGCTGGTCTCTGGAGCCTGAATTCTACAACTGGACAAATCTGTGCTTAAATCTCAACTTCTTCTCTTACAAGTTGGTTAGGCAAGATCTTTGTAACCTGGTTGGTCAGTCAGTCAGTCAGTCAGTACAGTCGCTCAGTCGTGTCCAACTTTTTGCGACCCCATGGACTGCAGCATGCCAGGCCTCCCTGTCCATCACCAACTCCAGTTTACTCAAACTCATGTCCATTGAGTCGGTGATGCCATCCAACCATCTCATCCTCTAACCTGGTAGGGCCTCTGTGAACCAGGAACAGCATAGGAATGTCTCAAGTTTGTCATAAGAATTAAGTGAGAAAATTGTCACCCCCAGTATGGTGTCAGTGTTGTAGCCACACGTTCTGGGAAACAAACTCACTCAGAAGGACAATGCAGATAGTGGAGTGCAGTTTATTACACTGGCCGGCCCAAGGCAGAGTCTCCTCTTAGCCTAGGACCCCAACCAGTTTTTGTGAAAACCTTATATACCCCTAGGTGTACGTGCCCAAACCCACCTCCCTAAATTCCCTAAAACTAGCCTGAACAAAGGAAAAGAAAGATACAAAGATAACCGTGATTCATATGCCTTAGGCCTAGGTAGTTAACAGTGGACCATTATCAATAGGCCTGTGCTCATACCCCAATAAGCATAATAGAATTCATGATTCTATTTGGTTACACAGATAATTAGGGTATTCTTTTAGGGGACGGAGAGTCTAGGTATGAGCCCTGGGGCTCTTCCATCTAGGGGTCTGGTTTTCCAGTTGGTATGTGGTTTCCATAGATACTGGGCATATAGATCAGAGTCCATAGTCCAGCCCAAGATGGAGTCCTGCTTTCTGGCCTGTTCTATTTCCTCCTTCAGTTCAGTCGCTCAGTCGTGTCCGGCTCTTTGTGACCCCATGAATCGCAGCACGCCAGGCCTCCCTGTCCATTCATGCCCTCTCTGCTTCCTTTCTTATCACACCTTTCCCTGCGTCTGTACCCACGCCTTCTTCCCAACACAGCTGAGACTAAAACCAGCCCAACTGCTCTTCTCCCGGTGAGTTATTTATAACTGTGTCCCCTTTATTTATAACTGCGAGCTGCCTGAAAAGGAGTCCTGCTGCCCTCGGGCTTAGACATTTGATGTGTGTGTCACCGCAATGCGAGCTCTGGCGCTGCGGCTGGAGGGCGGAGGTATAAATAGTTCACACCGGGAGCCCCTTTTAGAGAGAGAAACGCTGTACTACCGGATCTCTCTTCTCATACCGCAGGAGTTTTCAGCCCCGGCCACGGCGTTTGCTGTCTGCTGATGGGAAAGTCTTCCTCAACTTATGGTTCATACCCCATCCTTCTGAAGTGCTGGTTATGTTCAAAACTCTGCCAGAAAAGGTTTGTATTTTTTTATCTGTGCCAGAATGGAAACTGGCTGTTTTTATGTCCCACAGTTAAACATGTCAGTTTCAGAGAATATCTCTTGTTGGTTTTTTTTCCCAGGAACATTTAATAACTGAAATCTCTCAGCTTCTCATATTTTGCTTGCTTTATTATAATTTCCCTTGTGCCTCGTTATTTCATAGTTCTGCTTCTCCGTGGTCATTACTGAACACTAATGGAGCTTCTGAGACTCCTTATTAATCCTTAATTTCCTCCCCAGCTCCAAGAAAACCCCACCCTAATGTGCTGAAGCTGAAGAGAGGTTGAGATCACACTTAATCACAGTAATTAGCTGGTTTCTGTTTTTTCAGGAGTTCCTCTAAGTACCTCATTTACTGATAAAGGTTAACCATTAAAAAGAATAGATACAGAAATACGTAGTGCATTCAAGTATTAACTAAATAAAATGCAGTGTTGAAAATGACAATTTGGGAACATTCTGATTTTTCTTTGTAAGTGAAAACCTGCTTAGCAATCTAGGATTCTCACCCTTTCCACCCGCTCCTTTTGAGGTGTGGGGCTTCCCTGGTGGCTCAGATAGTAAGGAATCTGCCTGAAATCCAGGAGATCCTGGTTCAGTCCCTGGGTCGGGAAGATGCCCTGGAGAAGGGAATGGCAAGCCACTCCAGTATTCTTGCCTGGAGAATTCCATGGACAGAGGAGCCTGGCGGGCTATATACAGTCCACGGGGTTGCAGAGTCAGACATGACTGAGCAACAAATACTTGTTGCTTCTGCTGCTAAGTTGCTTCAGTCGTGTCCGACTCTGTGCAACCCTATGGACAGCAGCCCATCAGGCTCTGTCCACTGGATTCTCTAGGCAAGAATACTGGAATGGGTTGCCATTTCCTTCTACCAACTAATACTTATTGAGGTGTAATTAACAAATAAAATTGTATATATTTAAATTGTACAGCATGATGATTTGATATACATTATAAAATGATTACCACAGTTAATACATTCATCACCTCACATGGTTACTTTTTTTGTTTTTTGGAGGTGAGAATGCTTATCCAACGCTAACAAAATTTCAAGTATACAATACAGTGTTAATAACTATAGTCACCATGCTGTACATTAGATCCTCAGAACTTACCTCTTGACCACATTGCACCATTTCCCCCTTCCCCTGGTGACCACTTTTCTGTACGTTTGACCTTCATTTTTAGATGCCACATATGAGTGAGATCATACAGTGTGTCTTTCTCTGTGGCTTATTTCACTTAGCATAATGTCATTCAAGTTTACCCATGGTTGTAAATGGCAGTTCTTTTTTATGTCTGAATAATATTCCTGTGTGTGTGTATGGTTGTGTGTGTGACATTTTCTTTATCCACTTATCCATACACTGGATACTTAGGTTGTTTCCGTATCTTGGCTATTGTGAGTAATGCTACATGGAAGTGCAGATAATCTCCTTAATATATTGATTTATTTCTTTTGATATATCCCCAGAAGTGGGTTTGCTGGATCATATATTATAATCTTACATGCAGCAGAGTGAAACTAGATCCCTGTCTTACACCAGTCACAAAAATTAACTTCAGGTGGATTAAAGACAACTGTTAAGACTGGAAACTATAAAATCTTAGAGGAAAACCAGGAAAAAGACTCTTTGACACCAGTCTTGGCAATGATTTTTTTGGAAACAACAACAAAAGCATAGGTAACAAGAGTAAAAATAAACAAGTGAGATAATATCAAACTAAAAAACCTCTGCTGGCAAAGGAACAAATCAATGGAAGGAGAAGGCAACCTACATAATGAGAGAAAATATTTGCAAACTATATATACCTAAAATATGGAAGGAACTCATATTATTCAATAGCAAAAGCAAGAACAAAACAAAACAAAAAATTTTTAAACCTATAATCTGATTTTAAAATGGTCAAAGGACCTGAATAGACATTTTTCCAAAGGAGACATACCAATGACTAACACATAAATGAAAAGGTGTTCAACATCACTAACCATCTGCTGCTGCTGCTGCTGCTGCTGCTGCTGCTAAGTCGCATCAGTCATGTCCGACTCTGCGACCCCACAGACGGCAGCCCACCAGGCTCCGCCATCCCTGGGATTCTCCAGGCAAGAACACTGGAGTGGGTTGCCATTTCCTTCTCCAATGCATGAAAGTGAAAAGTGAAAGTTAAGTCGCTCAGTCGTGTCCGACTCTTCGTGACCCCATGAATCGCAGCACACCAGGCCTCCCTGTCCATCACCAACTCCCGGAGTTCACTCAGACTCACGTCCATCGAGTCAGTGATGCCATCCAGCCATCTCATCCTCTGTCGTTCCCC
>NW_011494945.1:6321180-6336448 GCF_000754665.1 Bison bison bison | reverse complement strand
GACCCCATGGACTGCAGCCTACCAGGCTCCTCCATCCATGGGATTTTCCAGGCAAGAGTACTGGAGTGGGGCGCCATTGCCTTCTCCGACAGGGAAATGCAAATCAAAACTGATGAGATATCACCTCACACCTGTTAGGATGGCTGTTATTAAAAAAGACAAGAGAACAACTGTTGGTGAGGTTGCGGAGAAAAGGAAACATTTGCACAGTTAGTAGGAATGATGATTGGTGCAGCCATAATGGAAAACAGTGTGGAGATTCCTCAAGAAATTAGAAATAGAACTACCCTTTACTTCATTTATTCACCATGAGCATTTTTTTAGGGCTTTTAAAAAATACAAAACTGCTACGTTCTGCAGTTAAGTCATAATTTTTCTCTTTTCCTTTGCTGAATGTTGATATTTAAGATCCATTGTTTGTTTTTTAGTCTTGTGTTTAAACTATATTGTTAAGTAGTTACGTTTTCCTTACAGGTAGGAAGAAATAACAGCCCTTAGGGCAGTGTTGTCTGAATATGAGTCCCAGCTAGGAATTTATTTGTGAACTTTGTAATTTATTGATCATTGGTAATACAATCATATTTTGATGTGGTTTTGGCCACCAATGGCTTTAAAGAAAGAGAAACACGTTGTTTTAATTCCCCAGAAGGAGTTACCTTGTCAAAAGACATATATAACCTGTTATAACATATATAAAAGCTTGTTGTTCATTTTTTCAGTTACTATCTTGTAGATATTATTATGTATTATTCTGTGAAAATGTTTATTTAAAAATTCTTAAATATATTGTCCCTAATCAATGCTCATATATTTTTGTGTTCCCTTAGAAATTTCTTGAAAATTATTTCTTTGTATTGATTTTACTCACAGGTAGCTTTTAGAGCCTTAAAGCTAACTCTGCAGCTGATAGCCCCTCTTCATGACATTGTGGCCTACCTTTTCAGTTTTGCTAAACTTGGAAATTGTCCAGCATGTTTTGAATTTCCTCTGAGTCCTAACCCTCTGAGAGGTGACTGGGGAGGAACTGAGGGTATTGGTAAGTGATTAAAGGTGATTAAAATTGCCTTCAATATTCAGTTGAAATTCCATGACATGCTTTTTTTTTTTTAAGCTTTATTGAGGCATAGTTGAATAAAATTTGAGTGAACAATATAATATTTGATATACATATACAGTATACACTGTGGAAGGATTTCCCCCATCTAATTAATTACTGTGAAGCCCTTAATGCTCAGAAAGAGAGAGAGAAGTCGCTCAGTCGCATCCGACTTTTTGAGATCCCATGGACTGTAGCCTACCAGGCTCCTCCATCCATGGGATTTTCCAGGCAAGAGTACTGGAGTGGGTTGCCATTTCCTTCTCCAGGGGATCTTCCTGACCCAGGGATCAAACCCAGATCTCCCCCATTGCAGGCAGACACATTACCGTCTGAGCTACCAAGAATGCTCAGAAAGACAGGACTAAAATATTTCCTCATAAATGACAAAATGGCAAAGGGAAAGTCCCATCATATACTGTCTCCAAACTGATTGATTCCACATTTGTTGGCTAAACCACAAAGTATGCCAAGTCAGAATTGGGCCTGGGGTTTTGCCCTGCCTTTGTCACTTGGATTACTGGAAGCTGGGCTCTTTACTCTCTGGGTCTCTGTTGTCATCTGTAGAATAAGGGTGATGATAACTGTCTTAGAAGGTTGTTCTGTGGATTCAGTTCAGTTCAGTCGCTCAGTCATGTCCGACTCTTGGCGACCCCATGAATCGCAGCACACCAGGCCTCCCTGTCCATCACCAACTCCCGGAGTTCACTCAGACTCACGTCCATCGAGTCAGTGATGCCATCCAGCCATCTCATCCTCTGTCGTTCCCTTCTCCTCCCACCCCCAATCCCTCCCAGCATCAGAGTCTTTTCCAATGAGTCAACTCTTTGCATGAGGTGGCCAAAGTACTGGAGTTTCAGCTTTAGCATCATTCCTTCCAAAGAAATCCCAGGGCTGATCTCCTTCAGAATGGACTGGTTGGATCTCCTTGCAGTCCAAGGGACTCTCAAGAGTCTTCTCCGACACCACAGTTCAAAAGCATCAATTCTTCGGCACTCAGCTTTCTGTGGATTCAAATCTGTAAAAAGTTTAGAAGGATGTACAAGTACCCTTTAAATACTAGTTTACTTTCATTCCCTTTCCCCTCCTGGCCTTCCTGAAAGGTCAGAGCCTTGCAGACAGCCCTTAGGTAGCTAACAAGACCCAGTTGGTAGTCCTGTAGTAAGAATAGTTGAGGCTTTAGTTTTATCTGCCCATTGCTAATCCAGGAACTTCAACTCAGCACGATTTCTCAGATAAACACATGAGATGAAGACACTGAGATGCTTAGTAAACTGGGTTTATCAAAAGCAGTGAAACTAATCTTAGTATTTTAATAATTTGACTCCCATCCAAATTATGTCATTAGTCATGTAAATATTAATTAATTGATAGCAATATATTATAACATAGTAGCCAAGGATTTTAAAGTGTGAGAAGAGCCAAAACAATGAGGTAACATGCCTATTTAAACCTAAGTGATCTTAAAACAAATGTGATATAATTTGAATCTATTCCTCTCTGGCCAGTGCATCAAGGAAGTGTTTGTGGGAAATTCTGACTTGTTCCAGGAAGAAGATTGATGCCTATATCTGAGGAGAGGAGCATGAAGGACTAGGGTTGGTGCTGCCCCAGCAGAGAAAGCTCAGAATTACTGTAGGCCTACTAGCAATTCTTCAATAAGCATCAAGAAATTACAGAAGTTCCAAAGCACTCTTAGCTCCTTTCCTTTTGCTAATCTGGGGACTGTTGTAAAAGGGGTTTACTCAGAAAATAAACTAAAATGCTCTCAGTAGAGCTGGATGTTAGTTGAGGAAAGGAAGAAAGGAAAATAGGCCAGGAAAAATGCCACCCCCCACCTCGAGAAGGAGAGACAGGTATTATATGGAGATGAGGAAGAGCCAGAGCTGTGTTTCCAGGAGAAGTCCCTGCATAGGAAGTTCTATAGCAGCTGGGAGGGGAGAAGCCCACAGGGAAGATGATCTGGGGGGACCTACCCCCACTTGAATCAATGGAGAAAAATAGGAGGGCTTGTCCTGGAGGAGGACAAACAGAGGATGCTGGCAAAGGAAACAGGCAGGGCTACATGTGGCCAGTCCAGAAGGGTGACCCCACCAGTGTGACACTGAGGGATAGTAGGAAATAAGGCCCAGTTGTTGAGGACCTAGAACTGAGGAGGAAGGCAATTGGTTTCTTACTATTTATATACTTATGAACTGGAAACCATTGAAATATCTGGGGGTCCAGGCTTTCCGAGGTGTGCAATTAGAGACCTACATGTTGTCATGTTGCCAGTAAAAATATTTGTGCTCCAGGGAGAATGTACAAAGTTTTACATACTTTGCTTTGCTGAAAATAGATAAAGAGCAAACTGAACTAAAAAAAATTCCACTGTAAGATAATCATCTTTTTTAAAGGCTAGGCTGCTTAGTTCCTGGCCTGCTTCCCAGAGGAGGCAAGGAGAACTAAGGTGAAAAGATGAGATGGATCTGTTCATATACCCACCCAACTCCCTGTAGCTGTTTCAGAATTATTTGGAGTTAGATAAAAGGACGTAGGTAGACTTATGTACTTAAAAAAATTTTTTTTGAAGAAACGCTTCAAATTTCCGCTGTGGTCCTCCCACTTGACAGAGGAAGCAGCTCTTAGACACTGTGGACTAGTTCCTTGGACCCTGCAAAATTCTCTCCTTCCCTGAAGGCCAGCAACTCCCTTTGGAGTCAGTATGAAGCAGAGGATGTAATCAGAATGTGGGAGTTTACATTGTGATTTCCTTGTAAAGGATTAGGAGACCAAAGAAACCCAGACACTACACACTGAACTTAAGGTTTCAGGAACAAAAGGTACTGGCTTTGAGTATTCCCATGGAGGCTGGGCCACTGTGATTCTTCTCTTTCTGATTTCCCACACAGAACCCTCCTGTGGAAAGGCACAAGAAAAGGCTCATTTGTTTCCTAGTGGAGAGTCTCCTCCTTCCCCCACCACTGTCCTCCTCCATGACCACATGTAACCACCTGCCCCATCCTCACAGACAGGCTTTCTTCCCTGCCCGTGCCCACTATCCCTGCTCCCCCTGAGCACATGGCAACCATCTACCCCATCCTCACAGACAGGCTGCCTTCCCTGCCCGTACCCACCATCCCTGCTCCCTCTGAGCAGTGCGACCCCACAGAAAAAGGCCCAAATGAGGAGTATTATCAGTGTGTTAACTAAGAGAAGGTAGGCCTTCCTCCGTACCTGTATTTTAATGATAATGCCACCTGCCAGCACATAACAGTTTTGCTGGGAAGTGACTGTGTAAAAGTGCACACACAGAATTTTATAAACAATAATGGAAATAATGAGAAAAACCACGCATAATCCAACTATTCTAACAAGTGAAATAATTTTACTTTACTTCCTTCTGACCCTTGCTCAAATACATTTTACAGAGCTTTAATCACAGGGTATGTGCAACTTTATATTCTTTTTTAATTGTCATTACAGGGGATTATAAACTTTTTCTCCTGGTTACTGCATAGCCTGACAGAGTGTATTGCTTGTAGACCAAGCACACTAGACCTTGAACAAATAAGGCTCACCAACTATCCCTCCTCCCATCCACCACAAAATTCTTTGAGTTCTTGTACAATTTGCTGTGACTCCTCTTCTGGTGGAAGTTTCTTTTCAGCCCATATGACCATCAGATTTATAAAGGATTCATAAAAAGTCTAATGATTGACCCCAGTTCTTTTGTGGTTGGAAAAATACCCCCAAAACATTCTTCTGTTATGTGTAAAATGTCAAATGGGTATGAAATCTGGACTATGAGCTTCCCTGGTGGCTCAGAGGTTAAAGCGTCTGCCTGCAATGTGGGAGACCCGGGTTTGATCCCTGGGTCGGGAAGATCCCCTGGAGAAGGAAATGGCAACCCACTCCAGTATTCTTGCCTGGAGAATCCCATGGAGGGAGGAGCCTGGTAGGCTACAGTCCATGGGGTTGCAAAGAGTCAGACACGACTGAGCTACTTCACATCCTTTTCTAAAACCAAGAGCCCATATTGCAAGTACATGTTGGCTACCATTCTCAGACCTGGTTCTGCCCTCATCAGGCTCTAGTGGACAGCCTCCCTGTTCTCAGTCCCCTGCCTTCCATGCCAGAAACATAGAAAGAGTTCCAGTACCAGGCCAGTTAGGGTACAAGGCTGCTCAAGTCTGGGTGAGTTGTTTATACAGTGTAACTTTGGAAATGCTTCATAGGTCTCCCATCTCACTTCTGCCTTGGGCTACAATCAGGGATGATGATCAATTTCCACATTGCTTCTCTTTGCATAGCAGGGATGTCCTCTCAAGTAGAAAGCTATTACTCTCTCCACAGGGAGCTGATGAGCATTTCACATCAGCCAACATTCTGTAGACCTGGAAATAGGGCCCACCCACCCACCCCACCAGTGCTCCCTAAGGACCATGATTTTTTTTTCTGTGCTGTCCCATTCTGAGTGGCTCATTTCCTGAGCCAATAATAGAGTTGCTAGTACAGCCATCTAGACCCAGGCCAGGTTCCTCAAACCAGTATTGAGTACCGTAAAAGGCCACTAGCTTAAATTTCCATCCAAAACACATATAAATCCTTTAGGATAAGGGTCCAAGAAATAAGCCTATTTAGGATCTCTCACATCTACTCCTGAAATGATGTGAATCTCCTAGAAGGATGTATGTTTCTGTATACATATATGTATACATATTTTTGCCTCCTTGGATGGTCTTGAGTCTTCATTAATCCATGAGCCATTGACAGGATGAGTCTATGCCAGTGTTGATTTGAATGGTACGGCTGTAAGAAATGGCCGCTGGTTTATAATAATTTCAAGCCCCTAATAGATTTACTGAGACCCATATCTTTCCCATTCCTTGTAATTTCTCTTTTTCAATCTATTTAGAGTCTATAGCCTTGTATACTTTGAAACTTACTTTTAGCAGTATGTTCTTATTCTGCTGAAAAGCAATACAAGTTACTATATTCCTGAGGGAGGGAAGAAGGAAGGAAGGAAGGAAGAAAAGATAAATCAGGCCTTGGGTTCTGAAACATAAGGCTTTGCTGATCTTGCAAAATATTTAATTAGTATACTCACACAACAAACAAACAGAATTCAATTTAGTTAAAAAGTTGGCTTTGGAGATGAAACGATGGTTCACAGGGTAGCTGGGGTAGCCTGTATTTCAATCTGTTTGACTTAAAATGTCATCTGTCTTCTAGGATCTGAACTTCAAGAGCTGCAGAAAATGATTGACAGCCTCCAGAGCCCCCAAGACCCCACTCTGGTGTCCCAGGTCCTTCTCCTCCAAAGGGAGGTTATGTTTCTGCAGTTTGACGCTGCAGTGAGGTACCTCATCCGGTAAGGGCTGGAGGGCTATTCCTGTCTAGTAAATTCTGTGGGGCAGGTGTTTCTGAGTGCTCATGGAGGGAGGCCACTCTTGGCATGAGTAGATAATGAGCTTAAAATAGTCAAGGGCACAACCTGATCCAGATCACTGCGGCTACCAAATGTGTTCTGCTGCAAAGGCTGTCCAGGTGGACTGTGTTCTTGTTAGATAATAATATTCTTGATTTTGTTAAATGTGATTCCAATGTAGTTAGTTTGCATAACAGACTGTTTTATGGGGAATCGTATTTTTTATACTGCTGAAGATTATTCTTCCTACCAAGTTTTATTTTTTTCAGCCCTTAATTACCTTTCAGAAGAACAGAATTTTCACTGCACGTCTGAAACCAACAAAATTGACTACCTGAGTTAAATTTATAAATAACTTAATTTACCTCTAGCCTTGTAGGTATTATACTCTGCATCAAAAAGAATGTTTGTTTGGTTAAAGAGTCATGATTGATGAAAAAACTAGTTTGAATTAAGAATCACAATGTTTCCTGTATAAATAATAAGTTGTATATGGGAAGGGAAGAGGTTAGATAGACCTGAGAGTCCCTGCTTATTCTTAAATTGTCAAAATTAACTTCATTTGATAAATTTCCAGTGTGAGTATTTAGGGGAACTGAGGGAGACCTTGGAGGGCAGTACTCTTATCTGTGGATTATAATCATTTCCAACCGTTTGGCATGAGTGTCCACAGAGAATAAAAATGTGGAGTTTATACTTAACCTACTGTTTTCTCTTTCTACTCTGCTTTTTCTTTACTCTGAGCATCAGAGGACTCTGGATTTAGAATGCAAATTCAGCAGGACAAAAAAATCAGGCTATTTGTTTTTTTGTTTGTTTGGGTTTTTTATTGACAGGTTGCTTTGGGAGCTATAGCTTTGTCAAGCAGGTAGGATATAAGGGATCTGACTAATTGTCAGGATGGCCATTCATTAGCCCTGCTGCTGCTGCTGCTGCTAAGTCACTTCAGTCGTGTCCGACTCTGTGCGACCCCATAGACGGCAGCCCACCAGGCTCCCCCGTCCCTGGGATTCTCCAGGCAAGAACACTGGAGTGGGTTGCCATTTCCTTCTCCAATGCATGAAAGTGAAAAGTGAAAGTTAAGTCGCTCAGTCGTGTCCGACACTTATCGACCCCATGGACTGCAGCCCACCAGGCTTCTCCGTCCATGGTATTTTCCAGGCAAGAGTACTGGAGTGGGGTGCCATTGCCTGAAATCTCAAGTCAGAATTTGCAAGGAATTTACATAGACTGAAGAAATAGGACTATACCTCAGAAATTCTTTTGGAATTCCAGCTCCATGGAGTTCATCTTGCTCCTGTTCTCCCAGGGAAACCGCTCTGCTTCCCCTAGGAATTGCTTTTTGGGGCTTTCTCCGCCCTGGCATACTCGGTCTGCAGGAATGGAGGGTCATGCGTCCTATGTCTGGTTTCAGTATTGTACAGTCAGTATGTTTTTCAGAGGACCTCAGAAGGAACCAGGAGTCCTTCATTTACAGCATTTCCTCCAGCCCTTTTTTTCTTCAGAGCCCTTTACGTTATGTGTGTGTTTGGAGTCACACAGCTAGTAAGCAGCAGACCAGGATTAGATCCTAGGTGCATTTGACCCCAAAGCCTGAGAACTAGGATGGATGCCAGACAGCAGCAGGATGGATGGAAAAGGAAACTCTGAAGAGACGACAGGAGGCAGGAGAAAAAGAGAAGTAAAAGATCAATGTCATTCTACTTGAGGATTTTATTAATACTTTGTGCTGAACCTGCTAGCAATAAGTCCTTAGATAACCAAGAGACAGAAAGCTTGGGGAAGTTCCCTTGCCCTTCCCAGAGCTCGCCAACTTTGGGTAAATACGACTTTTATTCCAGGAAACTTTTTTCTTATGTAAACTGAAGCCTTCTCCAGAGTTTAAAAAGAGGGAACTCTCACCTGAAATGAAAGCAGCATACTTCCATAGACCAGGGGAGAAGAGGCAGGATATAGCTCAGGACAGTGGCCCCATGAAGTCCTCCTTACCTGGCACCTGCTTCACTGTGGCACAGACCAGCTTAGGTTGCCAGAAGGATACATGTTTCTAAGCACAAAAGTTTTTCTCTGCCTCTGTTGCCAAGCTCAGGCAAGAACCTGATGCAAATTGGTGTGTCCTCTAATGGTGTCAGAATCACATTGCCTAAGGCCTGCCATTCACCTCTGGGCATGTCCACCACCTGTAAGAGTTATTTATTAGCCAATGCAAGAAATGCCTGAGAATTGAGTTTATGTTTAATTTCAGGTGAATTAATCATTTGTGCCAAAGATAAATGCTTGTGTGGTACAGTGATTTTAATCAATATCATCTGTTTAAGTTAGGAATCATAGGCCCCTGCTTGATTTTGTAAAGCCTGTGGGCTAAGGCTGGTGTTCAAGTGGTTGAGGTGGGGGGAATTCAAGAGTAGTATTTTGTGACACAAGAAAATTCTGAGGAATTCAAGTTTCAGTGTCCAAAAATGGAGGGTTTTTTTGGGAACACAGCCCTGCCTATTCATTTATGGATAACCTCTGGCTGCTCTCACATTACAACCACAGAGTTGAATAGTTGCAGTAGAGATCATATGCTTCATGAAGCTGAAAATATTTACTATCCAACCCTTTAAGAAAGAGTTTACCACTCCCTGATTTAAAAGATTGAATTCCTTTGAAATTCAAGAATGGAAAGAAGAAAAAAAAGAAAGTTCCTCAGAGGAACTCTATAGGAATAAAACATATGCCTTGAAAAATGCCACTAATCTGAATGTGATATTGATGTTCAGAGTGATTACTGTAAAAAGGAGGAGTTTGAGGAAATAAATCAAAGGTGCCTTAACTTCCTGCCATAAGCCTTATTTAGAAATGAGTACATCAAGGGATCTCTGAAGAAGCAACACCAATTCTTTTAATCCTTGAATCTGTGATGGTTTTCTCTTCATTTTTCAATTTATTTTTATGCTCATCTAGTTTAAGTGTCTCTGAACACATAGATATTAAAGTGTATTTCAGAGTTATCTGGGGATTTCTGGGAGATACACAGAAGCCCTCATGTTGTCCTGGTCTCCAGCGTCTGAGAAGTGAAGAGCCACAACTTTTTCCTGGCCTCCTCAGGGCTACTTTGCAGCTGTTTTTTGGGTTTTGTTTTCTTTTATATATCCTTGCATCCAGGAAAAAATGTAGCACGCGCTCCATGAATTCCCTGCTCCCTGTGGCTAGAGCCAGTTTACCTGGGATCACACTATGGGTAACTCACACACAAGATGACTGGCATTCTAGGAAGCCCTTGACTGCTTGTTGACAGTAAGGCAACTGGAGTGTGGCAGAACCGTTCGGAGAATGTGAGGCGTCTATATTTGTATTTTAGTGGGCTTCTGGGAAGATCTGACTTTATTAGGAGCTGGCAGTTGGCAGGTGTGCCACTGGCACAAGCAACAAATTGACCTTTCATTCCTATGGGCTTCCCTCTATCTTGAGTGCTGCTGGCAAGCTGCACTGATTAGAGCTACCCCAGCAGAAGGTGCAGGCCAGGGTTTACCAACTGAGGGTCTGAGTGAGCTATCACAATAAGCTGTTTTTGGTATTTCTAAAGGCATGAAGAAAAAGACATATTTGTCCAAAAGTTTTACAGTAAAGAAAATGTCACATTTCTTTCTTTTTTAAACTGGAATCATAAGAATGAGTAAGATAAGGAGGAGACGAAACGTGCTTTGGTTGAACTCTTACCTTGTGTCAACTCTGTGAGACAGCAGTTACATTACCGTCTTTACAGATGAGGGGATAGAGAGAAGTTGCATGACTGCCCCAGGGTCACATGCTTGTTGTAGCAGACCTTACATTAACACAGTTTGTCAGACTCCAAAACCCTGTTCTTTCCTTTATATCATATTTCTTTATCTCTTCCTGCAGCTCAGAGCTTAGGCTAGGTGCTTATGTGGCTTTGAGTTAAAAACAGGAGAATGCTTAATTTGGTTTAAAAAAAAAAAAAAACTTTCAAAATATGGGGTCCATGGAGAGGAAGGAAATAAAAGAGGATATAGTGCTAAAATTGTTAGGTATCATCTTGAAACTCCTTTATTTAGGTGGCATGATTTTGTTCAGCTTCAGCTTCCTAATAAACAGTTCTATTGATAAAGGGGAGGTGGGAACCTACCAAGGACAGTGATCTTGACTGAAGAATTAAGAAAGTGGGAATAGGATAACCAATGATTTGATCAGTGGTGATGCCTAGAATCTGACTGACTCTGGTCTCTCCAGACAGTGTATCATATGCTATGATTCTGTCACTTAGAGTAGCAGTCATATTTACATCTGAACTGTGTGATTTTTTAATAGCCTCCAAGTATGTATAAATTAATAGACCTAGTATGTGTTTGGGACTCTAAAACTCTCCCAAGAATTGTGCTTGTTTGTGGCCCTTAGTTTAAAACTCTGCACACACTTAGCAAGATAAAAGAACAAGTCATTGTTCTGTGTTCTTTTATGTGATAATCAATCTAGTGCAATCACAGGAGGAGATACAGGAGAGACTCAGGGAAATAAAATTATATTTGGTTCCTAGACACATACATCATGCCACGTCGTACAGGGCCATGGGTCAGGAGCAAAGAGAGTGTTTAGGCCATGGCCTGGAAAGGCAAGGCAGAACAGGGGAACATTTTAAGATCTGCTGGTTGGCATAATTCCAGCAGGCTTTGGGCTGTAGGGTTGGTCTCTGTTCTATTCTTAATAGCTCAGTCTTGTCCAACTCTTTGCAACCCCATGGACTATAGCCTGCCAGGCTCCTCTGTCCTTGGAATTCTCCAGGCAAGAATACTGGAGTGTGTTGCCATGCCCTCCTCCAGGGGAATCTCCCTAACCCAGGGATCAAACCCAGGTCTCCCACATTGTGTCAGTTTCTTTACTGTCTGAGCCACCAGGGAAGCCCATGTCGGTCTCTGCTGCTGCTAAGTCACTTCAGTCGTGTCCAACTCTGTGTGACCCCATAGATGTCAGCCCACCAGGCTCCCCCGTCCCTGGGATTCTCTAGGCAAGAACACTGGAGTGGGTTGCCATTTCCTTCTCCAATGCATGAAAGTGAAAAAGTGAAAGTGAAGTCGCTCAGTCGTGTCCGACTCTTAGTGACCCCATGGACTGCAGCCCACCAGGCTCCTCTGTCCATGGGATTTTCCAGGCAAGAGTACTGGAGTGGGGTGCCATTGCCTTCTCCCATGTTGGTCTCTAGTTGCCTGTTAATTAGCCCTAGGATGATTAAATGAGAGGAATATTGCCTCCTGGGTTGCAGGGATCAGAGGAGGTGTGGCTCAGACTGGTTTGTTTGGGTATCAAAAGCATGCTAGGCCTTCAGTTGTCTTTAAGAATTAGCTACAGAGGAAGGAACAGTCTCTCCCCAGCCAGCAGGGTTTTTTTTGTTGTTGTTTTTTAAAGATGTTAAAACATCATAATAAACAAAAAAAGAATTTTAAAATATGAGCAATACAGTCAAGGTTTAAACAATAAGATGTGAACAAAGCTGGGCCCAGAGGCTGAGAGAGAGAGATAATTGTGTAGATTGGTAGAAGAGAAGCACAGGAGTGACACTGAAGGAGTCAACCAGGGAGAGGTTTATTGGGATATTGAGCTTCTGTGCTCTGATTTTGGACCGAAAAGAAATGTTTCCATTAGAATATTCTGCTTTTTAGCGCCACTGACTAAAGAAAAAGGCACAGCTTAGAAGTTGTAAATATTTTATTCTGGAACCTTACTGAAGACTATAGCCTGGGAGACAATGTGTCAGATAGCTAAGTATCTAATCTGAAGAAGTAAGGGAGGAGCTAGGATATAGAGGAGTTTGGGCCAAACAACAGCAATAACAAAAACTCATGTGATCAAACATCAAAGAATTACTGCTAATCACAAAAGACAGACATCACAAGTTAATGATTTTAGTGCTTTTCTATGTGTGGGAAGATGTAAGAATCTGACTCATTAAAATTATTTCTTAGCTATGCATCTTAACTAGACCCAGTATCCTGTTTTTTTTTTATCCTGAATTCCCCTCAGAGTGCACCCCTGGAAGGCAGCTGCATTTGCTGATGGCTTGGTGGCAGGCAGCATTCTTTGTTAACTGGTATGGCAGGCAACATTTTTTGTCTGCAGTAAGGAAATGGCAACCCACTCCAGTACTCTTGCCTGGAAAATCCCATGGACAGAGAAGCCTGGTAGGCTGCAGTCCATGGGGTCACTAAGAGTCGGACACGACTGAGCGACTTCACTTTCACTTTTTCACTTTCCTGCATTGGAGAAGGAAATGGCAACCCACTCCAGTGTTCTTGCCTAGAGAATCCCAGGGACGGGGGAGCCTGGTGGGCTGCCGTCTATGGGGTCGCACAGAGTCGGACACGACTGCGACGACTTAGCAGCAGCAGCAGCAGCATCTTTGCATCTCAGTTCCTGACACAGTATCCTCTACATGGTAGATGCTTGATACATCACTGTCACATGAGTGTTGAGTGAATCATGGGTCCCTTGGCAGGGCCCATTGAGAATCATGAGAAAGCATGTGAACAATATGAGAAATAGGAGAAAATGGTCATATCCATTGAGCATGAGCAATTCCAAGTTCCATCCTTGAACTACCAGGATAAATCAGTGTTTTTATTCAGTGTCTCAGTATATAACTGTATGCAACTATCTTTTGTTAATTCTCACAAAGATGTGAAAAGGGTGATATGGTCTTTGCACTAGTACAATGGTTTGATATGCAAATATAGAGCTCCCTTTATCTGTCTTTGAACTGAAGTTCATAAGCCCCTACTTCTTTCTTCAATTCCATGTCATTCAGCTATATTTAGAATTTAAAGTGGTGAATTTGAGATATAAAATCAATTACTTCAAGATCATCCCCCTTTACCTTTGTTTTAAATGCCTTCTTTTCACCTTGTTGGTGAGGGAAGGATTCTGCTCCAAGGTTATGGAGATGACCAAACACATAACTTTAAATACTGGACAAATGAGATCAACAGCAGTTTACTAGTTACGTATACTCATGGCCAAGGGGAACAGAACATTGCATATTCTGTTCCCTTTGGAACAGAACAGAATCTTCAAGGCCACAGAAGATTTGTACTTGTGAACAGAGTGAACAGCTAGGGGCTTGAGGGGCAGGCTTTGAGTATCAAAAGGATGTGGTGCCTATTGGAGGCACACAGGAGGATGTGCTTGGTTCATTCGAATAATTCTGTGGTCTGGAAGGGAACTGGAAACCACTGCTTGTGGCTGGATAAGCAGGAATTATACTTGGTCCCTGTGATAAGGAAAGTAAATAAACATAGGTCCCTATATTTGACTAGGGGACCTTCCCTCCATAGGGAGGGAAACTTGTAGTTACGTCATTCAAGGCCCTCCCAGTTCTACCAGATGTCAAGGCAGCACTAATAATGGATCTTAGGCCTTATACCACACCTTCTCCTCCTTTATGCTTCTCAGAGGTGATCTAAGTTCTGGGGTACTTATAAGTCATCCTAGCAGTTGATGAGGAGTGGTACCTCACCCATCTCTATTCAACCCCAGATATCTTCTGGTTGGCCTGCTGCTCAGCACCCTGCTTGTGGGGTCTTAGGCACTCCCCAGGTCTTTCCTCAACACTTGATTATCTGCTAATCTCTGAGAGACTGCCTCACTCCCATCAGTGATAACATCTCCCTCAATCATTGCTAATCTCTTTTTTGATGTCTGTTTATGCATGACTTGATCCAAGTCTATGGAAGATTTAGGTAAAAGATCCTTTTGTCCTGGGGACCTTTTGGATCCCCTCAACTTATCCTGTTAGATAGCACTGGTCTAGAGGATAACTATCCTTCCCTTGAGAGCTGTGAATTGTGAGAGTGAAGGGCAGTGGTAAAGAAAAATGAATGAGGGATGATGCTGCTGAAGAAGAAACCTGTTGACATCTCCAAATCTTATCTTGCTACAAATTGGCTTGAAGAGAGTTTTGAGCTTTAGAAACTTGAGTAACTGCTTTTAATGAGATTGCTTTCCTGTTTTGGTAGACAAACATTTTTGGCAGCTGGAAATACTTCTGCCTACCAGTCTGTCATAGACGGCATGTACCATGGGTTGCCATCACTGAGCAACTCTCCAATGAAGAGCATTTTTGCTTCCCAGCTCAGCCTACCACAACCACTGGATCCACAGAGCCTCCAGGTATGTTGAGAGCTATTTTTGTACTGAGATGTGTTGAGAGCACATTTTGTAATAAAATGTGCATTGTGCATAGGAGGCTCTTCATGCCGAAGTACCCATTGGCCTTGGTAAGCTCCCCTTCACTCATACAGTAGAGAGGGCCCCTATAGCTTGCTGTTATTTCTAGTCAGGAGCTCTGTCTCCAAACCGCTTAACAGGCTAATTAGGATAACAGATTATCTGCTCACAGCTGGTAGCAAAACCAACACCTGATCTCTTTCATGTAATAAATAATAATGATAGCAATTATGATACATAAATTAGGTCAGCAGCTGAGTTTTGAACAGCCCAATAACAATATGTGTTATCAAATGTAATCCTGGCAACTATTATTGCTCCTAGGCACCAACTCTATTACCCACCTGCTACAACTAAAGAGATCAGACTGCTATGCAGTCCTGGCAACACTAGGTCACAAACTGTATTAGCTTTTTATGGCTTCAGAGCAAATTACCCCCAAATATAGCATATTTGATGCTTTTGAACTGTGGTGTTGGAGAAGACTCTTGAGAGTCCCTTGGACTGCAAGGAGATCCAACCAGTCCATTCTGAAGGAGATCAGC
>NW_011494945.1:6316795-6321035 GCF_000754665.1 Bison bison bison | reverse complement strand
CAGAGGATGAGATGGCTGGATGGCATCACTGACTCGATGGACGTGAGTCTGAGTGAACTCTGGGAGTTGGTGATGGACAGGGAGGCCTGGCATGCTGTGATTCATGGGGTCACAAAGAGTTGGACATGACTGAGCGACTGAACTGAACTGACTGAACACAATAGACATTCATTGTCTCATATAGTTTCTGAGATTCATGAGTCTGGGCTCAGTTTAGTTGGGTAGTTCCGGCTCACAATTTCTCATGAGACTGTAGTCAAGGTCAAGGTGCTCCACCTCTTAGTGAAAACAGAATCAAAGAATTTGTGGACACTTTTTTTTTTTTTTTTTTTGCCGTGTTACATGGCATTCAGGATCTTAGTCCTCTAACCAGGGATCAAACCCACACCCCCTGCAGTGGAAACTCAGAGTCTTAACCACTGGACCTCCAAGGAAGTCCCTGTGGACATATCTTTAAAATCACCTCACAGGCCCATATCTTTTGACTCCAAAACCTCCAACTTAATGTTTTTATGTTACAAAGCTAAGGCAAGTAATGCCAGCATCAATCCCATGTAAGTCTCACTCTTCTACCTTCCCTAGCTATAAGACAATGCTCTTGGCCCAAGCCTTGACCCTCCTGAAGACCTGAAGACAGGATTGGATTGTGACTACTGGGCCTGCTCCTGTTGCCTTTGGGCATTGCCTGGCATTAAGTAGTTGCAGGTGTCCTGGCTGCCTGCCATCTGCATCAACTTCAACTTTGAGAATTGTCTGAAGCCAGTACCAGGTCTGAAACTGTAGAATGGGATCAGATGGACAGGCTGACTCTATCCTGGGCTGCATGTCATGCCCCAGGGAGTAGGGATGCCTTGGCTGTTGAACAGTGATGTGGAAAAGATGGAGGCCCATGTGTAATGTCATAGCATTGGTTTTGAGTTGTTGCCTAGAATTGGAGCACAGTGGTGATAAAGGACAAATATTTAAGGTTTGTAATACTGAAAAAAATTGAGTAAGTTTACTTTTGTTGATTATAAATGTGTATCATTGGTTTTATACTAGTCTGGGACTTCCAAACACTATTGCTGACTATTTACACTGAAACTTTAATACCTTTCTATGTTTAGTTGCTTTCTGAAAAATTAGTTTAAGAAACAAGATTATTACTCTCTGCTCTGCATCATCAGAGACTATTCATCAAGAACTATTTCTATATAATAGAGAAGTAATCCCATAATGTTTTAGTGTACAGATGAAGACATCTTATTCATATACAAATGCCTATTACTTGTGGACATTATTATGCACCATTATTATATTTATTATTTGATTCTTTTAGGCATTTGTGCTGTTCCCTTGGAGAGCGTTTCTGGAAGATGGAGGACCATTTCCAGTTACAAGTAGCAGCCCAGATACCCTAGAATATCACATGCAGGTAAGATTGTTCTTCCTGCTTGTCACAGAGAGAACTGAATACAGATTGCAGAGCAGATGTCACTGCATCCGTAGGTCTAATCCTTCATACTCTAGCCAGTGGTGAATAATTTATTAATATGAGATAAGCAAGGTGTTTGTTTGATTATGAAGCTATAAACCCAGTACTGTGGGGTGAATCATGTGTTCTTATGACAGAAGAAAATCATGTTTGCAGCTGGAATCAGACTTGAATCAGCTGAAATTCTCCTGGCTAATAATGATCTCGGGGAGTGGTCATCCATTTCCGGTCACTCTCTGGGCCTCGTAGAGTAACTCCCAGACTGGCGGTTCAGAGATGTGTGACTCGTGACCCACCTACAGTGGCAGAAAGAGAACTCCTTAAGCAGAACTCAGAAGGAGAATTTCTTCCAAATGTATGTTTCCCTCTGATTGTTCAAGCAAGTATTATTGTATTTTCATTTTTTAAAATAGAAAATACTTTTAAAAGTATTATCAACAACATGAAAATCAATGATGCATTTGCTTAAAAATAATGGGGAGGTGGGGAGTGATGAGGATGGGGCAGAACTGGCCATAGGTTGGTGGTTTTGGGACTGAGTGATGGGAACTGTTCTGTTTGCTTTTGTATATGCTCAGAATTTTCCAAAAGTAAAGTTTTTTTTTAAGTAAAATAGTAAAAATGGTTTAAAAATATTAATCAGAGTCCCCCACTTTGGGATATGGTTACAGATCATATTGGTTTTTCTCCTGTGTTTTCCCTGTGCTTACGTGTATCACACTATCCATACAACCGTATACAGACACCACCACCATAACGTTTGGGGAACTTGGACTTCCATACAGAGCCAAATGTCTAATATGTTCAAGGCAGATTTTGAACTAAAAATGTTACTCTGATTTTTATGGATTTTTTAAATAATTGAGAGCATGGGGCTTGTAAACACAACTACTCCTAGTTTTCTCCCCCCAGGACCACATGTAAAGGATACATAGAAGTGTTCAAAATGGGTGTTTTGGTTTGGTTTTGTTCCTTTTTGTTTTTAGCTATGCTTTTGTGGACTGAGTGGCCATGACCTCAAGGTGGCTCATGGAGAGCTGGCAGGCATGCAACTGCTAATGGAAGATGTTCTTCTGAGTAACTATCATACGATCATGGAGGGTCTCCCAGAACAGCAAGCCACACCAGACAAAAATACACAGGTATTCTTGGTGAACAGTCTACATACTTGACCAGTGGTGTGTTGTACTGAAGGACCTTTCTATCTGGGAGATGGACTAGAGAGCTTCGTCTGTCCCATAGCCTCTCCCAGTGTCCCAGGACTGTGCTCATGCCACATGGGAGCAGCAGTGAAGCAGCAGTAGCCAGTCAGACCCTTTCCAAAGTGCTTTCTTTCACAGGAAATCCCATGATCAATGGTATATCAATTTCTTTTAATTTTAGAAGTACAACAGACATTGAGGAGGGGTGGTCCATTGAAACCAGTTTGAACAAATACTCCAACTGGCTGTTTTTCCTTGTGAGTCACACATTTAGGACTGGAGTTGGAAGGGTATGATAGAGGCTCCAGGTGAACAGCTCCAGCCTGGCTCCTGTCTTCATCACTCTGCTAGCTCATGGACTCCTAGGCAGGCACTCCCTTCTCCAGACATGTCCCTTTGAAGCTTAAGGTACCAGGAGCCTGTAGTCCCCCTAGTATTATAGTTTGAAACAATTCTGCATATATCTGGAACCAGACAGATACTTGTGTGGACACAGGGTAAACTAGCCACTGCCCCATTTAAAGAGCCCCCTTTTCAGAGCCAAACTCTGCACCAGCCATTTCCATGTCCTTACCTTCCATCACTCCTTAAAAACTGCCCTCTGCCTTCTTTCTCATCTCACCACTGAGACTGCTCTCATCAAGAGCACCATGGACCTTGCCACTGAATCCCATAGGTATGTCTCAGTCCCCTTACAACTTGACGCCTTAGCAGCATTTGAAACAGTGTGTCCTTCTTGAAGCCTGTCTGCCCTTAGCTTCTAAAGCACAGCTCTCTCCAGTCTTCCTCTGATGTCATGAGCCAGGCCTTCTCAGACTCCTCTGTCAACTCCCCTACCTCTGCTAATCCTGAAAATGTTATTTATTGGGTTCTGGCCCACTTCTACCACTGCCAGGGTTGCATTTTGACTTCCATGACTCTACCACTTTTGCCTTTGAGGGCTCATTTCTCCATTAAAAAACGTGAAGAGTTATAGCTTACAATTGTGTTAATATAAGAAAATATATTAATATCATAAATTGTAGCATTTTATTCTACCTAAGCATTCTTTTTTCTGATTTTCAGTTCAGTTCAGTCACCCAGTCATGTCCAACTCTTTGCGACCCCATGAATCACAGCATGCCAGGCCTCCCTGTCCATCACCAACTCCCAGAGTTCACCCAAACTCATGTGCATTGAGTCGGTGATGCCATCCAGCTATCTCATCCTCTGTCGTCCCCTTCTCCTCCTGCCCCCAATCCCTCCCGGCATCAGGGTCTTTTCCAATGAGTCAACTCTTCACATGAAGTGGCCAAAGTATTGAAGTTTCAGCCTCAGCATCAGTCCTTCCAATGAACACCCAGGACTGATCTCCTTTAGGATGGTTGGATCTCCTTGCAATCCAAGGGACTCTCAAGAGTCTTCTCCAACACCACAGTTGAAAAGCATCAATTCTTCGGTGCTCAGCTTTCTTCACAGTCCAACTCTCACATCCATACATGACTACTGGAAAAACCGTAGCCTTGACTAGATGGACCTTTGTTGGCAAAGTAATGTCTCTGCTTTTGAATATGCTATCTAGGTT
>NW_011494945.1:6309965-6316311 GCF_000754665.1 Bison bison bison | reverse complement strand
CTGCATACAGGTTTCTCAAGAGGCAGGTCAGGTGGTCTGGTATTCCCATCTCTTTCAGAATTTTCCACAGTTTATTGTGATCCACACAGTCAAAGGCTTTCTGATTTTAAAAGAATTTAAAACATTTCATGGGCCCTAAGCATTTCTGTGTCTAGTCAATAAGTTGGCCCTGAACACTATTAATAGAACATTATCAATTAATAATGTCTATGATTGAGATCTATTCAGAGTGCTTTATTAATTTCTTTAATTCTCACGATAATCCCATGAGGTAGGTACTATCATTATTCTCATTATATAGATAGGAATACCAACTCACAAAGGTTAAATGATATGCCTAAAGTCATTTGCCAAGAGAGAAAAGAAACCCAGGTTCCAGCCTAACAGTCTGGCCCTGGAGCTCCCTCATATTCACCTTCTTTCATTTTGTCAAAAACACTATGCTCTCTCCTCAGTACCTTCATGCAAACCAGCCTCCCTGGTGGAAAACTTCCCTCTCTTCCCACTCTCTACTTCTTCATCTAATTAACTCCTATTTATCATTCAGATTTCAGCTTCCAAACACTCTTTTAGAAGCTTTATCTGATCTCCCACCTTTGGGCCAATGCCCCCCTGTGCCAGAAAGGGTACACCTGCTGTAAGTAACTACTCGTGACGTAAACTACAAAGTGTATTAATCTTTCAAAGCAAGTCTAGAAGGAGGCAGTTCACATTGGTGGAGGCAGCTGTGCCATCCTGGGTGTGTCAGCAGAATGTCTCCCTCATTCTTATAAGGTGAAGATAAGAGTGAAAAAGCTTTCCCCTTAAGGGGCTTTGTCTTTTTGTCAAGGAGGGAAATCTTTTCCAGACAATTCCAATAGACTTTTCTTGTCTCTCACTGGCTAAAACTGAGTCACAAGTACATATCAGGCCAATTAGTGGAAAAGGAAGTGTGTTTAGATGTGCCATCTGAATTCCATAACAGGAGTCAGTGCTTCTCCTAGAAGGAGCATTTACAAAGGTGGATATAGACCAAGTAATACCAAGACCAAGAAGCGTGCTAGGCTTTTTGGTCCTTCTTTTTTCCCTCTTTTGGCCCTGTTTCCGATGGATTATCATCTTTCCCTGACCTCCTAGTCTCCTCTGCCCTGTTCTTTATCCTGTCTCCTGTCTCTTCACCCATTCTGCAAAGCTTAGGAAGAGGTGACTTCTCTTAATAGGTACGTTTGCTTTAAAATTATTGTTTATTTTAATTAGTTTTATTTTATTATTGGTTCTATTTAGTAACATTTCAATGTTCATAGATAGTGGGCAGCACTGAAATTTACACTGCCTATGACCTAGGACTCTAGGTTTCCTGCCCCAGCTGTGTCACCAGTTCTGTGACCTTTTAGACTTCCATCTCTAAGACTCCCAAGGGGATGGATTAGCTCAGGGCCTTTATTTTATTTTTTTAAATGTTTATTTATTTGGCTGCATTGGTTCATGTGATCTTTGCTGTGTCATGTGGGATCTTTCATTACAGCGCACAGACTCTAGCTGTGGCATGCAGGCTTTGTTGCTCCACAACACATGGTATCTTAGTTCCCTGACCAGGGATAGAACCAGCATTGCCTGTACTGCAAGCCAGTTTCTTAGCCCTGGACCACCAAGGAAGTCCCAGCTCAGGGCGGCAGGAGCTTGGGGCTTTTTGAGTGGAGGGGTCCAACTGTATGGCCTGTAGGCTGCCCCCTCCTTGTCACAGTGCTTGGCCCTGGTCTGTTGGATATCTTGGGTCACTGAGTAAGATTTCATTTGCATAAGTTTCTGAGGATGAGATAAATCCAGAAGTGCATGCATTAGCTGATTGTTGAGGAGGTAGACTACTAGGTGGAGGGCTTGCCAGATACTGGCAGGAGCTCACTCTTCCCTGGGACTTGCCCGTCAGTTCTTCTTCTGACCAACTCTCTTTCTGGCAGCCTCACCTCCACCCCACCCCATATGTTAATAGCACTATCTAAGGTCCAGTTACACCCCAGTGGTGGTTCTTCCTGTTCATGGCCAGGAAGCTTGAGTGTCCAAGGTGCTGTTACCTGAATGTTCTCTGATCCAAGTCTTTCCCTATTACTGAGATACTGTTTTCAGGTCATGGGTGAGATACAGGTCCCCATTCTGTCTGTCATTCTCTGGGTAGCCCTGGCCTTAGTACCACTGATGTAAAGGAGATCAGGGACCTGAAAACCTTGTTCCCTCCACATCCTCCAAGGCTTACAGCAGCCCCTCAACCAGCACTTGTTTAAAGAAACACCAATGAATGAATGAACAAATCATGATTTTAAAGTAAAATTGTCTATTGAATCATAAATTCAAATCAAGTGACATATTCTCTGCCTAAATTTTAGAGGACAGAAGGAGGAATGGAGAAGGCAATGGCACCCCACTCCAGTACTCTTGCCTGGAAAATCCCATGGACGGAGGAGCCTAGTAGGCTGAAGTCCATGAGGTCGCTAAGAGTCGGACACGACTGAGCGACTTCACTTTCACTTTCACTTTCATGCATTGGAGAAGGAAATGGCAACCCACTCCAGTGTTCTTGCCTGGAGAATCCCGGGGACGGGGGAGCCTGGTGGGCTGCCGTCTATGGGGTCGCACAGAGTCGGACACGACTGAAGCGACTTAGCGGCAGCAGTAGCAGGAGGAATAGGAGATAAGATAAACCTAAGTTTCCATTTCCTTACCCATAAAATGGATAAAATCTTCAATTTACAATTATAATATAGCTCTACCATGACGGGCTGTTGAATCTTGAGTGTGTTGAAGAATGCTTTTCAAAACGCAGAGGCTAAACGTGAAAGGCTCAATTTATCAAAGACAGATAAAAATGTTAGCACCCAAGTAAAAAAGTTTTAAAAGTCAGTGGTTCATGACTCAAGCAGAAATTTTAAATGGAGACATTTCTCTCCTCTCTGAATACTACCTGTGTTCAGGAAGGATGCTTATCCTCCTTAAGTTCTACATGTGCTATTGGCCTGTAGACCATTCCTCCTGGGGTGAAGAGTCATTCTTCCAAGACTTCACTGTGCATGAGCTGCATGTAGAAGGTTATCTTGTAGCGGTCTATGATGAATGAGGAAGAATTTCTGTAATGCTTTCAGCCAGATTTGTCCAGAGTGCCAGGACTCAGAAGTCAGTTCCAAAGCAGCCCAAAGGCCTCCAAGCTGCTGGGCGGCCCATGTGATGCAGTGATGTCCCTTGCTTTGCTGAGATCATTTCTGGTGCTGTGGAAGCAACTGGAAGTTCTAAAGGAGCACTGGGGCCAACTCAAGCTCCAAGTCCAGGACATCAACTCTCCCTCTCTCCCCAAACAGTTCTCGGAGCTCTATGGGTGAGTGTTGCTCAGGGGGAAATTCACGTGGAGGAGTGGAACCTGGGGTCTGGCAGATTACTGCCCTTGCTCTGAGGGTGACATTTGGTCCTTGAATCTGGTATACCTGGCCCCACTGATCGCCAAGGAAACTGGGCAGTGTGTCTGTCCATCAACAGTGCTTTCCAGGAAAAGCTGAGTTCTGTAGACTGCAGGCAAAGCACTGGATTCCACTGAGCAACACTTTATATCATTTACTCAGACTTCTGGCCCTGGAAACGTGTGCTTCTGAAGTGTCCCTTCAGTACTGACTCTAAGCGTTTTAGCTCGTAGGATCCCAGCGAGTATTGAGTAGGGAGTGCCGCTGCTGTGACCTCCTCCCCACTCTCTGCCACGTTGGACTTATGTCTAATGAGTCTTTGAGCACTTTACCGTCACAGCTGGGGTACAGTATGGTGCAGTGTGAGGTGTTCGGTCTGTGGCCCATGTTGTTTTTTCAGCTTCAAGAGCTGGCTGGGATGCCTTAGCTGGCAGGAAAGGCAGGTGGCCTCTGCCATGTGTCTGTTACCAAACAAGCATTCACTAAGCACCCACCCACCATGCTAGACCGCACTGAGGACCCTAAGGCCCACTTTGGTGGCCTAATCCAAATTGTCTGTCTTATGAGTTATGATAGTCAGCTTTCCTGGTAAATAGAGAATGAGAAGACATGTCAGTATTTTGAAGAACAAAGAAATTAAATGTGCCAATGAGAAAAGGCCTTGGGATTTAATATTGACTAAGGGAGTGGCAACTATGGTGAATTTAGATGTTGATGTGAGTGTCTATGACAAGTTGGGAGGTTTATGCATGATGACAGGAAACAGAACATGAGTGAAAAGAATTGTCAGAAAATCTAAAAGAGAAAAAAAATGTTTGTTTGCTAATTTCTGTTGCTCTTCTTTAATAGAACTGATATTCTCTACCCCAGCATGAAAGCTATAGCTAGGCGGATGGGGAAAGAAGATGAATTTGAAGAAATTTTAATAACTAGTCAGTCTATTCTTCCCCCCAAAGGAGCTTCAGAAATCGAAATAAAAACTCAACAGGTATGTAAAAGCTATTTTGAACTTGGCTTGAAAATCTGCGTTATGGCATTAGCATGTAAACCTATGGCTATACCCAAGTGGTGTTTTTCTTCTGGAAGTTAAGTGTAAATTGAGGGTTTGTAAATTGTTGAACAGACTCTAAGGAAGCTTAAGTGTTTAAAGGTATGTGGGGCTTTGATTAAGCAAATAGCTAACCTTAATGTCTCAGTTCTATAATTCTAGGTTTTCATATTCTTATTTTCCTCAAATTAAAGTGCACCACCACAAAAAAGACAACAGAAAACATAACCACTAGCATCTTAACCATAAAGTTCAGCACACAAGTATCCTCTCACCCCAACACACGCTCACAGAACTAGAATATTTAAAATAGCTTCCGCGATTGTTTTTCTGAGAATAAGACAACACAATTTATGTACTAGTCTGTCTGGTGTGTGTTGATGGTTTGTGGAGGGGTTGTTTTTCCAACTGTTTGTTCCCTTTGGTCCTGGGACACAGGCTGTCCTGGCTGTGCTTATTGTAACAGGGAACAAAGACTCTAGCTGCATGGGTGTAACTACAGAGATACATGTCCGCTAAGCATCCAGGAGAACTCAGCACCGCCCCTTCTCCACACACACCCCAGTCCCATGACCATTGCTTACCCTTTTGAACTCTGCTTCCTCTCTAGCACCAGGGGTCCTCTGACAGGGAGAAACATGGGCTTTGCAAGCATAAAGGGTAGAGTAAGGGCTCATGGGTATTGGAACAAAGTTTTCTCTTGGTTGTATATGGATTAATATCTTCTTGTGAAATCCTCCTTGGTATCTAAATTGAGTTTCAGACTTTTGCGCTTTTTATAAAACAGGTCATGAAATTCCTGGCCATATTTAGAGACTCCAAAACATAAGAGATCACTTCAGACACTGAGCACTTTGCAATTCAGCAGAACCTGGTAAAAAAGGGTTGTATTTTATCAACTGAGATATGAGCCAGGAAGAAGAGATATTTGTCTCCAAAAAGATGCCTCTACCCCACTTGGGAATCTCAAAAAAAGAATCCTTTCTTCTTCCTCAGTAGAGAGTAGCTAAAGGACAGGACCCAGCCCAAGGCACTTATGTAAGAATTTAGGAGCCTGGAGTATAAACTAATAGTGAAGAGTAACTCTCATACTGTTTACTCTAGCTTCAGAAACTTCTGGAAAATCTTGAAATTCATATGATCCAGGAGGTATTAAAGAAAGTTAACAGAGAGATAACACTGGTTGTATCAGAAAAGTCCAAGGAGCAGCATACTCTCCCTACAGGTAAAGTATGTTTATTACTTTAGAAAATAACATTTTAATTATTTTTCCTAATTATAAAAGCAATCCATGTATCTATCCATATTCATGGAAAAACAAAAACACTGCGATGCCCAGAAAATAGTATCTAAAAGTTATTTATTTATATTATTTTTGGCTTCCCTGGGTCTTCATTGCTGCGGGAGCTCTAGTGGTCTCGGCTTGTAGGCTCCAGAGAGAGAGCTCAGTGGCTGTGGCTCACAGGCTCAGTGGCTCCACAGTGTGTGGGATCTTCTTTGACGAGGGATCAAACCGGTGTTTCCTGCATTGGTGGGCGGATTCTTTACCACTGGGCCACCAGGGGAGTTCAAATAAGTACTTTTTAAAAATTTTTATTGAAGTATAGTTGATTTGCAATGTTGTATCTGTATCTGGTGATTCAGTTATGTATATTCTTTATCAGATTGTTTTCCATTGTAGTTTGTTACTAAATATTGAATATAGTTACCTGTGCTCAGAGAGGAGTACTTTTCATGTTTTGAAGAATATATATTCTTCACTTACGGGGCTTTTAGAGAACATCTGTAAACTTCAGTCTCTTCTGATTAACTCCTAACTGAAATAAAGAATAAAGTTGAAATGGAGGAAATACATGAAGCTTTATATATATATATA
>NW_011494945.1:6303747-6309865 GCF_000754665.1 Bison bison bison | reverse complement strand
TATAAATGTATATAAATATCTGTCTTAGAAATACACGTACTTAGGGTGGGAAGGCAATCAAAATTGTTTCCTTTCATCTGAGGTCCAAAGTCAGTAGGACTTCATGGGCAAGTGACCCGTGCACTCTCATGGGACTCCCACAGGGGAACCTGGGGTTTAATGCTCTATTGGTGCCATCTTGACACGCTTTATTTTAACCTAGAATTTGTATTCTGTCAGTGATGTCCAGTGAACCATTGGAGTAAGCACCAAAGGCTTGGTGCCTGGGCTCACAGTCCCACCTCCTGCTGCCTCCCCACCTTGCCAGGAGGAGTTCTCTGCCCAATCCTCTGCTCTCTGACACCCCAGCATCACTAACCTCCCCCTCACCATCCCCATCCAGCAGTTGCTGCCACTCCCCACACCAGTGGGGGCCTGAGCATAGTGAGGGCATGTGTGGGGCATGTGTACCTGGCAGCATCTCAGGGACTCCATACTGACAGCACTGTGGTGTGTTTGATGAGCGACTTAGTCAAAGTGAGCTTGCTGCCCATCCCTGTGTACCTGGAATATCCCAGGGCAGAGGATGCAGTACCCTTGGGGTTGCCCATCCATGGTGGATAGGAGCAGTGGGCCAGTGGGAAGAGGAGACACCTGGCTTAACTTCTTTGCCCCTGGCTAGGGCATGAAGCCTCGGTCCATGCCTAGCCTCTACCCTAGCTGGTAGACCATGTGTATTCATGCCCCCATCACAGGGCAGGGGCCCTGATGGCTATGAAGGTTGTACTTGCCCTGCCAGCATCCCCAAGCCAGGGAGTTCAACATTAAAACAAAAACACCATGACAGGTCAAGAGAAAGACTGCAGAAGAAAGAAAAACACTTTATATTTTGGTACCTTTAATGGTACAAAACACCTTTTTCCTGTGTTTTGAACAAGCCTGAATTTTTATTTTTCATGGGGCACCATAGATTGTGTGACTGGTCCTCTCTGAACTACAGTGTCTGTTCCTAACTCCTACTAATTCTTTAGGAAAATCCCCGATTTTTGAGCTAAGGAGAATTGTCTGACTGACAAAATTAATTAGGGTTTCCTTTTGAGACAAGGTCCACAGACATTGTAATGTTAATTAATAACCTCTGTCCTCACTAAGACACTGTGGTTTTCTCAGTGCTTCAAGTAACTGGATTCTGCAAGCAGGACTTGGGGAAAGGCTGGGCAGCAAGAGGGGAAGCCCCACTAACTGAGTATCTCTGAATGTCACCAGACAGCCAAGTGTGATTGAGCTCCAGTTACAGAGCATTTAAGAAGACACAAAGCCTCTGTTGTTGATGCTGTGTTTGCTGCATCTAGGCAGCTTCCTTCTGAGTCCTTGGAGAAAATCCACAAGCATACAGCAGGTGCAGCCATCTGCATGATTTAGGGCTGCGGTTCTTATGAGACGGCCAGGTGGGGGCCCCGGGGAGGAAGTGTCCTTGCTTTGCGGCTGTGCTGGGTGTTGGCTTGTGCAGGGTGCTCATCAGCTGTGCTTGGAAGGGGCCTTCAGTCAGGAGCTGGTGCGAGTCAGGCAAAGGGGAGGGGGAGAGTTATTTTTAATGGTGGTAAGGTTGACATTACCAAACCTTACTCTGGCTAGAATATACTGGCCAATTCTAAAGTTTTGTTCAGATTTTGTACTCATAAGATTTTAAAAATAAACAGCAGTAGTGAGACTGTTTTGTTATTGCTGATTTTGTTTGGGGTCTGTTCAGCATGCTTTGGTGTGAAGGCCTGGGTCTCCTCCTCTGCTGAGTGTCCCCCAGTACAAGTGATGGAGTCCCCACTGTGTACCAGGGGTGCTTTTATATTCTGAGACCTCTGTGGGCTGGGTCTCACGGAAGAGGAGGATGGTAAAACCTTGGAAATCTCACTCACCTATTGCTCATCTCAGCAGTAGGAAGCAACCATAGTGAACTGGGGCTTCCAACAGGGCCTGCTTTTTCATGCAGTGATCACGCTTTGTGGTCAGGGCTAGCTTGAGGCTAGGGGTTTTTCCAGAGGGAGCTGGAAATGGAGAGTATTAAGAACAGGGGGCATCACAGGCTTGAATATCTCTCCTGTTTACTTCCCTCCTCCCCACCTTGTCTGGAACTTAATCTTTTTATAAGCTTCTGAATGAGCTTCCAGTTTGTCTGAGAGCATCTGAAAATGTCACAGCCACACCTAGTTCTTGGTAGTTTGTGTTCCCCCTGAGAGCAATCAAAAGCAGCCCCAGGCATCCTCGCTCAGCCTCAGGGCTTGCTTAACAGAGAGATAGGCTCCACTGATTCAAAGAGGCTCTGCATTCCCCATCTTTGACGTTTTGGCATTGAAGTAACTTTTAATTAACTTTCTCAATTTCTCTGAGCAGTTATAAGACCAGCAGTCTCCAGAGTAGAGACATATAGCCCAGGGATGGGGGAAGAAAATACTAGAATTTCTGAATAGATTAAGTCCATACATAAGAAATCCATGTTACACTCTATAGTAAGGTGTCCTAACGTGACCATGGGGAGGCAGTCCACAAGAGAATAATAAGAAATAATAGAGTTGACAGTTTTAATCCTAGTACATGCTTATCTTCAGTCACATTATGAGGTTTAAAAAGATAAATTAATCACATCTAAGAAGTCAGACAAAAATTTTTTTAAGTCAAAGAAACTATTGGGAATGTGCATTGAGATTCACTCTCACTGTTGGTGAATCGCACCCTATATACAGCATGTTTTGCAATATTAGCCAGTGATAGTACTGGAGATAGTTATGAATACATAAACAGACATATGTTAAAGGTGAGTCAACAAAAATGCTTTTCTCGAAAGAAGCACAATCAAAACATCTGGGAGAACATGGGCCGAGTCAGCATTTCCCCAGCAGTGTGCCCTAGAATACTAACTCCTCAACATGTTAATGCAGTAGTTCTCCCAACCACAGACTCATGGATTACCTGAATCTTTCCATTGTCTGGGTAATACAAGCCAGCAAGGTGCTCACTAATTACAGCCTTTGGGTTGCATATGTTTACCTAGCATCACTGGTCATTGTTTGCTCCAAACCTGTTTGTGCCAGTTTTACTTGTCATTGTATTTGAGTAATTTAATTATTATGTAAACTAATGAAATAGTACAAAAAGAAAGATCTGTTCTATAAAAACTAAATTGAAATAAATTGTGGTACATCCAGTCAATGGAATATTACTAAACAGTAAAAAGAAATGAGTTATCAAATCATGAAAAGACATGAAGGAAACTTAAATGCGTATTATTAAGTGAAAGAAGTCAACTTGAAAAGACTACATATTGTGTGATTCCAACTATGTGACATTCAAGAAGAGACAAAATTATGGAGCCAGTACAAAGATCAGTGGTCAATAGCAGTTGAGAGAGAAGAGGAGAAGGAATAAACAGAGCACAGAGGATTTTTAGGGCCATGAAACTATTCTGTATGATACTATAATAGTGGATACATGCTAGTATACATTTGTCAAATCCATAGTTTCACAAGAGTGAAGCATAACGTACACTGTGGACTTTGGATGACAAGGTTGTATCAATGTAGGTTCATCAGTTGTAGCAAGTGTACCCACTGGTGTGGGATGTTGATAGGGAGGCTGTGTGTTTTGAGTGAGGGTGCAGGGGATTTGTGGGAACTCTCTGAACTGTCCAGTTATTCTGTGAACCTACAACTTCTTTAAAAAAACAAAGCATCAGGCATTTGGGTTGTTTCATGGTCTTTAAAATTTATCTCCATAAAAAGAAACCAAAACACACACACACACAATTGTAGACCACACGCTTGTATTACGATTTATGGTACAGAATTCCAATGAGTGGGCGCATACAAAGAAAAAGCCTAGAGTCTATGTTAGAAGATTGACAAATGTTTGTATATTTGTGAATTTTTTAATTTAAAAATTTTTAGATAGCGCATGTCATTTTTAAAGCATTCCCTGGTTTAACAGACTTTTTATGATTGACCAACCAACTCTTACTCTTGATTGCCTTGGACAGGAGGATTTCTACTCGCAGGGCTCAGGGAAGAAGGTAAGGGTTTTATTAGCTTTTAAAAAGTGTTTGGGAAACTGAGAGTAAACAATGTTAGAAAGGTCCCCTTACTCCAGACCTTCTCAGAGCCTTTACTGTGCCACTGTGTATTGTGAATCTTCAGAGAGAGCATGGAATGTTCTTTGAATCTATATGACCACAGAACCTTGGGAATATCCTTCGTCAACTCAAAGAACTAGTGTTCTGGGCAGCATTTTGAGAAGCAAAGGAGTACAGAATTCATACATGTGCTTGAAGCAATAAGGCTTTCAACCTACCCGCTCCCCACCACCACCACCCTGCTGGTCAAGAGAACAGCCGTGATTCTTGGCACTTGTGTGCCTTCGGTTCTGCCTTGGCTCAGGACACAGGGGCTGCTCAGGCACAGTGAGTTTGTGGTCGTGTTAGAGAAGTGCGGGACTGTGTGCTTAGTCATGTCTGACTCTTCGCGACCCTGTGGACTGTAGCCCATCAGGCTTCTCTGTGCATGGGATTCTCCAGGCAAGAATACTGGAGTGGGTTGCCACTCCTTCTCCAGGGGTTAGAGAAGTGAAGTGCTACCAAATCAAGGTGCCCTTCCTAGAGGAAAGGGGCTATATGGGGGGGTGGGGCAGATGGGGTGCTCAGAGAAGAGAGGGGAAGTGGTTTGGCCACCAGGAAGTCAAAGTTTCCTTCAGTCATATGACCTGGGAACAGAGTAAAAGGGAAGAAAAAGCCCTAATTGAACCCCTAGTATGCTATCTCCCTCCCGCGTCCACATTTCTTCTTAGAGAAGCCACGGCCACACACACACACACCAAAAATAAAACACATTTGGAGACCACAAACACCACCTGGCCAGGAAGTGCTTCTCTTGGATGGTCTTCTCACCCTGACTCCTGCACACAGAGGCAGATGCATGCCTGAACTTGAACTCAGGAGGAAGAAGCATGCTGGGAAGATTTCTCAAAACGTTTAGTAAATAGAATACTTTCCCCCTCAGCTAGTTCAGTTCAGTTCAGTTGCTCAGTCGTGTCTGACTCTTTGCAACCCCATGAATCGCAGCACGCCAGGCCTCCCTGTCCATCACCAACTCCTAAAGTTTGCCCAAACTCATGTCCATCGAGTCGGTGATGCCATCCAGCAATCTCCTCCTCTGTCGTCCCCTTCTCCTCCTGCCCCCAATCCCTCCCAGCATCAGTCTTTTCCAATGAGTCAACTCTTCGCATGAGGTGGCCAAAGTATCGGAGTTTCAGCTTCAACATCAGTCCTTCCAATGAACACCCAGGACTGATCTCCTTTAGGATGGACTGGTTGGATCTCCTTGCAGTCCAAGGGACTCGCAAGAGTCTTCTCCAACACCACAGTTGAAAAGCATCAATTCTTCGGTGCTCAGCTTTCTTCACAGTCCAACTCTCACATCCATACATGACCACTGGAAAAACCATGGCCTTGACTAGATGGACCTTTGTTGGCAAAGTAATGTCTCTGCTTTTCAATATGCTATCTAGGTTGGTCATACTTTCCTTCCAAAGAGTAAGCGTCTTTTAATTTCATGGCTGAAATCACCATCTTCAGTGATTTTGGAGCCCCAAAAAATAAAGTCTAACACTGTTTCCACTGTTTCCCCATCCACCAGATGCCATGATCTTAGTTTTCTGAATGTTAAGCTTTAAGCCAACTTTTTCACTCCTCTTTCCCTTTCATCAAGACGCTGTTTAGTTCCTCTTCACTTTCTGCCATAAGGGTGGTGTCATCTGCATATCTGAGGTTATTGATATTTCTCCCAGCAATCTTGATTCCAGCTTGTGCTTCTTCCAGCCCAGCGTTTCTCATGATGTACTCTGCATAGAAGTTAAATAAGCAGGGTGACAATATACATCCTTGACGTACTCCTTTTCCTATTTGGAACCAATCTGTTGTTCCATGTCCAGTTCTAACTGTGGCTTCCTGACCTGCATATAGGTTTCTCAAGAGGCAGCTCAGGCGGTCTGGTATTCCCATCTCTTTCAGAATTTTCCACAGTTTATTGTGATCCACACAGTCAAAGGCTTTGGCATAGTCAATAAAGCAGAAATAGATGTTTTTCTGGAATTCTCT
>NW_011494945.1:6294773-6303647 GCF_000754665.1 Bison bison bison | reverse complement strand
CTAATTTTCCTGAAGAGATCTCTAGTCTTTCCCATTCTGTTGCTTTCCTCTATTTCTTTGCATTGATCGCTGAGGAAGGCTTTCCTATCTCTCCTTGCTATTCTTTGGAACTCTGCATTCAAATGGGAATATCCTTCCTTTTCTCCTTTGCTTTTTGCTTCTCTTCTTTTCACAGCTATTTGTAAGACCTCCTCAGACAACCATTTTGCTTTTTTGCATTTCTTTTCCATGGGGATGGTCTTGATCCCTGTCTCCTGTACAATGTCACAAACCTCCATCCATAGTCCATCAGCCATTCTGTCTATCAGATCTAGTCCCTTAAATTTATTTACACTTCCACTGTATAATCATAAGGGATTTGATTTAGGTCATACCTGAATGGTCTACTGATTTTCCCTACTTTCTTCAATTTAAGTCTGAATTTGGCAATAAGGAGTTCATGGTCTGAGCCTCAGTCACCTCCCGGCCTTATTTTTGCTGACTGTATAGAGCTTCTCCATCTTTGGCTGCAAAGAATATGATCAATCTGATTTCAGTATTGACCATCTGGTGATGTCCATGTGTAGAGTCTTCTCTTGTGTTGTTGGAAGAGGGTGTTTGCTATGACCAGTGCATTCTCTTGGCAAAACTCTATTAGCTTTTGTCCTGCTTCATTTTGTACTCCTAGGCCAAATTTGGAGAAGGCAATGGCAACCCACTCCACTACTGTTGCCTGGAAAATCCTATGGACGGAGGAGCCTGGTGGGCTGCAGTCCGTGGGGTCGCTGGGAGTCGGACACAACTGAGCGACTTCACTTTCACTTTTCACTTTCATGCATTGGAGAAGGAAATGGCAACCCACTCCAGTGTTCTTCCCTGGAGAATCCCAGGGACGGCAGAGCCTGGTGGGCTGCTGTCTATGGGGTCGCACAGAGTCGGACACAACTGAAGCAACTTAGCAGCAGCAGCAGCAGCAGGCCAAATTTGCCTGTTACTCCAGGTGTTTCCTGACTTCTTACTTTTGCATTCCAGTCCCCTATAATGAAAAGGACATTTTTTGGGGTGTTAATTCTAAAAGGTCTTGTAGGTCTTCATAGAACTGTTCAACTTCACCTTCTTCAGCATTACTGGTTGGGACATAGGCTTGGATTACCGTGATATTGAATGGTTTGCCTGGAAATGAGCAGAGATCATTCTGTCGTTTTTGAGATTGCATCCAAGTACTGCATTTTGGACTCTTTCGTCGACCATGATGGCTACTCCATTTCTTCTAAGGGATTCCTGCCCACAGTAGTAGATATAATGGTCATCTGAGTTAAATTCACCCATTCCAGTCCATTTTAGTTCACTGATTCCTAGAATGTCGACGTTCACTCTTGCCATGTCCTATTTGACCACTTCCAATTTGCCTTGATTTATGGACCTAACATTCCAGGTTCCTATGCAATATTGCTCTTTACAGCATCGGACCTTGCTTCTATCACCAGTCACATCCACAACTGGGTATTGTTTTTGCTTTGGCTCCATCCCTTCATTCTTTCTGGTGTTATTTCTCCAATGATCTCCAGTAGCATATTGGGCACTTACCGACCTGGGGAGTTCCTCTTTCAGTATCCTATCATTTTGCCTTTTCATACTATTCATGGGGTTCTCAAGGCAAGAACACTGAAGTGGTTTGCCATTCCCTTCTCCAGTGGACCACATCCTGTCAGACCTCTCCACCATAACCCGTCTGTCTTGGGTGGCCCCCCACAGCATGGCTTAGTTTCATTGAGTTAGACAAGGCTGTGGTCCGTGTGATCAGATTAGCTAGTTTTCTGTGATTATGGTTTCAGTGTGTCTGCCCTCTGATGCCCTCTCGCAACACCTACCGTCTTACTTGGGTTTCTTTTACCTTGGACGTGGGGTATCTCTTCACAGCTGTTCCATCAAAGCACAGCCACTGCTCCTTACCTTGGACGAGTTGCCCCTCCTGACCTTGAACGTGGAGTAGCTCCTCTCGGCTCTCCTGCACCAGTGCAGCTGCCGCTCCTTGGACGTGGGGTTGCTCCCTCAGCTGAGCCCATAGCTAAATGCCAAACCAGCTTTGTAGGCATTTGGCAGGGGAAGGTCTCCAAACTAGAAGTGTGTAGCCCCTCTCCAGGCTTATCTGTGAGCCAGTGACCTGCCAGGAGAGTACCCTGAAAGAAAAACGCTATACACACTTCCTTATCTGAGAATTTCTGAAGCGTACATGAGCTCTGTCCTATCAAAGTTTAGATTTGTGAAAGTCTTAAACTTCTTAGAAGCATGAACTTCTAGTCACAACATTAATTCTTTTGGATTTCCTACTTCAACTGTATTAGGAGAGTGGCGATATATCCAAAGAAAAAAACAAAATCAGATTTATTTGTTTATGATGGAAAGTAGCCAATTGTAGAAGAAATGTGGAATCCGATTTTGAAAACCAGGACCCCCAATAAATAACAGTAAATGTAAGTTCCAGAGGCTCCTGCTCTGTCATATCACATTTCTGGGAGGGTTTTGCTGGATGCTTTCTCTTGTGTGTACTAAGTCTCCTGTCAGAAAAATGGAAGTATGGGTAGGAAATCCCATCTAAAATTAGAAACAGCCAGAGGCAGGGAGAGGCCCTGTGGGTGCACTTGCTGAGAGCCAGTCCCACCCCCAACAGAAAAGCAAGCGGGTGGAACAGGGCGTGGCTCCTACTTCTGAGGCCATAGGTCTCTGTTAGTTTCAAGACTCCCCTGGAGTGGGAAGAGGAGAGAAGAGGTGAGGGAAGTTAAGAGGTACAAGCTTCCAGCTGCAAAATAAATGAGCCACAGGATGAAATATACAGCATAGGGAATATAGTTCGTAATATTGCAATAAGTGTGTATGGTGACAAACAGTAACTAGACTTACGGTGGTGATCATTTTGTGATCTATAGAAATATTGAATCACTATTTGAACCTGGAACTAACACAATGTTGTAGGCCAATTATACCTTAATTTTTTAAAAAAATGACCCTCCTGGCACCATGCATAAGGAAATAGGCCCCACCCAGCATAATTACCATGCACATGGAAGTTAGAGTGTTGACATACTTCATTGTTGCAGCACTGTCATATATTTAACTTGATTTTTTTTAACAGATAATGCATTCACCTGGTTCAAAACTCAAAATGACACAAAACATATATTTAGAAGGTTCATTGCCACTGCTATGTAATCATCTTTTTCAGTTTTTAATGTATCCTTTCAGTGCTTTTTATACATACACTAATTCATCCTTTTATTCAATACCTATTACCTAAGCACCTGCTATTTTCTAGGCTATATATTTTAAGCACTGTTTTGGGCATATAGTAGTCCCCCCTTTTCTGTGGAGAGCATGTTTGAACACCCCTAGAGGATGCCTGAAACTGGGGATAGTACCAAACCCTACACACACACACATACACACACACACACACACGTATGTATACTCAGTTGCTTCAGTCATGCGCGACTCTCTGTGACCTCATGGACTGTAGCCCACCAGGCTCCTCTGTCCATAGGATTCTCCAGGCAAGAATACTGAAGTGGCTTGCCATCCCCTCCTCCAGGGGATCTTCCCAACCCAGGGATTGAACCCAGGTCTCCCACATTGCAGGCGGATTCTTTACCATCCGAGCGCATGGTTGCCATTGCCTGCTCCAATATATATACATATTTGTACTACAGTAAATACAGTGTCTTTACTATATATATGTATGTATATAGTATACTATCTTTTTTTCTATACATACATACCTGTGATAAAGTTTAATTTGTAAGTTTAGCACAGTAAGAAATTAAGGTCTCCCGCATTGTAGACAGACACTTTACTGTCTGAGCCACCAGGGAAGTCGTAATAATAAAATTGAAAAATTACAATATATTGTAATGAAAGTTATGTGAATGTAGTCTCTCCCAAAATAGTGTACCGTTCTCACCCTTCTTTGTGTAATGGTATGAGATGATGAAATGCCTATGTGACGAGAGAAAGTGACGTCGACACTGTGATTTAGCACTCTTCAGGCTTCCATTGAGCTTCGATGATAGGTCAGAAGGGGGATCATCTGCTTTGGGTGATCCTGGATCATACAGCTGTTGTGATGTCCATGCTTTGATGCCAGGAGAAGACTATGTTAGTGGTTGGGGATCCCAGGTGGGGCAGAACATAGCTGGATGGCATGAGATTTCACTGTGATACTCAAGACAATGCTCAATTTAAAATGTATGAGTTGTTTATTTCTGCAATTTTCCATCTAGTATTTGCAGACTGCAATTGACCACAGGCAACTAAAACTGCAGAAAGCAAAACCATGAATAAGGGAGGACATCCTAATTGTCATGGAGCAAAAATCCTTATTCTCATGGAATTTATCATCTTGTAGGGGATAGACAGACAATAATCAAGGCACATAAGAAATAAGAAAATAGTGGAGTGAGGAGGATGGTGGTGTGGTGGTTTGAAGGGACACATTGTCATTTTAAATAGGGAGGTCAGGATAGACTTTACTGAGAAAGTGACATTTTGAGTGAAATTGAAGAAGGTGAAGGAGTTAGCTATGCAGGGTATCTGGAGGAAGAGCATTGCAGACAGAAAGACAACCCATACAAAGCCCTGAAGCAGAGCATACCTGTCATGTTTACAGAACAGCAAAGACTCAAGTGTAGCTGCAGTGGAGAGAGTGAAGGAGAGCAGTAGGGGATGTCAGAGAGGAAACATGAAAGGGCAATATCATGTAGGCTCTCGTGAGGACTTCAGTGTTTACTCTGAATGTGATGGGGAGCCTGTCCCAGAATTTGAGTGGCATGATCTGACTTATTTTTGAATAGAATTTCTCTGGCTGCTATGCTGGAAAGAAAAGGCTGAAGAAAGGAGAGGTTGGTTTTGAGGCTATTGCATTATGAATCTAAGCAAGAGAAGATGGTGAATCAAACAAAGTTAGGAGCAGTAGAAGTATTAAGTGGTAAGATTCTGGGCATATTTTTGAAGTCATTGATGGATTGGGTACAGGGTTTGGAGAAAAGAGAAGAGTCCATGATGACGCCAAGATTTTTGACCTGAGCATTTGGGAAAACTGAATTGCCATCTGCTGAGATGGCAAATTAGGGAGGGAAGATCAGAAGTTTAATTATGCACAAGTGAAGTTTGAAATGCTTTCAGACATGCAAGAAGAGATGCCAAGTGGGCATTTGATCTAAATTTGAGACTTGTCAGCATATGGATGGTATTTAGCCATGATACTAGATGAGATAGTCAAGGGGGTGAGTATAGATAGAAAAAACATAAAGGCAAACCAAGGGCTGAGTCCTGCGACACTCTAATGTTAAGAGCTGGGTGGGGCTGGGGGGTAGAAGGAAAACCAGAAAAAGGAGCCTACAAGAAACAGAGGTAGAGGAGAACTAGGACAGAGTGGTCCCCCAACGTCTGGTGATGGACGTTTCTCAAGCAAGAGGAAGTGGAAAGTTGTGTGAAATGTTACTGGAAGTCAAGTAAAAACACTGGTTTTAGCCATGTTGAGGTCACTGGTGTTTATGACAGAATCACTTTCAGTGGAATGGTGAAGGTAACAGCTGGGTGAGCGGGTCTAAGAAGGATTTTGAAAGAAGTCACAGACAATAAGTGTAGACATCTCTTTTGGAGAGTTTTGCTGAAAAAGGAGCAAAGGAATGAAGCAAAGGCTAACATGGGAAATGGGGTCAAGTGGAAGATTTTTATGAGGTTGAAGAAATAACGTGTGCTGTTGTGAAGGACCCAGGAAAACAGAAGTGATGACATCAGAGAAAGCCAAATTTTTGGAGCAATGACCTTGAATAGGCTTGAGGGGATGGCCTCTCCCTTTACTGTATTTACTGTATCTTTCTTATAAAAGATAGGATTTTATATCCACTGTTCTACACCTTGCATTTTCCATCTTAATTCATAGATTTATGAATATTCTTTTCACACACGGAGAAATTTTTCTCTTTTTTTACAGTTGCATACTATCCCATTGGAAGGATATACCATGGTTTGTGTGTTGTTTCTAAGTTTTTGATGTCCTAAACAATGCTACTCAATAATTGTGTATATGCCTTATCACATCCTTCCTTTGTGGCTCAGCTGGTAAAGAATCTACCTGCAATGCGGGAGACCTGGGTTTGATTCCTGGGTTGGGAAGATTCCCCTGGAGAAGGGAAAGGCTACCCACTCCAGTATTCTGGCCTGGAGAATTTCATGGACTGTCCATGGGGTCGCAAAGAGTCGGACACGACTGAGCGACTTTCACTTTTTCACTTATCACATGTGTGTTGGCCTTGTTGCTGCTTCAGTACAGGAGCTAAAGTTCATATTCTGCAGCTCTCTACACTTTCTAATCTGTGACTCTTTCTTCTTTCTTTTGAATTTCCTGACCTTTTAAAATCAACTCTGTATTCAACTTACTTGAATTTGTAACACTTAAATAGATAAATATAATAGCTCTTCATTTATTTCTGATAGTTGTGTTAGATCAAAATAATTGTTCAGTTACATGGAGGGACTTTATGAAAACAGATGTCATATAAGGTCAATAATTATGGTAACAAAATATTGTCCACTGGGCTTCAGAGGTGTTTTCCAAACCTTTTCTTAGGAATCTTGTTAGAGATCGTCCTTATTCCCGTGTTCTGGAGGGCCCCGTATCCTCAGCCACCACCTCCCCTCCCTCACCCGTCAGTTTTTGTGTGTTTGGAAATGACACCTTGTGTTGTGTCTTGGACAGTTGCCAACTTGTAACTATTAATAGTTGTTCAATGTTTCCTGATACTATTATTGGTGTTTCTTTCCCTAGACCTTTGGAAACACCAAGTCATGGAAGAAAACTTTTCAATTATCAGACCGCAAATAGTTGAAAATTTTGTACAGAGATTATTGGAGAATTACCAGGATGGTGGATTAGAGGTATGAGGTGAAAATTAGTCATTCTAGAGTGTCATTTGCTTTTTTTTTTTAAACAAACCCAAATGAGAAAGACTTTCTTTTCAATACATCTCCTAATGCTTCCCTCACTCCCCTAAAGTGCAGATATGAGAACCGAGCCTGAACTCAAAGTAGAAATCACATGTTACCATTTTAATTTTGGAAAAAGACTGATTTTTAACTAAGATGGGAGAGTAATTATAATATGCATGTTGGCTCATTTCAGATTTGGCTAATTTTCCACATAACCTTGGAGCTTATTTATGGATGACTTATTTTTAGCAACATTTCCTGTTGTTGATTTTTTAGTATAAAAATTTAAGGAAAAAACAAAATAGCCTATGAAAATGCTACCTAGAAAACATTTTTAAATGAACAACATGAAAAAAACAACAGCTCCAAAAGGTAGCATTTTCATATGTCCTCCACTCCATCCATCATCTCCAGTTTCCTTTCCCAAAGGAAGCCAGTATCAATAATTTGTATGTATTTAACAGTATTTGAAGTCATAACAACTCTATATAATGTGTATATAACAATAATATATAGTTAATACATACAACAGTCATACATATAGTCCTTGGAGTTTTGAACTGTTTACTATTGACAAAAGGTACCTTTCTAAATCAAAAGAATCTACTATAAAGGGTAGATAGGAGTGTATATGTAGATATTTGGCCATAACAGAGTTTTTAGGGTCTTTAACAAATTATACCAAAGTGCAGTAAGTAGCTATGAATCTAGCTTCCTTTGAAATTCAATCACTTTTAAAGCCTGCCTTAGCAAAATGTGCTCAGTTTTTCGAAACATTTTCTCCACATTTACGACCATTATATCTACTACTGTGGGCAGAGATCCCTTAGAAGAAATGGAGTAGCCATCATGGTCAACAAAAGAGTCCGAAATGCAGTACTCGGATGCAATCTCAAAAAAGACAGAATGACCCCTGTTCGTTTCCAAGGCAAACCATTCAAGATCATGGTAATCCAAGCCTATGCCCCAACCAGTAACACTGAAGAAGATGAAGTTGAAGGGTTCTATGAAGACCTGCAAGACCTTATAGAACTAACACCCAAAAAAGATGTCCTTTTCATTATAGGGGACTGGAATGCAAAAGTAGGAAGTCAAGAAACACCTGGAGTAACAGGCGAATTTGACCTTGGAATACGGAATGAAGCAGGGCAAAGGCTAATAGAGTTTTGCCAAGAGAATGCACTGGTCATAGCAAACACCCTCTTCCAACAACACAAGAGAAGCCTCTACACATGGACATCACCAGATGGTCAACACTGAAATCAGATTGATCATATTCTTTGCAGCCAAAGATGGAGAAGCTCTATACAGTCAGCAAAAACAAGACCAGGAGCTGACTGAGGCTCAGACCATGAACTCCTTATTGCCAAATTCAGACTTAAATTGAAGAAAGTAGGGAAAATCAGTAGACCATTCAGGTATGACCTAAATCAAATCCCTTATGATTAAACAGTGGAAGTGAGAAATAGATTTAAGGGACTAGATCTGATAGACAGAATGGCTGATGGACTATCGATGGACGTTTGTGACATTGTACAGGAGACAGGGATCAAGACCATCCCCATGGAAAAGAAATGCAAAAAAGCAAAATGGCTGTCTGAGGAGGCCTTACAAATAGCTGTGAAAAGAAGAGAAGTGAAAAGCAAAGGAGAAAAGGAAGGATATTCCCATTTGAATGCAGAGTTCCAAAGAATAGCAAGGAGAGATAGGAAAGCCTTCCTCAGCGATCAATACAAAGAAATAGAGGAAAACAACAAAATGGGAAAGACTAGGGATCTCTTCAAGAAAATTAGAGATACCAAGGGAACATTTCAGGCAAAGATGGGCTCGATAAAGGACAGAAATGGTATGGACCTAACAGAAGCAGAAGATATTAAGAAGTGGCAAGAATACACAGAAGAACTGTACAAA
>NW_011494945.1:6294298-6294673 GCF_000754665.1 Bison bison bison | reverse complement strand
CAAAATGACCCAGATAATCACGATGGTGTGGTCACTGACCTAGAGCCAGACATCCTGGAATGTGAAGTCAAGTGGGCCTTAGAAAGCATCACTACAAACAAAGCTAGTGGAGGTGATGGAATTCCAGTTGAGCTATTTCAAATCCTGGAAGATGATGCTGTGAAAGTACCGCACTCAATATGCCAGCAAATTTGGAAAACTCAGCAGTGGCCACAGGACTGGAAAAGGTCAGTTTTCCCTCCAATCCCAAAGAAAGGCAATGCCAAAGAATGCTCCAACTACCGCACAATTGCACTCATCTCACACGCTAGTAAAGTAACGCTCAAAATTCTCCAAGCCAGGCTTCAGCAATATGTGAACCGTGAACTTCCAGAT
>NW_011494945.1:6223694-6294198 GCF_000754665.1 Bison bison bison | reverse complement strand
AAGCAAGAGAATTCCAGAAAAACATCTATTTCTGCTTTATTGACTATGCCAAAGCCTTTGTGTGGATCACAATAAACTGTGGAAAATTCTGAAAGACATGGGAATACCAGACCACCTGACCTGCTTCTTGAGAAACCTGTATGCAGGTCAGGAAGCAACAGTAAGAACTGGACATGGAACAACAGACTGGTTCCAAATAGGAAAAGGAATACGTCAAGGCTGTATATTGTCATCCTGCTTATTTAACTTATATGCAGAGTACATCATAAGAAACGCTGGGCTAGAAGAAGCGCAAGCTGAAATCAAGATTGCTGGGAGAAATATCAATAACCTCAGATATGCAGATGACACCACTCTTATGGCAGAAAGTGAAGAGGAGCTAAACAGCCTCTTGATGAAAGTGAAAGAGGAGAGTGAAAAAGTTGGCTTAAAGTTCAACATTCAGAAAACTAAGATCATGGCATCTGGTCCCATCACCTCATGGTAAGTAGATGGGGAAACAGTGGAAACAGTGTCAGACTTGATTTTTTGGGCTCCAAAATCACTGCAGATGGTGATTGCAGCCATGAAATTAAAAGACGCTTACTCCTTGGAAGGAATGTTATGACCCACCTAGATAGCATAATTGAAAAGCAGAGACATTACTTTGCCAACAAAGGTCCATCTAGTCAAGGCTATGGTTTTTCCAGTGGTCATGTATGGATGTGAGAGTTGGACTGTGAAGAACGCTGAGTGCCGAAGAATTGATGCTTTTGAACTGTGGTGTTGGAGAAGATTCTTTCAAGTCCCTTGGACTGCAAGGAGATCCAATCAGTCCATCCTAAAGGAGATCAGTCCTGGGTGTTCATTGGAAGGACTGATCCTGAAACTGAAACACCAGTACTTTGGCCACCTCATGTGAAGAGTTGACTCATTGGAAAAGACCCTGATGCTGGGAAGGATTGAGGGCAGGAAGAGAAGGGGATGACAGAGGATGAGATAGCTGGATGGCATCACCGACTCGATGGACATGAGTTTGGATGAACTCTGGGAGTTGGTGATGGACAGGGAGGCCTGGCGTGCTGCGATTCATGGGGTCACAAAGAGTCGGACATGACTGAGCGACTGAACTGAAGCTCTTCAAATATTCTCCATAATTTTATAATAAGCATTTCAGTTCTTGTAGAGAATTCACAAGGTTGGTTAGAGGTACAGTCTTTCAGAATTCACATGTGATTTACATGTATTTGCTTTAAGCTTTCAGTTATACCCAGTGTAATACTATGTATTCTGATGAGAGGGTAAAGTGTCTCCTCCTGGGTCTCTGCAGGGCAGTGGTTCTCAATCAGAGATACAGAGGTGATTAATGTGTGGCATGTGCAGAAAAATGTTTGAATCAAAAAATTTTATGACTTTCCTTAAAGGGAAGGAAATTCTTACACATGCTTCACCATGGAAAACATTCTATTAAGTGAAATAAGCCAATCATAGAAACGTAAATGCTGTGTGATTCCATTTATGCGAGATATCTAATGTAGTCAGATTCAAAGAGACAGAAAGTAGAATGGTATTTGTCAATGTTTAGGGTTTCCGTTTTGCAACATGGAAAGAGTTCTAGAGATTGATCACACAATGGTGTGAATGTATTTAATGCCACTGAACTGTACACTTAAAAATGGCTAAAACGGCAAATCTCATGTATATTTTACCATGACGAAAGCAAAAAACAGTTTGTGGCTTAAGATCTGCTTGTCCTTTATCTATATACTTCACCCCAACATTGAAGACAGGATCTTCTAGGAAAGAAACATGGGTGTTAATAAACAGGGCAAGCCCACATCAGGCACAGCTGAAACTCAGGGTGCACTGATGAGGCTGGTATCAGCTGGCGGTTGTCCAGGATGTTAGGTCTCTCCAAAATCTGTGCCTGGTGGGCCTCAAGACTCTTCTGGATCATCTGTAGTGTCAGGGAGTGCACTCTCTTTCAGTGTCACCCCCCACCTCCCATTCCTGGCAGCTTCTGTTTCTGGCAGCTCTTACTAAGCTGAATTTGGCCTCCCCATCATGTCCACCCTGGATCCTAGTTCTTGTCCTTGGGACACCACAAATCATGGTTCTAACCCATCACAACAAGCCTTTAAATATCTGAGGGCAAGTCAGAAGCTCAGTTGGTGCCATTGCTAACACGTGTGGATCCTCTCTAAAATTACACGTGGGATGGGCTCCAGGAGGACACACCCAAACAGGTGTTTCTCTGGGTTGGTGGGTAACAAATTGTTACCCCTTCCTCTGGGCAGTGAGGCCTATATCAGGGACACAGACATGGAAATGAAGGAGGCATCATGGTCACCTGGCCTGGGTGCCCCTGTGCAGAGCAGACCACACTAGCGTGCAAGGAAAATCCAGGCCCCGGCTTCCTTCCTTCAGACCACACCAGCCTCCTTTCCTACAATCTATCTATAGGAGTGCCCCACCCTCCTGGTCAGGCTCCTCTAATTTCATGGCTGTCTGACCAGCCTAGAGTGTCCTTGTCCTGGGTGATGGGCTTTGATTAGCGGCCATGAGTGTGTTGGATTTTGTCACAGGTGACTCATTAGGCTAATAGCCCCCTGAAGCCCACACAAGGCCTTCAGGCATCCTGATGCTGCCGCATTATTAGTCTTGTTCTTTTTCAGCCTGGTTCACTCTTTGAACCTCTTGAAATCTTTAAAAATCTGGATTTATCATGTAGCATACTCTGTCACCCTCTGGGTTCACATCAGCTTACCCTCAGTGTCCTCGTTCAAGCTTCTGACAACCATGTATGACAGATGGGTCCCAATGCAGCGCTACCCACCCTGGGTCCCCTCCACACTGAACAGTTGCTTTGGGCACAGTCTTGCACTGACCAGAAGCTCATCTTATTGTCCTGTCTCTCAGTTCATGTTCTCCATTTGTCCAAAAGGACATCATGAGAAACCTTCTCAGATGTCCTGCCAAAACCCAGATACATTGCATCTGCTCTAATTCCTCAGGGAAAAGATTAATCTGATCTGACTGTTCTTGAACCCATGTATCTCGTGATTTTTGCTTCCTTCTCCAAATTCTAGAACACCGGACTTTCACAATCAATATATTGGCCAAATTTTATGCCAAACACACTGGCCTGAAGTTAGAGACTGACCTTTTTTTGGAAATCAGAACTGAAACAGTCTGATTTCCAAATGTTTCATTCATATACTGAAAGTCATTCCCTCATTCAGCAAGTGTTTATGGATCTCCTTTTTTTTCAAGCACTTTATTATAGATAATAAATGTAAAGAGCACAGTCCTTGCCCTGAAAGAACTCATAGAAAAAGTTAGGTGAACCAGTGATATCCAGAAAAGGTACTTCACGTTAGGCACTTAGATAAAGGCACAAATAGGGTGCTGTGTTAGCTTAGAGAAGGGGGAACACAACCTAGCTAGTGGGAGGAGGGATGGGAAGTAGTCAGGGGAGAATTCCTGGAGGAGATATTGTTTGAGCCAAGTTATAAAGCATAAATCAGGATTGGCCAGATGAAAAAGGGCAGGGGAGGGAAGGCAGCAATCTAGGAAGGGGGTTCTAGCAGAGTTCAGAGGAGGACGTTGTAAAAGTAAGCAGGGCCAGATGCTGAATGGCCTTGTGTGTAAGCCTTATGAGTTTGGATTTCATCCCACAGTCGGTGGGAAGTCACTGAAGCATTTTGTCAGCAGAGGTAGGTTTTAGACATATCATCAAAACACCGTGTGTGTGCCTGATGTTAGATGGATTGCTACGAGAAGCACAGTTACAGAAGCACAGTTTGTTCCAGCAGGGACTTCTGCTTCTCAAAAGTTGTTCTGCAACTCATCCCTGACTTTCTTGGTCACTAAGAGTCAGCTCAGTGTCAAAGTGTCAAACAAGGCCTGGCACCTGCCATCCTTCACCCAGGCTGGGTCTCCAGAAGAATCCATGGGACACTGTGATGCTTTTCCAGGCAATGCCATCTGACACAGTTCAGGTTTAAGTGTTGGTGACACCTGGAGGGCACCAGGCCAACGGTCATCACTCTGGTTCTTAGGGAACCCAGGGGCTTGCCTTGGAAGTTGGCAGATGAAGGCCCTTGGTGCTGCACTTTGAAACTGAGCTGACTCTTAGGGACCAAGGAAGGCAGGGATGAGTTGCAGAACAACTTTTGAGAAGCAAATTGCTGAGACCTCACAGAAGGACTGTGCCAAGAGAAGCACGTAGGCTCCAGCCCCACAATAGATGTTTCTCTGGGGGCTCCACTGCTGCTCTGGGAGTCCGGGCACCATCTGCAGAAGCAGAGGTCTTGTGCAGAGAGGGACTGCCGGGAACAGGGAGTCTCCCTGCACCTCTCTGTCACCTGTCAGCCATGGCTGCCTGTCTGCCCCGCTCAGATATGGTCCACATTCCAAGTGCCCACTGCAGATGCCCTGGCGGGGCCTTTACCTCTCTCCCTGCCTGCACACTCACCCTCTGTGTGCCATCCCCTTGAGCTGATCTTTCAGCCCAGGCTCCTAAGGCCTCAGTTGAGCCACTGCAGGGAAGGAAGCAACACAATTTCTCTGGCCTCTGGAGATGCTCCAGGGAGTCCTGGCTATTCTCACTTCTTTGGTATAACACGGACTCACCCAAGGCTTCCTTAACCTGGGCTGGTTCAAATAGCATGCTGGGTAAGAGAGGATGATGGCAGAGGGCCATCGTGGTTCGAGCCTGCGTTTCTGTTTGTTTGGGATCCTTTATCTGCAGTGGTTATGGAGAGTTATTTTGAGAAGTGTGCCCTGCTGAAGAGCTGTGGAGGCCCTGTTGGCACACTGCCACTGCCACCCAGGGCAGAGAGGTGTGAGTCAGTTGCGGCTGACTCCAAGCACTGGGGCCCGCCCACCTGGCTGAGGTCACTGGCCACACCCTGCTGGCCTCCAGTGCAGTCTCATGACTTCTCAAGGCTTCAGGCTTTCATTGTACTCAGTCCAGAGAAGTGTTTCCTTTGTGGATGCTAATCCACATAGCCTTGGCCCTGTCACCATATAGAAGACAAGGTCCAGGGGATGGAATCTTGGTGTCCTTTGCCTTGGAGGCAGCAGCTGACTCTGGCTGTCCTACTGCTCACTTGACAGGGGCAGGATGAATTGCCCTCACCCTCTTCAGCTGAGGGACCCCCTTGAGGAGGCCCTGGAGAGGGACGGAGGGAGGGAGGCTGAGCACCACCTCTGACTGCCTGGCTCCAGCTCATAAAATTCTCCAAGACATTCCATTCTGCGTGTCTTGAGTGCATTCCTGCCAAGTTGCTGCAGTTGATAACTTTTACCAAAGTTTTGCTATTTTTAATTGTATATATGTTTTATTAATACATATATTTTATATCTAATTATTTTAATTATATATACATTTTGTGAGTATACTAGAAAATAGAAATATGTATTAGAAAATACACTCATTAGCTTACCCTCATTGATAACCACTATTGTTATTTTGGTGCATTTCCTTCCAAGCTTTATTTGTAACTTTTTGGAATTCATGTACTTTTTAAACAAAATAAGATTATTCTATATGCCTTTCTGTTATGGTGTACTTTACCGTATGTTATAAATATGTTTGCTTGTCAATAAACATACATCCACAGCACAGTTTTTGGTGGCTGTTTAGTATTTCCCTGTACAGATGAATGAGCACATTCAACCTGTTTTCCATTATTAAGCACTTTAGATTGTTTCCAATTTTCTTTTCTGTTGGAAGGACTACTATAAAGAACATCTGTTAACATATTTTTGTGTATAACTTTTATCATCCTCTAAAGATAAATTCCTAGAAGAGGAATTGCTAGGTCAAAGAACATGAATATTTTAAAATCTTTTCATAGATGCTGCTAGTCCACCCCCCAGAATACCTTGCTGATTTCCCCTCCCATCAGCAGTGATGAGGAAACCATTTTCCTCACTCTGTCAGTACTGGGTTTTATCACTATGTTCCACCTCTGTTAATTTGCCTCAACAACTCAGCTGGCAAAGCCTGTCTCTGCTCTCGCTGGAGGTCAATGGCACGGAGGTTGCACTGATGGGATGGTGTCACCAGGATAATCAAATCAGAGCCAGGGGAACCACCCCAGGCCGGAAGGGAACCTAGTTTCTACAGCAGACTTGCAGGGAGCCTAGAGCTGTCCTGACACTGGAGGTGTCACAGGTAGGCACTGCATCAGGTGAGCAGACACGGAGAGGGACACATACAGACACATAGAAACCTATGTGGATACTCACAGATGGAAACATACACAGGTACAGACACACAGAGACATGCACTTGTGAATACAGACACACACACAAATGGACACAGACACACGGCTGATACAGACATACAGAGACACACAAGCACTCCCGTGGACACGCAGGTGCTGGTAAGGTAGATCTGCCCTACTGCCCACATATTGGTTCGCATTTCTCTTGGAACCTAAGACTAAGTCTGCCTTGGAGGGGTAGACTTTTCCTCTGTTCCTTAATGGCCATTTCTTCAAAAAGGTGTTGAAAGGGAAGAAATGGGACAGCCGAGAGAGTGAGCACTATGGCCCTTTGAGCAAGGCAAGAGGAGCCCCTGTCAGATGCCCCGCTTCAGAGGCCCCTCCGGCTCTGCTCCAGCCCCACTGTTCCCCACAGGAAATCCTCACAGCCAAGGGGATACACCCACTCAGATCCTGGCTTCCCTTCTGGACCATGCTCCAGACACCTGGGGCCCTGAGATGTCCTGAATCCAGGGCCTGGTCCCCAGATCATCCTCCCCAGAGAGAGAGTGGACCTCACCACCTGTATGCACACTCTGGCCTGTGGCGTAGACGAGGACAGCTGTGCAAGGGCAGGGACAGCTGGGGTGTCTGCTTACACATATTCAACCCTCCCCCCAACCAGTCCCACAGTGTGATGTGAGGGCAAAGGTAGGGAGCAGCCAGGGTCAAACAGTAAACTATGCTTTGGGGCCTACCTCTCCCCCAAGTAACCATATCTCAGTACTGAACTCAGAGTTGTCCAAGAATGATAAAATCAAACCTGGTCTCCCAAGTCATTTGAAGGTCTGTTTTTCAAAGTGGAAGAATTAAACATTTTCAGTTTAATAGTTAGTTTGATTTATAACCGTTAAATATTTAAGACACTTAGACATCCGGAATGTGAGCCTCCATTTGTACTTTTTTTTTAACTGAAGAATAATTGCTTTACAGTATTGTGTTGGTTTCTACCAAACATCAACAGAAATCAGCCACAGGTTTACCTATGTCCCCTCCCACTTCAACATCCCTCCAACCTCCCTCCCCATCCCAACCCTCTAGGTTGTTACTGAGCCCCGGTTTGTGTTTCCTGAGTCATACAGCAAATTCCCATTGGCTATCTATTTTATATATGGTAATGTATGTTTCCGTGTTACTCTCCATACATCCCACCCTCTCCTTCCCTTCCCCCACCCAGCCATGTCCATAAGTCTGTTCTTTATGTCTCATTTGTACTCTTATCCTTGACCCTGTGGATGTTAGGATCAGACCTGAAAGAGAAGCTTGCAAGGCTGACGCCAATGTTTTCCTATGGAGGATGAATGGAAGTGGGTCTGTGAGCCAAAGCAATGTGTGCCGTGAGCAATAGGGTGGTGGCGCTGCCCTGGAGGAGCTGTTGTGAGTGATGCCCCTTTCCTTTCAGGTCACTTTCAGGAAAGACCACCTCGAGGCCTGCCTCCTTTCCCTAGGTTGTGATGTGATGGCCAGAGAACGCAGCAACTTCGAGAGCTACTCCATGTGTTACGAGCATATATTGGAGCACGTTAGACAGAAGCTCTGCCAGAAGGAGCAAGTATGTTCCCAGACAGATGAGAAATACACTGGGGAAGGTGTGGGTAGGGAGGCCCAGGAGTGACTCCACAATGCGAGAGGTGTTCTTAATGTAAGAATTGAGGGTAAATGATACTCTCCAAATTTCTTTTCTTGTTGGCTTATTTCCTTGGGCTCTGGTCTTCTCAGCTGGGATGGTGATGGCCCCAGCAACACTGGGTTGTATGCTTTGGAGGCTTCTAGTGGGGAATATAAGAGGTGAACAACAAGGCAGCTGGCCCTTTGGAGAAGATCCTCAGCTGACCTTCCCACTCTCAGCAAACACAGGGAACTTTGTGCTGTTCCTGGTCCAGCAAGAAGCCAGGATCCCTGAGTAAGCTGTCTTCAGGATACGCATCGTGGGTCTCACTGATGAGACCATCTTAAAATGAGAGCCTATCCCAAAGTGCAGTGGGGCAACAACTACAGTCCTGGCTCCAGTTGGAGCTTGAGGATCTCAAAACGAAGCACCAGTAACACAAATAAGAGAAGTCTGGAGCATGCAGTACTGAATAAATGTTTGAGTTCGACGGTGCACTGTTTTTTCCTCTTCAGGAATTAGACATTATACGAAGAGGTCAAAATCCACCTGAAGACAAGGCTGGTCAGGTAGGCCAGTTATTACTCTAAAAGCTTTCTTCTCCATTTTTCGAATCCACAGTCTCAGCAGTAGTGAGGCATGGGACATGCTGCTTTTATCTTCTTGTGCCTCTTCCTGTAGAAATCCTGTCAATGACTGGTCTCCTGCAGAGACATCCAGAGAGTGTGTTTGTACTTTTTAAGCACAAACTTAAAGACTTTTTTCCTTTAGTTTTTTTGCTGACTCTTGTTATTTTTTATTGCTTTGTTTTTTCTTTTTGTTGTTATTGGTTGTGTGTGTGTGTGTGTGTGTGGGAGGGTGGGTATTTTCTTCTCAGGTCAGCATGCCATCTGAGGAAAAGGTAGTTAGGCTAAGGTGTCAAGGGAAGGCCAGTTTGGAAATGGAAGCCAAGACAGTTGAGTATTTTCTCCATATGAAAAGTGCTTAAGTAGCATTTCTTCTGGGTTCATTCATTCGTCAACCATTTACTGAGCACCTACTATGTGTCTGGGACTGTTCTGGGACCCTTAAACCTTCCTTAGCTTCTGCTGCCTGAACTTGCACAACAAGACATTCGCCTTCTTCATTGGGCCCAAAGCAGAAGTCCAATTCAATGTTGATATACAAAGAACTCTTTCTGCAGTGGCTATTGGGAATTCCTGAATTAGTTCCCATTAAGAAAAAAATATTTCTGCCACTAGGTTGCAGAACTCAGTCACAATATGATCATGGAGATCACTGCCCTGAGAGCCCGACTCACGGATTTGGAGGAGGAGAATCTAAATCTCAAAAAGCAAATTAGAAAAGAAGTCCAAGAAGAATATGAAGCATTAGTCCAAGCTTTGTTTGTGACATGTTTGCACATCAAAGTAAGTGACCTGGGTGGGATGTCTGGACAGTCCCATGGAGACCCGGGTATACCTGCCTCCCATGGTGGTTGTACAGAGGGATCAATAACAGAGTGGGCTTTGGGACAAGAGTTTGTTGGGGCCAAGAATGCTCCAGCTCTAGGCTTTCACTGAAGAGAGTGAGTCAGCGATGGGTGCTCATTATTTTACCAAAAGAGACACTGAATTTTAAATAATTTAGATATTTGCTATTTTCCTCACTCTACTGCATTGTTACCATCTGATTGCTGTTGAGGCAAAGGGGAGTTCTTCTTCTCCCAAACCCCAACAGTTTTATGTTACTCTTTTGTCTACTGAATGACCATCTGAAACAGGAGAGAGCAGTACCCTGGGCCAGGCCAAGCCCCAGTGTAGGTAGCAACAGCTACCTCCTAGAAGCTCACTGGGCAGATTCGAATTTGAATCAGCTTTTGAAAATTTTACAGCCCTCAAAACTCCCACTAGCTGGGCATATACAGTGTCAGGGAACTGCTGACCTGTCAATAAAGGTCCTCTCAGAAGAGGAGTGATGGGTGCACACGTGCCCACAGCACTGTGGAAGCCTGTCACTGCCTTATGACTTCTGAGCAGCTGTAAGATGGAGACCCATGCCTAAAACAGGCCATCACGGAGCCTGGTCCAGCTGCCCCACAAGTGAGAATTTCAGTACAGCCATACCTCCCCCAAGTCCCCCAGATCTGCCCCCTTCCCTACTATCAGGTGTTCCCCAGAGCCAGCCCCATGTGGGTCCTTCCATCACTCCCTCCTCCCAGGGGATTCCAGGGTGGTTCCTGGACTTGTTCCATTGAGAGGAGTTTCCACTGAGCCTCGCTGGTTATTCCAGAGAGGATTGAACACTGCTGCTTACTGTGAAGTGTCCATAAAGTACAAGTGCTTACAAATGTTAAGGGATCCAAACCAACTTGCATTGGGCATGGCACTGCAGTGAAGTGTAAGCAGACAGTGAAGTCTAGAATTTACTAAGCTGTCTTTCAGGTGTGAAATTGTTAAAAAATTTCTTAGGTTCCTTTTAGCTTCTGTCAGATTCCAAGACAAGAAATTCTCTATTTCGCTCAGGCTCAACTAGTTGCACAAGCCCCTGGAGGTAGGGAATCCCTGTTTTATCCCAGGGTCCCCATAAGGTGGTGAAGCTTGAGCTGTGTGGTCACTAGCCAAGCTTTCTGCTGTGTCTCCCCTGCCCTAACCTCCCGTTTCCTCTCCAGGGAAGTGGTTCAGAGGTGACAGGACACCCCACAGTCACTTCTTACCCAAGGATGCTGGGTCTTCAAGTTGTACTAAGCAGTGAGCAAGCTGTTTCACCATAAGCTGTTAGCCATAGCCACTCAGAATGAACGGGCTGTTTGATAATGAGATTTCCGCTGGAGCCTAGAGAGGAAGGGCAGCCGGCCTATTCCTTCCTCTAATGTGTCTATTTTAATGGAGTTCCTTGTTAGTGGCTCATGGATAGTGTCTTATCTGCTCAGATTCTGCTGAGTAAATCTCATAGCAAAAATCCCTAGGTTCAAATTCCCAAGTAACCCTTTGTGTGTGTTTCTGGTGCTGAGGGGGTTGAGGGGAATGAGAGGGTGATTTGCTTTTCCACCTGTGACATCCCATTCTTCTGCCTCCTTGGCATCTGACGACCACAGGCTCTAAGATGTGCAGATGATGAAGCCCTGCAGGTTGAGGACAACACTAAAGGACTAAAGGGGTCACAAGTGACACTTTCAGACAGTGCCCGATAGAGTAATTGTTTGGTCGACGACGTTTTAATGTGAAATCGTTCCTGAAAGTTGGGTTTTAGAAGGCAAAATGACTCTTCCTCAGCTGCCCTTCCTAAACCTGAGTCTGCACTTTGCAGGAGAAGTTGGATGAGAATCAGCTTAATTTGATCCAGAAAGTGTGTGAGCTCATCGGCGAAGTAAGAACAGAAGGGATTGACAACATGAAAAGCCTAAAGAAGAAGTGGGGCTCCGCCAGGCCTGACGAAGAAATGAAAGAAAATCCAGCCAAAGTATGTGATTTCACTTAGAGTGGGGTATCAGCACTTCATCCCAGCGTCTGACCCTGCCGCTTGCTTGGGTTGCATTCCTGTTCTGTTTCCCAGAGAAAGCCTGTGTCAGGCATTTTAAAAGGGCTCTGGGGCTCACTGCACAATTGTCTCATCTTCTGGAAGGCATGTTTCTGACGTTAGGATTTATGTCCTTCCCAAGAAAAGTGCTGCGGGCAACCTTTTCTGAAAGTGAGCCTTCTAAGCAGGAGCAGCTGCAGCCTTTGGAGCAGGACAACTGCGGCCTGCCCGCCCTGGTGCGCAAACTGAGGAGCCTGGGCCATTGGAGGCTGGTGGTGCAGCAGGCGCACTTCCGGGGCCAGCTGAGCAGGGCTGAGAAGGTGAGCGCTGGGGGAGGGAGGCCCTGCCCAGCCAGGGGGAAGGGTGGCACTGGCCTCCCTGGATGCAGCTGCCGCACCGGTGTCAGGTAGCAAGACCGACGGACCAAGAAGCAAATGAGAGGACAGATCAGAGAGTTTAGCACAAGGAAAGGGAAAAGATGGAGTTGGCAAACTTTGTCAAAGCACTGCAAATCTTTGGGTTTCACGCATTATTATCGGTGGGAAATGCACTAACAGTAAGTTGAAAATCTGTTTTAAGGAAAATTGAAACCAAAGCACATATCAATAGTGGTTTGGAAACTTTGACTTACTGTTTCCGAAAGATTTTATTTATGCTGATCTGTCACACTGTTCTTAACTGAAATTAAGGAGGCAGTGGCCAGCGGGAGCTCTATGCTTCCAGAAATTTCAAAGAATGATGGTTCAGAGACTGCTTGTGAAACTGAAAATGTGGAAAAGAAACTCGTATCCTACCTTACTGTGTTTGGGATGTTCACAGGAAGCTGTGCAAACGAAAAAAGAGTGTTTGAACATCAAGCTAATGGCAGAACGAGAAGTGGTTTTATTTCGTCAACAGCTATTGGCTCTAAGGCAGGCCCTGGCTAGGGCTCAGGCAGACAATGTGAAGATGTGCAGGCAGCAGGAGAATCAGGTATCTGAGCTCAGAAGCCCTCTTCCTCCCTCTCTGTGAACACGTTCTGGCCAGGAGACATGGCACTGAGCTGCCTGTGGTGGTCACCAGAGTGCCGCAGTGTGGAGCTGAGCAGACGGCACTGCTGGAGAAGGATGGCCTGGATCCCAGCTTCCCTTCTCCCTCCTTTCCAGCCCAGAGACCAGGGGCAGTGGCCAAAAGGCTTTTGTTGTTGTTCATATTTGGCTAAAATGGTGGGATACTGCTCATATCTAAGATTGATCTCTCTCTGTGTTTCTCTGAGTATTTTTTTTTTACCCAGAGAGCATCTAGGGGTCTGAGTCTCTGCCTCTAACACCTTCCTTTCATGCTCCAAGCATGTTTTCTATGAGTGTGGTCCAGCCATCAGCATTGTGCCCCAAGCAGAGAGTCTTGGTTCCTTTCCTGGTGACCCACACTAAATCTTAATTTCAGAAGTTACTGCTGCTCTAAAGAACTGGCACCAAAATAAAGGCTTTTTAAAATCTATGCTCTTAATAATTGTGCCAACCATCTGAGCATAAATGAAACAGAGGCCTTAGGTTTAGAGAGACAAGAGCTGAGTTTAAATAACAGCCTAGGAAACAGCCTGGGCATATTTTAAGAGATGAAATATAATCTGTTCCTTTTGGACCCTAATTCCTTCATTATGGTGTGCCAGTGAATTATGATATATAATTATGTGATATATAATTATATAATTACCCTACAAGTATTAATCCTCATTATTAATACAATATTATAAGTAAGGATCGACCTTCTGGTAACTGTCGATTAGAAAAATTTCAGAACAGAACCAAATTATTACTGCTCTTTTTTAACCATCTGCAACCTGGCTTTTCCCAGGTTTTTTAAGAAGTCAAAACAGAGGCAACATTAGTGCCTCCCTTGCCCACTCTCGGTACGTACTGCATCAGCACGTTCTCCCCAGGTCCAGCCCTTCCGTTGCTATCACGTGATAAAGGGGTAGTGACGTGCAGATGCAGTCTGTAGTAGGAATGACTGTGGGGTCTTGCTGCTGGTTGGCACAAGACAGGACAGAATGGCTGGGAGGTGGTACCTGAACCCAGGAACACTTCACACAATTCTGCCCCTGGGTTTTAATTGAGGGGACAGTTGTGTTGGCCAATGTTTCATTCCCTCTGCTGAGAAAGACCATGTGTCTTTCTCATTTCCTGCCGCAGGCACAATTGCTGAAAGAGTTAGAACACCGAGTGACCCAGGAAGCTCTCCACAGGCAGCAGCTGGATTTAATGAAAGCCTCCAGCATGGAGAAGCTCTTAAAGGATGTGGAGCAAAAGGAACAGCACCTGCAGCTCCTCACTGAAGATGCCAAGAGGGCTTCTAAACTGGGCCAGCTGCAGCAGAAGAAAATTCAGAGAGAACTCCAACAGGTAACTCCAGTGAGAGGTAGCAAGTCAGGGCACACCAGCCAGAGTGGTTTCCATCTTGTCCTCTCCACACCTCTCTTGCCTCCACAGTGGTATTCCTTACCTCGGTCACTCCCAGGAACAGCAGGGAAATGGAAATATCTATACCTGGGTGATTGTTCAAGCTGCTTGTGAGCAAAGATGATGGCTTGAGTGCCTTGAGGCCCAGAATCTTGGCATCTTTGTCACCCACTTGGAAAGCATATTTCCACATGGCTCTAATCTTTGAGCTAGGAGGGATCTTTTAGAAAATCATGACAAGTAATCTGGAAAAGCAGCAAGTATTACTGTAAGGGAATTTTATTCATGGTGTTTCTGGAATTGTAGAAATAAGAAAGGAAAGGCTGAAGTGGTTTCCAGACCCAGTATGTTCTTCTTCAATATACCCCACAGCAAAAAAAAAAAGGAAATAATGTACATGTGGACTAATGTAAGTTCCAACAAAGGAGACCACAGAATGAAATTCAACACAAAAGGAAAAATAAAAAAACCAAAACACCACTTTCTGGGGCAGGTGTTTCACACATATTCATTGAATAAATAAGTCATTTAATTCCCCAGATATAATAGGAAACAGAAATCAGAAGGTTAAATGATTGTTTTAAGTGCTCAAGGAAGTCAGTAAGGGGAATTTTATAAAATAAATGACCAAAAAAGGATTAAAAAAGGTATCCTCTCACAGTTCAGGAGGTCAGAGTCTGAAATCTAGGTGTGGGTCCCTGCAGGCGGCTTGGGCAGAACCTGCGCCATGGCTCCCCTGGCTGCTGGCGGCTGACTGCAGTCCCCGGTGTCCCTGTGCATGCAGCTGCAGCTCTCCATCCGGCCTTCTTCCCTGAATCTCTGTGTGTGTGCATCTGTGCTTGCTCCACTGTTTATAAGGTCATCAGCGTTCAATTTACGGCCCTCCCTTTAATCCAGTATGACTTCATCTTCACTTAATCATGTCTACAAAAACTATTTTCAAATAAGGTAACATTTTGAGGTTCCAGGTTGTGGGAGACACTATTCAACCTGTTACACTATTACTTTTTCATAATTAAAAACAATTAGGAGATGATAAAAAATAAATTTAAAAAGAAAAAAATGCCTGTGATCTATGCAGATGAGTCACTTTGGGCATAGAGACTCTCTGGCCCGGGGACTCTGGGTCGGGGGTGCAAGGGGAGAGCAAACATGAAGCTGTCTTCTGGATGTGGGCCTTGTGTTAGGCCTGGAGATGGTGCTCAGTGCACTCCCTGCAGATGATTAGTTGAACTTAGAGGTCTGGGAGAGAGATCAAGTCTTTGCTTGAAGCCATCAGGGGTCCCACAGGCACTGGGCTTGGCCTACAAGGTCCTCTGTGAACTGGTTCCTCTCCCCTCCCCGCTTCTCCTCTGATAAAAGATAACTTTTGTGAGTAAACTTCTATTATAAGAGGATAACGTGTTCCAAGGGCTGCCTCTGTTTCTCGCTGATTAAGTTCTCGACCTTCCTGGTGCTCCTGATTTTCATAAGGCTCAGTTCAGCCTGACCAGGGATTTTTTGAAAACTTGTATTCCTGGGATAGCTTTGGACCCACACTGTCTCTGGCAATCCCCCTACCCCACCCTTCACAGTGAACTGATGGAACAGTTCTGCTTCCCAAAAGCATTTCTGCTTCCCAAGCACTTTTCCACTCAGGTGAGAAGCCGGCTTGCCCATGAGCGTAGTGTGAAGCTGGATGCTTTCCAGTGGGTAGAAGAGCTACAAAGTCAGCTTAATGATGCTGAGCAATCCTCCACCCAAAGAAACTCACCTGGCGGTAAGGATACCCTCTCTCTGGGTAGAATAAGCTCCCAGGGTCTTGGGTGGGGATTGAAGGAGGGTCCTGGGGACTAATGATAACATTCCAGTGGCTGTGAAGGGAGTGCTTCATATTTGTTGAATGAATGAATGAAACTTTATTCTCATTTGCAGTTAGAACTTTCTATTTTAGTTCACCTTGGAGTATTGATATATTAAAAGGTTTCAATCATAAAAACTAGTTCAAGTTGAAATATGTCACCAAAAGAAGACTGAGTATATCACTAGATTTTGAAGCAAGCTAACACCTTAGGAGAATAGAGGAGTAGAATTTGCCATCCTAATGTGTCTCTTTGGCATAAAGAGCTGATTATTTTTAAGAAAAAGCAGACATGGGAAGGGAGTAGACATTTCTCCAAAGAAGACATACAGATGGCTAACAAACACATGAAAAGATGCTCAACATCACTCATTATCAGAGAAATGCAAATCAAAACCACTATAAGGTACCATTTCACACCAGTCAGAATGGCTGCGATCCAAAAGTCTACAAATAATAAATGCTGGAGAGGGTGTGGAGAAAAGGGAACCCTCTTACACTGCTGGTGGGAATGCAAACTAGTACAGCCACTATGGAGAACAGTGTAGAGATTCCTTAAAAAACTGGAAATAGAACTGCCTTATGATCCAGCAATCCCACTGCTGGGCATACACACTGAGGAAACCAGAAGGGAAGAGACATGTGTACCCCAATGTTCATCGCAGCACTGTTTATAATAGCCAGAACATGGAAGCAACCTAGATGTCCATCAGCAGATGAATGGATAAGAAAGCTGTGGTACATATACACAATGGAGTATTACTCAGCCATTAAAAAGAATACATTTGAATCAGTTCTAATGAGGTGGATGAAACTGGAACCTATTATACAGAGTGAAGTAAGCCAGAAAGAAAAACACCAATACAGTATACTAACACATATATATGGAATTTAGAAAGATGGTAACAATAACCCTGTGTACGAGACAGCAAAAGAGACACTGATGTATAGATCAGTCTTATGGACTCTGTGGGAGAGGGAGAGGGTGGGAAGATTTGGGAGAATGGCATTGAAACATGTAAAATATCATGTATGAAACGAGATGCCAGTGAATGCCCTGGTTCGATGCATGATACTGGATGCTTGGGGCCAGTGCACTGGGACGACCCAGAGGGATGGTATGGGGAGGGAGGATGGAGGAGGGTTCAGGATGGGGAACACATGTATACCTGTGGCGGATTCATTTTGATATTTGGCAAAACTAATACAATTATGTAAAGTTTAAAAATTAAGTAAAATTTAAAAAAAAAAAAAAAAAAGGAAGGGAGTTGCCCTTCTGTAAGAAATGTTTACAGTTTTAAGAGCATCTCTTTCTTCAGTACAAGGAAGAGAAGGATGACCAAATCTCTAGAAATTTATCTGTGGAAAAGACAAATCTGTGTAACAATGTTACCCTCATTTACTCTGCTTTTCCTGGTAACCTCTCATAACTGACTTTCCCCCATCCTCAACATCTTCTTCTGTCTTCAGCTGAGGATGGCATTTAAGTTGAGAGCTTCAGTAATGCTGCCAAGTTGCTCAGTTTTCCTAGGTCTCTCCCATGTGTTTGTTGTTCAGTCACTAAGTCATGTCTGACTCTGTGATCCCATGGACTGTAGCCTGGCAGGCTCCTCTGCCCTCCACTATCTCCTGGAGTTTGCTCAAATTCATGTTCATTGAGTTGGTGACGCTATCTAACCATCTTATCCTCTGCTGCCCCCTTCTCACTTTGCCTTCAATCTTCAGAGTCTTTTCCAGTGAGTCAGCTCTTCACATCAGATGGCCAACATATTGAAGCTTCAGCAATAGTCCATTCAGTGAATATTCAGGGTTGATTTCCTTTAGGACTGACTGGTTAGATCTCCTGCAGTCTAAGGGACTCTCAAGAGTCCTCCAGCACCACAAATGGAAAGCATCAGTTCTTCAGCCTCAGCCTTTTTATGGTCCAACTCTCAAATCCATATATGACTACTGGAAAAACCATAGCTTTCACTAGACAGACCTTTGTTGGCAAAGTGATGTCTCTGCTTTTTAATATGCTGTCTAGGTTTGTCATAACTTTTCTTCCAAGGAGAAAATGTTGTTTAATTTCATGGCCGCAGTCACCATGTACAGTGATTTTGCAGCCCAAGAAAATAAAATCTGTCACTGCTTCCACTTTTCCCCCTTCTATTTGCCATGAAGTGATGGGTCTGGTTGCCATGATCTTAGTTTTCTGAATGTTGAGTTTTAAGCCAGCTTTTTCACTCTCCTCTTTCACCCTCATCAAGAAGCTCTTTAGTTCCTCTTCACTTTCTGCCATTACAGTGGTATCATTTGCATCTCTGAGGTTGATATTTCTCCCAGCAATCTTGATTCCAGCTTGTGAGTCATCCAGCCTGGCATTTCTCATGATGTACTCTGCATATAAGTTAATTAAGCAGGGTGACAACATACAACCTTGTAGTTGTTGCTAAGTTGTTGTTGCTAAGTCACTTCAGTCATGTCTGACTCTGTGCGACCCCATAGACGGCAGCCCACCAGGCTCCCCCGTCCCTGGGATCCTCCAGGCAAGAACACTGGAGTGGGTTGCCATTTCCTTCTCCAATGCATGAAAGAGAAAAGTGAAAGTGAAGTCACTCAGTCATGTCCGACTTAGCAACCCCATGGACTGCAGCCTACCAGGCACCTCTGTCCATGGGATTTTCTAGGCAAGAGTACTGGAGTGGGGTGCCATTGCCTTCTCCAACAACCTTGTAGTACTCCTTCCCAATTTTGAACCAGTCTGCTGTTCCATGACCAGTCCTAACTGTTGCTTCTTGACCTGCATGCAGGTTTCTCAGCAGACAGGCAAGGTCTCTAAGAATTTTTCCACTGTTTGTTGCAGTCCACACAAAGTCTTCAGTGTAGTCAGTGAAGCAGAAATAGATGTTTTCTGGAACTTCCTTGCTTTCTCCATAATCTAACAAATGTTGGCAAATTAAACTGTTGTGTGATTTTCTCCTGTTAATCTCATTATCAATTGAATTCTTAGACCAGCCAAAAGAACCTAGAAGGGTAAAGGAAAATTTCTTACTTCCTGACAGGATACTAGTGACCACATTTCTCAGATGTTATTCATAAAGCACATTATGATTCTTGGGTCCTAGGGGCTTGAGGAGTCCTATGGAAATGACAATCAAAACAGCACTCCGGACAACACAGTCAGTGGGCAGCAATGGAACAGAGGCCAGAAGCTGGGATGTCTCTAAACTAGCTTCCTCTCATGTAAGATGAGGACTAAATAAATTCCAAGTTCTCTTCTAGGTCTATCAAAAATAGCAATAGCCACAATCAGCCTATTGTTAAGGTCAGCTAGGCCTTTCCTTTCTGTTCCATAGCACAGCCTGGTGGTTGACAATATGGACTTTGAAATAAGACAGCCAAGGTTAAAATCCTGCCTCTGTCACTGCTAGCTGTGTGACCCTGGACAGGTTAATTCACCTCTCTGTAAAATACCTACCTCAAAGATGAATCCTGAGGTCTCTATGAAACAGTGTGTGTCTGTCACAGAGTGTAGTAACACTAGGTCATTGTGCAAATGTTTGTTATTATACTTTCATACATGTGTGTACTCCTTTATCTGTGTTTTCTTTTGGCCACTTAACAGTGGTGTGAATGATGTAAGGAAACACTCACAAAAGCAGAACGATCATTTTCAAGCAGAAAGATCATTTTCAAGCAGAAAGATCATTTTCAAAGGTCAAGATAGTTTAGGTTTTCTAGGAAAAAGGCTGGACTTGTGACTTCCGTGGTGGCTCAGATGGTAAAGCATCTGCCTACAATGCAGGAGACCTGGGTTCAATCCCTGGGTCAGGAAGATCTTCTGGAGAAGGCAATGGCACCCCACTCCAGTACTCTTGCCTGGAAAATCCCATGGACGGAGGAGCCTGGTAGGCTACAGTCCATGGGGTCGCAAAGAGTCGGACATGACTGAGCGACTTCACTCACTCACCCCCTCCCTGCCCATACCTGCGGCCTGGGCCCTAACAGTGGGACTGAAGTCCTCCCCCAAGCCCAGATCCAAAGAGAAAGAGTGTCAAGAGCACCCAAGGGCCCTATTTTGATCAATCACCCTGAGTGATTCTGTATCTCCCACTATCCTCTACAGACTCCCTGGGGTTTTCTGTTTCTCCCTTTCCCCTCTGCCTCCATATGCCTCCAGCCTAGCCAAACATCTTTTAAATCCTTCTCCACATTAACATGTCCAATCAAGCTGCCATCTGTGTCCTCTAAGACCTGCGCATTTACAAAGGAGGGCAAGAGTCAGGCAGGAGGCACATGGGGAGAACCCTAATTACCAGGATAGGAATGCAGCAGGAATGAAAGAGAAGCCTCTTTTTCAGGAAGCAGAGGTAGAAGTTACTTGCAGGTCTCAGCCCCCATCTGTCCCCTTCTGCAGTGATGGGAGGGGGTTTGCTCAGGACTTTCTACATGTTGTCTGTTGAAGAACAAATGCACAACCTAAAAGTTGTGATTAAGTTTTATTTGGAGAGCTTACTAGAATTTTTGCTGAAAAAAATCATGTAGTTGAACATCATAAGATTACTGCTAATCACAAAAAAACAAATTAATGATTTTAGTGTTTCTCTATGGATGGGAAGATGCAAGAATCTTATTAATAACTGAGTAGTCTTTCATTTTATGTATATACATATACACCACATCTTCTTTATCCACTCATCTTTTGATGAGCACTTAGATTGCCTTCATGTCTTGGCTGTTGTAAATACTGCTGCTATGCTATCTTTTCAAATTATAGTTTTCTCTGCATATATGCCCAGGAGTGGAATTGCTGGATCATATGGCAACTATTTTTAGCTTTTCAAGGATCCTCCATACTGTTTCCCATAGTGTCTGTACCAATTTACATTCCCATCAATAGTGTAAGAGGGTTCCCTTTTCTCCATACCCTCTCCAGCATTTATTATTTGTAGACTTTTTGATGGTGGCCATTCTGACTAGTATAATACCTCAGTGTAATTTTGATTTGTATTTCTCTGATAATTAACAATGTTGAGTATCTTTTCATGTATTTGTTGGTCATCTGTGTATCTTCTTTGGAGAAATGTCTATTTAGGTCTTCTGCCCATTTTTTTATTGGGTTGGTTTTTTTGTCATTGAGTATATGAGCTGTTTGTATATTTTGGAAATTAAGCCCTTCCTTATCAATCATATCATTTGCAAATATTTTCTCTCCATTTGTAGGTTGTCTGTTTTATGGTTTCTTTTGCTATGCAAAAACTTAAAAGTTTGACTAGGTTCTATTGGTTTATTTTTATTTCTATTGCCTTGGAAGACTGACCTAAGAAAACATTGCTACAATTTCAGAGAATGTTTGACTGTTCTCTTCTGGGAGTTTTATGGTGTCATGTCTTATATTTAAGTCTTTAAGCCATTTTATTGTGTATGGTGTGAGGGAATGTTCTAACAACTTCATTGATTTACATGTAGTTGTCCAGCTCTCCCCACCACCACTTGCTGAAAAGACTCTCTTTTCTCCAATGTATATTCTTGCCTCCTTTGTCAAAGATTAACTGATGATGGATGTGTGAGTCTATTTCTGGGCTCTCTATTCTGTTCCACTGACTCATGCGGGCTTGATGAAGGTTTGTTTCTTGAGGACTGATTTCTCTCTGCATCTCTGGGCCCTGAGCATGCTGGGAGCAGACGGGAAGTAGAGCCCCTTGGGAAGCAAGATGTCTGTCACCTCTGTAGCTTCCATCCTCTGTTCAAGCTCACATGGCAGGAGTGGGGAATGGAGAGGGGACTGGGCTGACTCAGGTCATGTGACCAATTTTGAACAAATCACTGAAGCCAGAGACTGAGATGCCTGGTGGTCTTAGGCCCAGATCACATGTTCTCCTGGAGCTGAGGGGAAGGTCAGCTCACTCTCTCCTCCTCTTCACAGTAACTGATTTATTCTTAATTGAAGTATTACAGATTTACAGTATCATATTAGCTTCAGATATACAACATAATGATTCAGTATTTTTATAATTATAGTTCTATTTTAAATCTTCATGGTCTCTGCAGACACTGTCCTCCTCCTCCCCTATCAGATGGGAACTCCCTCTACTTCTTGTCCCCAGCCTACCTAAACCTAAACTCAGCTGCTTCTCCTTCCTTCCTGTTAAAATAGAAAAGGTGTTCCTTTTCCTCCCTGGGATAATCACTGTGATCAGCATCCCATGGGCTTCTATCGTCTCAGGGGCCTTGAGCTAATCTTTGTCTGCTTCCTGTCTATACATTCATATTTCCCACCCATCTATCCTGATCTTGCAATGAACAATGACTTGTTGAGCATGTATGTGCCATCAGCACAAAATCCACCATAAAATCTGACCAGTTGCTTGAGCCAGAAATCTGAAAGCTATTCTTCCTTACCTTGCATACCCAACTAATTACCAAGTCCTATTAATGTGAATATCTCAGTCTGCCTACTTCTACCCACAGGTCCAAGTAACCCATCATCTCTTTCACTTGGTCATAGACACACAGGCAAAAGACACTATCCATGTTTTGACATCTTCACTCAAAACTGATGAAGCTGAATCAGATACCCACTTTAAGCTCTAAAATTTTATGAATTAAACCTAGACCTGTACATTGCAACTAGAGATATAATTTAACATTTTTCACATTACAGGCCTTATATCCCAAGCTCACTACTCCCTAAGTTCTGCTTCCACATCATCCAGATACACCCAGCAACACCTTTTAAAGACTCAACTCACGGGCAGCAAAATAACAAGGATTCAAAGGCCAAAGACTGTAAGTAATGATAAACTTGATTATATGAAACAATGAAAAATGTAAATATGAAATCATGGTTTAGGGTCACTTCAAAGTTACATTAAAAAATTGTGCATCAAGATCTTATCTCAATGGTTGGATCTTAGAAAATAATATTCTGGGTTTCTCACTAAGGGAATTTGTCCATGAATTATTGCTGAATTAACATGTTCCTGCAGGAAGGAGGGTCTAGGGTTTCCTATTCTGCCATCTTGATGGCATCACTCCTCAATAATAAAATTCTAATGTTGAAACAAGCCCAAAAGCACTTACTCAATTACAATTCAGTAAATGGGTGTGAAAGTCAGTACAACACCTGGACATGTTCTTTTTTCTCAATCATCTACAGTGATTAACTAGCAGTGCCACAGCCTTTGCATCCCTGGCAGAGCAAAAATAATTGAAGTCAGCCTTAAAACACGTGAGAAATGCTTGGAATACAGATTAGGTTGAAGTATAGCACATATTTGAAGAATTTTTTTTAACTGTTTCACCTCTTAGTTTATTGTAAGACACCATTTGAATCCCCTTTCACCACCTTCTCTATGCTATTTTAATAAGTATTACACTCTTTGTTCCACTGTTTTTCAGAATTCCCTTCAGAGAGGTATATATATCTAATCAACACACTTAATAATTCCTTTCCTCTTACCTTGAGAAAAGAGGAAAAAAATACAATCATTCTGTCAGAAAATATGCCATCCTAAGGCCTCTTTTGAAGCCAATGGTCTAGTTTTTGGACCAAAAGTTTGTTGCAGTATTTCGACATACAGTTAAAGGGAGACACACAGAGAGGGAAGAAGCAGGTCAGGAACATACCCAACTGAGAACCTTGACCAAGTAGGGCTACATTATCAATGCCTGCCTTGTGCTTGACCCACCGATCTCTGTGCAGTCATCTTTCACCAAAAGGTGACGTTCTACTACATGTCTATCTGCTTCTGCGAAAGCCCTTTCCAAAAGGAAGTGATGTTCTGTTGACCTGTGTGGGACCACAATGGCTTTTAAGCTTTACTCTATCCCCACTTCACTCCCCAAAGCAAACGTTCCTTATGGGGCAGCTTGCTGATCACAACTCTTATGGTTGAGAAAGCTGCTAAGGAGCTAAGTACATCAGCGGGGATGCACTAGGTTTCAGATTTAGAAGGTTATGGTCTAAGACCAATTGTTGGCTACATTACTCTTAAATAAATAAACTGTAATAAATAAGTGTCTTATGGGCCCATTGGCTTGTGTATAGTAGAGACCAAGGCAAAAAGCCTGAGATCCAGGAAAGCCACAGAATCATCTGGCACCTCTTCAAATCTAAGGTCTGACTTCTTAAACAAGGTCTATGAGACAAGTCAGATAAATACAGACTGGGAGGAATTTATTGAAGGCTGAAATATAAGACCACCACTGATTTTCTTTTAAAAGTAGCACTGCACTAACATAAATGATAAAACATTAAGGAATTTATTGATTTCTCCAAATATGAGATATCTTTCCTTCCTTAGCTGGACATGGCTTTCCATTAATGGGTTCATCCCTGACTAGTTCCCTTTAAAAACAAGCAAAATATGTATGACAAGGCACACTAAATGGTCTAACCCAGACTGAACCAATGATCTTGGTCTCAGTAGTAACAGTCACTTGTAATGATGCTATAATAATTAATCATCTTTTAAAAAGGCTCTAATACCTAATAATTATTTTGCAGGTACCTATTAAACACACAAAAAGAACTGACCATGTCTTCCTACCCAACGTGGCAGATGCTGTTCAACTTCCAGCTTTTCAAGTTTAAACGGCTCCATCCAGAACCCCATTTAGACCTGATTGGTAATCATATACTTTTTTCAAGTTTTATTTCTATGAACATTTGAATGAATAAAAATGATTCTAAATTCCATTAAGCCTTTTATCTCAGTTTCACCATATGTGAAGATAGTATGGAAAGACTGAGATGATTGGATGTTCAATGTCCCAAGTGAAGCAGGATTTGACCCTAAATTTTAACAGTTGATTTGCATTTCTACATCCTAGGCCTTGCCTCTGGTCAACCAGCAGCCTCTTAATATGGGTTCTAGAGTTACTGATTAGGTGGGAGAGCCAAGAGAGAGGGCACTGCTGGCCAGACAGTATTTATTAACAAGTGAAAAACCAGGTCAGAGACTAATCTAAGTAAATTTCAAAGCACTTATGTCTATTTGTTTCACTTAAGAACACCATTCTCTCAAGGCTTTTTATTCTTCCTACAAACAGCAAAACCCTCTTCAGATTTTTGTAAAATCCTAATCCAAGTCTTTGAGACAGGAAAATTTATCTTGGGTAAAGGAATAAACATCAACAGATAAATGGAACAGAAGAGACCAGAAAAACATATTTACAGACATAAACTTCTATATTAAATATCTAAACGCACATGCAAATTTATTTCTGAAACAAAATAAAAAACAAAAGGAAGGTTGATGACTGAGATCAAAACTAAAAAATCAGCCATGACCAGGTAAGATACCACTTAAGTTTCTGAGGTCCAAATTCACTCTTCATTGTCTTCTATCAAGTAATGATCTGGGCTCTGCTAACACGTCTTCTTTACCACCAGGCAGGATGTTAAGCTTTGCAGTAGAGGGTGCTAGAGGAAGAAGGGTTTCTCTTGGGTTCTGGGCTCCTCACCTGGGCAGGCACCTGCTGCTTTTGCAGTGCTGAACTCCAGTGGTGCATGCAGTTTCTTGGTGGATTGCCACTGGGACAGCACCTCCTGTGAAGGGGCCCCCCCCCTGCCCCACTCCCCCCCCTTCACAGCTTCAGTGAACCCCTCTGCCATTCAGCCTTGGCCACACCTTCTCCAATGAAGTGTGGATATAAGCTCAGGAGGGTAGTGATGCACAAGGGTAGTGATGAAATAACAAGTGGTAATAGTAAGCGGAAGGACAAAGAAAACATTCTGGTATCTGCTGGTAGGAAATGGAAGGCAATCTCAGTGTGTGAAAATTTTCAAAGTGGAAACCCTGGGTGCAGGTGTCCACTTCTGTTTGCTCTAGAGAAACATTCACACATATAAGCAAGGTGGCAGGTACCAAGGCATTCTTTAGAAAACAGTAAAATCTACAAATTACAAACAACCTAATTGTTCTTCAGTAGGTAGATACTTACAAAAGTCATACTATACATACCAACAGAGAATTTAAGAATTTGGCATAGCTAATGAGTGAAAAAATATTTGCAGGATAATAATAAAATAAAAATCCACATCATGTATTTTCTAAGGGTATATTTAGTTGTGTGTATATAAATACTGAGGGGGAGAGTTTACCACCAAACCAGTTCTAATAATTATCTCTGGAAAGTGGAGAAGGACAAAGACGGGAAAGAGGCTGGGATTATCAAAGCAGACTTTACCTGTAATAGTTTAAGAAGAAGAAAAAACAGAATATGTATTTGTTAAATAATTAAAAATGAAGACTTTAAAAGTACTATCTTGAACTTTTACTTCTGGCCAAGATGAAGTAAGAGACTGGATATACCAAGAAACAAATGAAAAACTAGGCAAAACACATTAAACAGTGGTTTTCAACACACTGGACTTCAGCCAAAGAACAGTGATCCTTGGAAAAAAGGAAACCACCAACCCAGCTTACTGCCTTGAATTTCTAAGCCATGATGCAGGAAGGCAACACCTAGGCAGAAATCAGTGGACTTCCCTGAGTTGAGATGGAGCTGAGAGTTAAGGGAGGTGAAAGCAGATAGAGTTCCCAGGGCAGAGAACCAGGGAGGGGAGAACTACACAAAGGAGAACTCCAGAGACCTGCAGAAGGTACCCCTCAGGTATTCAACAATGTACTGGTCAGGACACGTACACGAGCAAACTATCCAAAGCTGGGGAAAGGTTTAGAGGAAATAGTACTTGGAACGCACACAAGGCCAGGAGTAGAGGCTGTTTCCACTAACCCAGACCAGAAAGCCTCTTAATCCAGGGAGCACTGGGTAGATAATTAGCCAGTGCAGAACTGGGGAACAATTAATCCTAGAACAAATGTTCTGCTCTCTTAACAAAGCTTAAAAAGCAAGATCTGAAAGGAGCCAACTGCTGTCAAGAAATTTAACTATGTCCCAGAACAAAAATAACCAGCACCCGACAAGTTAAAATTTACATCTGGTATACAATAAGAAACTACCAAGCATACAAAGCAACGGGAAAGTTATGACTTATAGTGAGAAAAAAATCAATAGAAACTGACCCAGATGTTAAAAATTGATACATGTTCAAAACGTAAAGCTGGAATATGTGGAAATATGAAAAACACCCAAACTGAACTTTTAAAAATGAAGACATCTGAAGTGAAAAGACTCCAGGTAAGATTAACAATAGATTAAACACAGTAGAAGAAAGTATTAGTGAATTTAAAGACAGTAATAATCTGACACGAAATAGAAAAAAAAACCAAAACAGTGCATGGGTAAATTTTAAGTCACCTTCTAGCAGCCTCTGTGGAACTGAAGTCCCCAGTACAGAGAATGGGAAGGACAGAAAAAGATATCTGAAAAAAATAATAGCTGAAAGTTTTCCAAATCTGATGAAAAACCACAAATCCAAGACACGCAACAAACCTCAACCACAAGAAACAAAACAGCATCAGTTCAGTTCAGCTCAGTCGTGCCTGACTCATTGCAACCCCATGGACTGCAGCATGCCAGGCTTCTCTGTTCATCACCAACTCTTGGAGCTTGCTCAATCTCATGTCCATGGAGTAGGTGATGTCATCCCACCATCTCCAACCATCTCATCCTCTGTCGGCCCCTTCTCCTGACTTCAACCTTTCCCAGCATCAGGGTCTTTTCCAGTGAGTCAGTTCTTCCCATCAGGTGGACAAAGTATTGGAGTTTCAGCTTCAGCATCAGTCCTCCCAATGAATATTCAGGACTGATTTCCTTTAGGATGGACTGGTTTGATCTTGCAGTCCAAAGGACTCTCAAGAGTCTTCTCCAACACCACAGTTCAAAAATCAATTCTTCAGCCCTCAGCTTTACAGTCCAACTCTCACATCCATACATGACTACTAGAAAAACCATAGCTTTGACCAAACAGACTACAGCATAGCACATTACAATCAAAATGCTCAAAACAAGTGATAAGGAGAAAAATCTTGTAAAAGCAAGAGGAAAAAATAGACACGTACTGAGGAACAAAAGATAAAGATGAGATTTCTCATAGGACACAATGCATGTGAGATGCTGGATCATCATTATTAAAGGACTAAAAGCAAAAATGTCAACCTAGAACTCTATCCAATGAAATCATTCAAAAACGAAAGCACACAAAAACTGTAAGAACTCATAACCAGTATCTGTACCAACAAAACTAGAAATGTTGAAGGTTAAAAGACATCCTTTAGGCAGAAGGTGAATACCAGCAGCAACATGGTACCTACACAAATGAAGGAAGAGCACAGGCATAGTAACTACATGGGTAATACACAGGACATCAATCATTACAACAGTAACAAAAAACAAAACACCCCATCTACTGTGAACACCATGCTCATCAAAGTAACAGTTTGTCTTTAGCAATGTTCTAGGGGTCTTCAATCCACTCTTCTGGGCTTTAAGGCTGATAGAAGAGTGTTTATTCTCTCTTCTTTAGTCCAAGTTCTGCAATTTCATATAGAATGTAATTTTGCCCCAAACATGGGCCTACAGAATCAGATTTCACATACCAGCATGTGGCTTGGTACTAAATATTTATACTAAATAAATATTTATTTATTGGTACTAAATATTTATACTAAATATTTATTCTATTCATATAAATATGAATAGAAACCCAATTTTACTTTACATGCAATCTGAATGAGGCAGAAAGTCGCAAACAAGCTTTCAGATATCTAACAGCAGATGGTATTCTCATAAATACTTGGTAAACTAGCACCTAAGTAGATGATTTCTATTTGAGGAAGATCAACTTTTTTGTCAATAGCAAGGCAAACCAAGTCCTCCCTCCAACTATCCTTTCTAAGGCTCTGTTCTCCACTGGTAAAAACATCCCTTAGCTACTATCTGCTGGTCTTGAGGAGCAATGAAACACTGAGTAGACAAGCCATTTCCAACAAGACTAAGGTAAATTCACTAGCATTAAATTTCATAGTCAAAATATAAACACACACTTCAGTTAATAAAAAAAAAAGCAGATTAACCCAATAAACATGTAGATTTATTTTAGATTGGTTTGGTACATGATACAGATTGGTTTTGCAGTTTTTAATGAACTGAAATAGAAATTTCTAAATACAGCAGTGTCTGCCTGTGCAACAATTATCCATAAGGTAAGATATGGGATTTTAATAGAACTACAATCTGCATGAACAAATCAGGTGAAAAATCTGAAAATGTTTCTATATACTTTCTGGATTAAAAAAAAAAAAAAAACCAAATCATTAATGGCTCAAGATACTAAACTGCTCAAGAGGGGAAAAGGCTGTGAGTTCACTGTAAGAGCTCTTCTTGTAAAATCTAATTCCATATTATGATTCTGTTAGAGCAGTATTCAAAACTACAGAAGATGAGAGGCTTCGTCAGCTACATTTTCACAGAAATAGCTATAGCGTTAACATTAATGTGTGGCAAGGTATTCATATCTAAGTAAATGACAATTACACCATTGTAGCTAATTTTTACCCCTTTGGGAGAATGGAAATTCTGTGTATTTTCAACTGAATTTTGTACTTAAAGCAATCACTAAAAGCTAACAGCCATGGCACCATAATAAAAATTTTTGTGAGGTACCTAGAATATCACTACTGAGAGAAACACAAAAATGTGAGGTAAGCCTACCTTTTCCCAAAAACCTTTGAAGCCAGAGATTTTAAACAATTAAGGCACTTGAAAACATTAGGTATATGTACAAATGTGCAAGTAAAACAAACTTTAGCTGTACCAGCAAGTAACAAAGAAACAGTAAATCTTCACTTTAAGAACCTTTAATTATCTAAATATAAGGAATTCTGGCTTATGAAATGGACCAAAGCAACTTGTCTTGTACTATAAAATATTGAAAACCAGTACTAAAATCGGCCCCTACAGGCTAACGAAACTAAAACAAAACATCTTAATGACCTAGAAAAGCAAAAGTTCATTTTAAACTGATTTAAGCCCCTGAACTAATCCAATGTGTCAAAGGCAGGGAAGAAATATCCCTCAACCTGAAAAAAACTAGTGCTTCATGAGGAAACTAAAAAATAAAAAGTACACATGCTTTTCCTACAACAGGAATTGAAACTAAGAAGAAAGCCTGGGAGAGGAGAAACAAAAAGTTCAATCTGTTTATCCAGGGCAATTATCAATAAAAATTTAGTCATCTGATCAACTAAATTTTTTCTGAAATTATACTGCTCACATTTGCTATTTCAAAACTTAAAATGACTGTCTCATTTAAAGAGTTAGTAAATGATTGTAAAACAACTTATTTCTTCCTTGTCTTATAGAAGTTACTTTTCAAAAAAGCTCAGTGGAAATCTTTTTAAGGTACAACAGTGTTAGGATACTTTTTTGAAGTACAAAGGAAAACACAATTAAATCAACTTTATCTTTATACTTTTTAACAGCCGTAAGAAAAATGGTGGGAGGTCCAATAGATGAAGGCTTTCGACTCTGTAGAACATCATTTAAGTCACTCAGGCTTGAAATAAAGTAGCTAAGTTTTCAATTAAATACTAATAGTATGGTATCTAAAAGCAGGTTTACTACTGCTCACATCAACAGTTACATCCTCAAACCAACTTTTCCCTTCATTAACGTAAAAGAACAAATCACCAACATTTTTAAGTTACAGTCTACCTTTCAGTCTGTCTTTTAAGGCACTGTTCTTTATTTCTCAATGATATAAGGTGCTTTACAAGTATGAACAATAACCTGCTATACTTTTCATGTTGTGTATCCTCTCATTTCTTTAAATCTGGAATGTAATTCCCTGTGTGGCATCTTTTTTCTAATGTAGAAAAAAATAACTGTTATCAAGCACAAAATTTTACTCTAAGGGTACTAAATTTATAAATTTATTCCACTTTTGAAACGATAGCCAAAAATCCACCTGACTGATGCTCATTTGGCACATTCTTCTCAATTCTGGTCACTAAACTACATCCTGAGTTAGGATGAAAATAATGCAGCTTTCAGGCTTAAAATGATTACATTTAAATTGCCAAAAGAGTCATGAGGTTGTCTGCGCAGGACAATGTTTTCCATCACTTAAAGTTACATTTGGCATGTCAAGCAGAGAGAACACAATCCCACAGCAGCAGCCATGTAAAATGAAAGACAGCCACAAGGACTCATGCAGCGTACTTTAAATAGGCCCGTTGAGCAAAGTGACTGAACTGATTCTTCTTCAAGGGTGATGCTCCTATATGCATCCTTTGAAAAATTAAAGATCCTAGAAGAGCGTCTTCCATGTGGGACATCTTGAAAGATAATATTTTGGTTTCAGTGAGTTACACGCCAGTCCTTGTTAATTTAGTGGGTCTCTTTACAGAGTGTGGTAGTTTCGTTCTTTAGATTTGCAGAATTTATAGAGAAAGAAAATTACAGCCTGCACACCCAAGACAAGGACAATTCCTCCAATGAAACTGGCTGCATCAAAGGTAGACTTCCGCGTAGGGTGTATAGTTGGAGACAAAGTGGTATTAGTTGTACCTGGTTAAATGGGATAAAAGAAATAACAATACTTAGTAAGATACTCAGGAAGTCTCATGATCCTCTATGATAATTTCAAGACTCATCTGAGGCTTTTTGTCATGTGTTTCTATAAAGTATTTCCTCTTGTGTCAACAGCTTCCTAATTGAGGAAGACAATCATTTATCAATCCCACTCTTCATTCTATCCAACATCAAGTGGTCAATGGTGCTAATATAATTTCAAATATGAAAAGGAAAATTTATTCTCTTGGCACATTATGCCCTGTGAACATATTAAGCACTTTTAAAATTTGCAGTTTCTTCAGACTACGTATCTTAGTTAATTGCTAGAGTAAATATTAATATGTGTTTAAAATTCATACTTTGCATTTTTCTAAATTTATAAAAGGTAAATGAAAATTTGATTACAGGTTTTCAAATTACAAAAATAATCTTAATAAAGCCAAAAAAATTCACAGAACCAAAATTTTCAGTATTACCTAGAAGTAAAAAGGATGGCTATATTATCTTCAAATTGACACAGTCTAATACAGCACACAACCAATCTCCAACAGTAATCAGTGTTTAATTTTTAAGTTATAAGAAATTAGATTTTACCTACCAATTGTACTAAAAGGGTTTTGGAAAACCGTTACTATCTAATTCTAACATTCACGCCAAATGTGATTACAATTTTAAAATGTTTTAGAGGACTCTCAGCAAACCTATCCGTATTGCTGTAACAGCCTACTACCTTGGTCTTCCAAATCTAAGAGATGAATTTCAGTTCCTAACTATTTAAGAATAAAATTGGGACATGATAACAAATAGTAAAAGCTAACACTGCACACACATCCTATCTCACTTAGTTTTAAAACCCACAATTACCTGATGTAGTAGCTGTGGTGGAAGTTGTAGTAGTGGAAGGCAGAGTTGTGGTTTTAGCTGGAATGCAAATGAAATGTATTAAAAACTTAAATTTCTCAATTATCTAGCATCTATCTTTTAAAAACATAACTACCACTTCAACATGCTTCCAGTTGTTTTTTTTAACAGAATAAAGGCCAAATCTCAGTTAATGGTTTACTAACATATCTGCACATTCAGAACATTAGCTTTGAAGTGTATTCTAAAACATTAAGCAATCATAAAGTTGTATCTATGTTAGCATCTATGTACATATATAAAAATTTATATATACACCTGGATACAGTTTGCAAAAAAACACACAGGTGGGCAAGAATTTAGGTGAGGGAACTATTGGTTCTTTCTCAATAATCCTGCTTCTAAGACAAAACCCATTAACTTAGTAAGTTATGGTAAGAAACGAATACAATTCAGTATTTCTTAAAGTAGATATCAAGATTTATCTTCTTCATTTCAGGGGTTTGGCAAACTTCTTAACGAGGCAGACAATAAACATTTTAGACTTTGTGCACGGTGTAATACACAAGCAGCCAAAGACAAGGAGCAGATGAATCCACATGGCTGTGTTCCAAAATTTTTATTTATAAGAACAGGTGCCCTAAGGCCCTAATTTCCCTCATCTAAATGATGTTAAGAGCCCAAGGGTAAGCTCTCCTCTACTGTAGCACATGAGTTCAAATAATTATCTGCTGGTGTCTCTAAAGAAATGCACACTCATGGGAAGAATAAGTTTGAATGTAAATACATTTTAGGAACTACAGAACTATGTTAAAAGAGACTTCAGACAGTATCAATACTACCAATAAACATTAGTAAACACTATGATATGTGCACACACTTATTTGTACTCCTTTCTCTGTCATTGTAAGCACTGTGGTCCCACTCTTGGTTGGACAGTTAGGTCATCTTTCATTTCTCCAAGCTATGAACATCTCACAGGGAAATATGTGATCTCCTCTCTGATAGGATGGATTCTTATACAGATTTCCTAGATTAGAGGGTATGGTTATTTTAAGACTCATAATCTGTTCAAAGTTTTCCTTGCTTGTACCTTTTGTGAAACCACAAAAAAATGTACTTTATAAATTAAACATGTATCAAGTCCTTTACAATACTAAAATACTATTACTAATTTTGTCTGACAACACTGGGAGAAAAAATTCGCAAATTTGCCATTTGTGTCTCACTATTCGGGCACCCCACTCCAGTACTCTTGCCTGGAAAATCCCATGTACGGAGGAGCCTGGTGGGCTGCAGTCCATGGGGTCACTAAGAGTTGGACACGACTGGGCGACTTCCTTTCACTTTTCACTTTCATGCATTGGAGAAGGAAATGGCAACCCACTCCAGCACTGTTGCCTGGAGAATCCCAGGGACGGGGGAGCCTGGTGGGCTGCCGTCTATGGGGTCACACAGAGTCGGACACGACTGAAGCGACTTAGTAGTAGTAGTATTCACCCTCTGAACATGGCAAAAAAATTATTTTTTAATTTGCATTGGTTTCAATCTCTGAAGCACTAGAAGCCTACTACATAATCAATGAAGACAGGGCTATGAGGTTTAATTTTTAGATACTTGTAGAAGTTGCCCTCATTTTTAAAAACAGTTCTCTAGAATTATCACAACGGAATACCCATCTGGGTTCAATCTTGCCTCTTTCCAAAAGCCTCTCTACACAGAATAAGTTATTATAATGCAAATCTCATCATATGATCTACATGGTTTAAACATCCCAGCAAGGCATACAATGGCACTTCTCAGTCTGGCTCGTGACCTGTTGATTGTCGTGCTTGTTCTCATCTTATTACTGGATACTCCAAGTGCAATTCCCTGACTTTATTATATTACACTCTTTCACCTCTCCTTCACATGTGCTGTCTGCCCTGCTCTACTTGGGAAGTTCCCCTCTTATTTTACCAGGTAACTTCAAGACTCAGACTGTCAACCTCCAGGAAGTTGTCACCACATATTACTCAACACACACACCTTCCCACAAATACCCCAACACACTGTGCTTTCTGACCTTTCATAGTTCCTACAAGAGACAAAATACTATCTTACTTCTGTTCCTATATCCCTATCTTCTAACCTAGTACTTGTCCTGGAGTAGATGTTTTTATTTACTCTATTAAACTGGTAAAAAATTTATACAAGGAGATAATATTTAATGCTGTTGAAGTGAAGTGACAGTCACTCAGTTGTGTTCGACTCCTTTGCAACCCCATGGACTGTATAGTCCATGGAATTCTCCAGGCCAGAATACTGGAGTGGGTAGCCGTTCCCTTCTCCAGGGATCTTCTCAACCCAGGGCTCAAAGCCAGGTCTCCTGCATTGCAGGCGGATTCTTTACCAGTTGAGCCACCAGGGAATGCTGTTGAAGGTGTGGTTTAAAAACTTTCTGGTTTCTGAAAAGCAAACAGTATTAAGAGCCTTAAGATTATCATATCCTCTGACCCAGAATGCTGTTTGAATCAATCCTACCAGAGCTGGCAGCAAGTATTTTCCTGTAAGATATTCACTGCACAGAGAATGAAAGATGACCTATCCAACTAAGAGTAGATGAGTAAAGTGCATACAACTACGTGTGCAGTACGAAGGCAATTCAAATGTGCATGGGCATGTCAACCAATTTCCTAATAAGTGTATTTATTAGGAATCTATAGATATAAATATAGTTAGTTCTGAAAGAACTGAAGACATTTTGGTGTACCTATGGATGACAAGAATTAATTTCCTTTAGGCTTCTGTATTTCCTTAAGAGTTCCACAAAATCCACAAAACGCAGTTTTCAGACTCAATGTACAAAACTACAACAAATCTGTTCAGATTCAATGAACGTGAAACACTACAGTTATCCGTCTGTTACAAACAGTACATATTAATGTAATTATTGCAGTCCAAGACTAAATGTCTACTCATTTTTAAAATTAAACTAATGATTTTTAGGTATTAATTACTAAAGTTACTCATCAACAAAAGTTTAAAAAACCCTCAAAGGAGGAGGAAAAGAGTCAATATTCTTGTATTACCTGTAGAATTGGTTGGCGTTGGTGTGGTAGTGGGCACTATTTAAAAAACAAACATGTAAGTCAAAGCTGTCTAAAATATCATAATCTATAACACTATTTCCCAACCTGCAGTCATTTGAGTACTTTTACAATTTTTTCATTTTAGTACCACCTATGGAGGAGACAGACAGTTGCTGTCCCAACATCGGTCCTCCATTCTTTAGAAACAGCACCAATTTTTAGTGACACCCTCCCCTGCAAAAACATTTCTTAGTCTCCCCTGCAGCTAGGTAGCCATGTGTAACTGCTAGAAAGCATCCGTAAGGTAGACACAGGTCTCTCACTTTCCTTTCCTCTTCCTGTTGGCAGAAAAACCATTCTGATGGCTGGAACATGAGCATTCACCTTGGACAATAAGGGCAAAGCCATTTCTGAGGAATGACACAGTAAAAGCATAGAAAGAGCCTGGGACTCTAATGATTGCAGATGCTACTCTAGCCTGCTAGCTCCACTCAAGCCCAGATTTCCTTTACATGAGAGCCAAATTAATCTTATCAATTAAACCACTTGAATTTGGAGTTTTGTGTCCTTGATGGCCAAATGAATAGAATTATTCAATTTTTCCTTAACATATTTTAAAATTTTATACTCTTATTTCTAAGCAATATTATCATATAATTAAATACTAAAACTATTCATTCTTTTACCACCTAAACCATATTATGGACTGTATGTAGGGTATAACTGATCTCATTCTAAGGAAAGTTTCAGTTAGAAAGTTCAAGTTGGGGTGAGGGAAGGGAAGGGGAAATGACTACTGAAACTACTTACAGGTAGACTTGAAGGTTATTTACTCTAGAAAAATCTTTTATTCTATTTAATTATTAATATACCAAATTAGGAATTTGACTTTCCCATTAATTTATAATCTTTTTAGAAAAACCAGCTTTCATCCAGGAATTTTAACTATTTCCTGGGCAAAGATGAAAGGTTAAACCATCAAGTTTCTCAAACTAAAATACAGAAAACGGATGAATAAAGCAGGGATTCATTTAATCAGAGCACAAACTAAGCTGACTGTGATAATCACCAGTACCATAATAAAGAAAGTGACAGAACAATGTTGTTCAAGCCTGTAAAATGCAGCAAATAGAGAGGGTCTAAAATTCAGTGAGTATCTGGAAGAGGTTAAAGAAAAATAAAGTAGAGGAACAGATATCTGTACTTATAGCATTCCACATTATGTACCACCAAACGACTAAATCAAGCTTCAATGCAATGAGTATGAATATGCTATTAAGATCCAAATTTCTTGCAAGATAGAATTATGGAAATGCTTCAAACCAAATATTGAAATAAGGTTTCCTAAGGCAATGATCTTCCTCATCTCCTCTTCTCAGATACCATAGTGAACACTTACCAGAACAGAATCCTGTGGTGTTCACCACCTTGCAATCACCAGCTGTTGAATTATCTGAACAGTAGCTTTTACCTGTTATGGGAAGTGAGGGTGGTGTGGGATGAAGGAAAGAAGAATATCAATTACTCACTTATGTTATCTCTGACTTTGTTACTATGCTCCAGAGTTCCTCCCCAAGATAGAACTCAAGTACAAACTCTCTAGAAGTTCACAAATACTCCATTATTATCTTTTCCCCATTGTTTTAAATACTACACAGGATCTCTCCAAACATCCTTCTAAAATCCACATGAATATACTGAACAGATAAGTCAGAAACACACAGACCTCAGAACTGTGGTATAACGAAGGTTGCTAGAATTCACAAGAGGGCTGAGTCAGTAGGGAGAAATGCTTAGAAACTAATAAAGGCTTAGTAAACATGGGAGGTGCTCCAGAGCAGCAGCTCTGTTCCAGACCTCTGCTTTAGTCTTCTACACTTTCTAAAACTGCTTTCCTGGATGGGAAGATGTGTAGCAAGAGTAAGAGAAAGTTTTCCCCAACATATTCAATGGTAAGGCATCCAATCTCCAGAACTTGCGGATCCTGTCATACAAGAGGGGAGGGGCACACTCTTAAATTCCATTTTATGACCTAAAGAAAAGTGACCCTTATATAACAAAAAAGTTAATTCAATTCAAACTTAGGCTAATTCCTTATTTTTAAGAGGTTTTTAAACTTTCTTACATACTAATATAATTTCCAGAACTCTTAAATTTTTCAATGAAGAATAACAAAGTTTAATACCATGTAGCTTTGGATTTTTCTTTATATAAAAAGGAAACCTGAGAGATTATTTTACCAATAAGAAAAAATTCAACCATCTTATATTTGCAGAAGATAAATACGGTTCAAACATTTTTCAGGGCAACAGTTTTCAGGGGAAAATCCCTTAACTTTCTTTCATGGCTAATTTCAGTGTACTAGTACACTTAACCTAACCACAAAGGTCTAAAATTTCTCTTCCTTTTAAAGGTATTGAGCCTTAACTATCAAGCCTAAGAAATTAAAGGGGGGAGCATGGGAGACATGGGAGACAAGCATGGGAGACAACAAAAGATTTTAGGGGGAATATTAAGCAACTGATATTTTAAAGGAAAAGTATTCGATTTGCAAAACAAACAGTGCCCACCATCCTAAATGTTTTACATTTCCAAATGTTCAAGAATACCTTGCAGCAATTTTTTAAAATGTTAGAACAAAACAATATAGCATTCTCAAAATTAAAGCAAACCCAAAGATCTTACCTTTACATTCTATCCAAAAGCAGGTAGCATTACCATCAACACAGGAAACACAACTGTTTCGGCTTCCACAGATATCTAGGGGTGGGAGTTAAAATATATAAAATCCATCAATCGGTAGCTCATTCCGAGTCTGTACTACTTATCTTTGTTAAACAGCAGCAAGCACTGCATACACTACCAGACTTACTTTTTCACAGAAATGGCAAAACTTAATAACTCATTCACAGAGGAATGGATACAAATGTGCTACACAAGAGAATATTATTCAGCCATTAAAAAAAAAGAAATCCTGTTATACACTAAAACATGGATGAACCTTGAGGACATTATGATGAATAAAATTACCTGGTCACAGAAGGACAAACACTGCACGACTCTACTCACATTAAGTATCTAAAATAGTCAAAGTCTGAAGCAGAATGTAAAATGGTGGTTGTCAGGGGCTGGGAGAGGGGAAAATGTTTGCTGTTCAATGAGTACAAAGTTTCAAACAAGATGAAAACTTCTGGAGATCTGTGCTTCTAGTTTATTATGGTACAGTACACTTAAAAATCTATTACAAGGGCTTCCCTGTTGGTCCAGTGGTTTGGAATCCGCTTTGCAATGCTGGGGTTACTGATCCCATCCCTGATCAGGGAAGACCCCACACGCCTCAGGGCAACTAAGCCCCTGTATCAGAAGGGCACACCTAAAGTCTGCGCTCTGAAACAAGACAAGCCACCCCACCGAGAGAGGTCACCTCTGCAGGAGGAAACTAGAAAAAGCTGGCACCTAGCAACAAAGATGACCCAGCATAGTCAAAAATAAAGAACAAAAATATCTTCTTTTTAAAAGCTATTAAGAGGGTAGATCTTATGTATTTTTAAACCAGACACATAAAAAACCCCACAAAACTATAAAGCGGTTTACTAAAAAATTCTTTCCAATCATTATAAAAGACTTATGAAACCAGAAGGCAACTCAAGAGAAAGGGGGAACAAAGCACAAGCTAGTGTTAACACTCAATACTTCATGGTGCCTATCTAAACAACCCCTTGTGCACAGCAAAAATTTCAGATGCTCAGTTTCTTGAGGCATTTTTAAAAAAGAAAAAAATTGGAAAAAAGGCTGTTAGAAGGCCAACACTACACACAGGGAAATCACCGCCCCCAAACATCAGATGTGAAATGGAATTTTTAATAGTAATAAAGATTTATTATAGGTTGAACCCAAGCTCCGATGATGTCTACTCTGAAAAACCTGAGATCATAAACACAAATGATCCAAGCTTTCCAGGGGTTTCCATGAAAGGATAAGAGACAACTCACCTGGAAGGGGCTACATTCACAAAATTTAACAAGTTAGCATGGTCTTTGTCAATAATTTAAGCCAAACAGCTCTGAGACAGAACATTGAAGAAGGCTACATACAATTCAGTGTCTGGACTATGGAACTGGGCTCTACACTTTCCTAGAAGCTAGGTGCCTCCAAAAATATTCTCATTTGCTTTCCCCCTGCCTAAAAAAAGAGTTCTGCAAAGAGGAATTGCATTTCAATATTTATCAGAAATTGGAACAAATACAGTACTTTTTTAGGGGTAGGAGGAGAGTTGCAAAGTAAGTAAGTTCAGAGGTTTGTATACACCTGAAAAACGCTAGTTTAAAATCTTTTGTGCTTGTAATGAATGCTTGGTTAGCATAGCGTGTGTTACTTACAATGAACTAAACTGCTGCCTTTCAGACTGCAGTGTATCCAACCACCACTTAACAGAAGAGACTAATCATCTCCTTTGCACTCATTTCAAAATACACAAATACAATTAACGTATCTCCAAACCTCTCTTCAAACACACACACACACCCTACCAAAATAAAAAAAAATTCTAGGAGGAAAGTACCAAAAGAGCACAAAACAAATTCTGCTCTATCATCTTGGAAATAGTGAGGTTAGAATCTCCAGTACTGTACTGCAATTTACTTTCCTCATTAAAAGATGTTTACAATCTTTCATTATATATTTTATTTAAACCCCTATAAAACACAAAAACTAGAGAAGATATTTTCAAATAGATCGGCCTGGAAAAAAATTCTTACACTGCAGCAATTCTTAGGTCAATATGTTACTCCTTACCCAGTATTAACTAGGATAACCCATCAAACTGGACTCTTAAGTTTTAAATATCTAGGGAGGGCCTTCACTTTATTAACTCAAATTTATCTCCCCCTCTGTTGCGCGTGTTGTCATGACATTGATTTTTCTGCTGTAAGACTCTCAGGGTACGTTTCAACCAGTCCCCAAATGGAGTCAGAGCTTAACAAAAGGTCCCGATCGGGTTCTGAAAAATCGATTGACCTGGGTTCCAATGTCAGCTTCACAATCTCTAAACACAGGATTCTAGTGGAATTACTTTATCTCCATCCAGCTCCTAGGTTTCACCACTTATCTTCCAGTTTAGCCTAAATTTCTAAGAGATATACGCGAAACACCGGGTACACAAATAGGTACTTTTCCTCCTTTGCACACAGCACCGAGTATAAAGTTTTAATTAATTAAATGCTCAAACTTCAGATATATCCTGCAAAATCTATGTAATTAAGTCCCAAGCGACTAATTTTTTCAGACCCAGGACTGAGACACCAGCGCGGATTTTTGTCTCCCACCTCTCTTTCCTTCTTTCGCCAACTTCGGGAGAAACCTCCCTTCGAAAAGACGACCTGGGTTGCCCGGGTGGACACAAACGACTAACCTCGGGGAGAGGGAGTTGGGTCTCATCGCCAACTTTGGAGGCGGTCGCCTCGCCCCCCAATCAACCTCACTGCCGCCACCGCAGAAGGAAGCCACGTCCCCTCTTCAGAGCCTCACGTGAGGCTGGGGATTACTAGGCGCTTTTATACAACACCTCGGCGCGGAACACTGTGGGGTCGCAAACAACCCTACGCCCTCCGAGGCTCCCCCAACCCTTCCAACCAGGGCACTCCGCAACCGCTGCCACCTCGGCCCGGCCCCAGCCGGACTCGGACGGGCCGCCATGTTGCCGGACCGCGGCCCGCCCCGGCCCCGCGCACCACACGCAGGGACGGCCGCTCGGCCCGACTGGCGGGCGGGCGAGCGCAGAAAGCCCGTTGGCCGGCGCCCACCTGGTGCTGGAGTGGTGACCGGCGGCGGCGGGAGAGTCGTCGGTGACACCGGGACTGTCGTGGTGGTGGGCGGTGGAGACGAGGCTGTAGTCACGTTCGGGGCCAGGGGGGTGTTCCCAGCCGCTGTGATTACGCAGAGCGCGGCCAGGCAGCCGACGGCCAAAAGCAGCGGGCGGGACAGCCCAGACATCGCGTCCTCCGCGCTGGCGCTAGAGCGAAAGCTGGGACAACCTAGGCTGCGTCCGTCCCTCTGTCCACTGCAGCGCCGCCTCCGAGACTCCACTCCCCCAGCGGGATCGCGCCGGCGTCACATGAGGGCGGCGTGCGAAGGCGGGGCGCCGGCAATACCAAGTGGAATCCTCTGGGAGGAGGGGGATGGAGGAACCGAGAGGAAACCGAGGAAAGGTTTTCTCTCAGGCGACTGTATTGGCCAATCGAAGAAACTGGCCAGATACAGGAAACTCTTTTCTTTGCCCTCAGGTTGCCATACAGGGCGCTGCCGGGCTTTTCTCGTTCTTGCAATAGAGAAGGATCCCACCTCGAGTCAGATGGAACAACCTACATGATGTGGCGACGGCGTCCTCGCGAAAGACTTGCTAGGCCCCATGTGACCTCTGGGGCGGCGCCTTCCCGGACGGATTCGAGCTGGGCGGAAGTTGTTTCCGAGCGTTTCGGTTAGAACCCCGGCAAGAGTTAAGTTTTTACTGTCCTCCGGCGTTCCCAGCATGCTTGCATAGGTATCCTTCGTAGGACCCGCGCATTTCCCCGTGAAAGTCGATTTCGCTGAAAGTAACCTTGTGTTTGGACACCCCAGGGAGATGGAGACCCCACGCATTTAAGGAGTTTGTGCTCCGCCGCCCATGTAGTGAGAGCGGCTGAAACACCGAAAGCAGTCTGCTGGTGCCGCGCACCATTTACTCTGCCACACTTTCCCACCCTGACTTATCTTGGGGATTTCAGCCAGCGGTAGAAACAGCTAGTCAGTGCCACCTTTGTAGTCGAAGAATCAAAGACAGTATGGGTTGGAGATTGATCCGGTCTGTTCCCACTCCCACTTCACAGGTGAAAACACCGAGACTCAAGAGACTTGACCGAAAGGCGCAGTTGCTTAGCCTCAGGGCCGTGTTTCAAAATCCCTATCACGGCTCAGCGTTTTAGTGAGATGAGCGCCATCTGATGTCCAGTCTCACAAAAATATTTACAAGTGCAGCCATGCTTAATATCAAGTGGTTAAAGTTCGGCCATAAAAGCTGTATTTAACTCTTATTTTCAACTATTTGTATTTATCATCTAATTTTAATTACAAACATTAACCCTTTAAAATAATAGGACATCAGTTGCTTTTTTTGAGATCTGCTTTGCTATGCAAACCCCGAAAAAGACTGTATATATGCACCTTTAAAAAAAAATCTAAACTTGAAGTCTTTCCTAACCCAACCCTAAAATCCAATCAGTACCCTCATGACTATGAACATTTGTTCCATCAACTACGCTAGTTGGAGATTTGCTTGGATGTAAACAAAAAACTCGGTTTTTGACTGATCCAACCAATGGCAAGAAGTGTCAGGACAGCCAAGTAAGTGAGGTCTCATCCGTCTTCAAACAAAAAAAGGTATCTTCTCTCAGGATATCCCTCACACGGTGTTTATTTAGCGCATAACCTGACTCTAGAGCAAATGAAGGCTACTAGTCAACCGTTATTATTTTTAAGGTTAAAAATATAAATTCTCTTTTCTTCGGATAGCTCGATGGAGTGTCTTGTTTACCTCACTGTGGAGGCCATTGTTTTACAAGTTGCCATCTCGGTGTTTACCTCTTGTCCTCAAATTTTTGTTAGTGTTTTTAGGGGGACATTTCACTTTCTTGAATTAAGACTAGAAAAGCATCACCAGTTTTTTTTTCTTTTTAATTTTTTTTTACATGGCATCTGTTGAGCTAGATCAAGAACTTCAAAAGTTTTTTTCACCCTTTCAGATCAAGGACTGGGATCTAAAATACAGGATTTTTAAAAATTGAAATCTAGTTGATTTACTGTGTTATGCTGTTTCGCTGATCAAAGTGATTCAGTTATACATATATACGTATATATCTGTTTTTAATTCTTTTCCATTATAGTTTGTTACAAGATATTCTTTATAGTTCCCTGTGCTATACAGTGGAGAAGGCAATGGCACCCCACTCCAGTACTCTTGCCTGGAAAATCCCATGGATGGAGGAGCCTGGTGGGCTGCAGTCCCTGGGGTCGCTAGGAGTCGGACACGACTGAGCGACTTCACTTTATTTTTTCACTTTCATGCATTGGAGAAGGAAATGGCAGCCCACTCCAGTGTTCTTGCCTGGAGAATCCCAGGGACGAGGGAGCCTGGTGGGCTGGCGTCTATGGAGTCGCACAGAGTCGGACACGACTGAAGCGACTTAGCAGCAGCAGCAGCAATGTGCATATGTTAATCCCATAGTCCCAGTTTATCCTCCCAAACCCCTTCCTTTTTGGTAACCATAAGTTTCTTTTCTATGTCTGTGAGTTCATTTTGTAAATAACGTCATTTGTACAATTTTTCAGACTCCACATGTAAGTGATCTCACATGATATTTGTCTTTGCCTGACTTCATTTAGTGTGATAATTTCTAGGTTCATCCGTGTTGCTGCAAATGGCATTACTTCATTCTTTTATGGCTGAGTAATATTCCATTGTATTAATACATCTGTGTACCACATCTTCTTTATCCACTCCTCTGTCAGGAGACATTTAGGTTACTTCCATGTTCTGGCTGTTGTAAATAGTGCTGCTCTGAACAATGGGGTGCACGTATCTTTTCAAGTTACAGTTCTCTGCAGTTATATACACAGTGTTCTTGCCTGGAGAATCCCAGGGAAGGCGAAGCCTGGTGGTCTGCCGTCTATGGGATCGCAGAGTCGGACACGACTGAAGCGACTTAGCAGCAGCAGCAGGATTGCTGAATCCTACGGTTATAATTTTTAGTTTTTTAAGGAGCCTCCATACCATTTCCATAGAGGCTGTATCAGTTTACTTTCCCACCAACAGTGTAGGAGAGTTCCCTTTTTTCCCTTTCTAGCATTTGCTATTTGTAGACTTTAATAATGGTCATCCTGACTGGTATGAGGTGATACCTCATTGTAGTTTTGTTTCTCTAATAGTTAGCATTGTTGAATATCTCTTCAGGTGCCTGTTGTCCATCTGTATGTCTTCTTTGGGGAAATGTCTATTTAGGTCTTCTATCCATTTTTTGATGCAGTTGTTCATTTTTTTTGTTATTGAGTTGTGTGAGCTGTTCGTATATTTTGGAAATTAAGCCCCTGTTAGTTGCTTCATTTGCAAATATTTTCTCCCAGTTCATAGGTTGTCTTTTTGTTTTGTTTGTGACTCCCTTTGCTGTGCGAAAGCTTTTATGTTTGATTAGGTCCCATTTGTTTATTTTCGCTTTTATTTCTGTTGCCTTGGGAGACTGACCTAAGAAAACATTGCTCCGGTTTATGTCAGAAAATGTTTTGCCTATGTTCTCTACTAGGAGTCTTACGGTGTCATGTCATTAAGTCATTTTGAGTTTATTTTTGTGTATCATGTGAGGGAGTGTTCCAACTTCATTGATTTATATGCATATAATACAGTTTTAACATGTTTTATTTTTTTTTCCTTTCCCTTTGCTATATTATACTTTTGGCTTTTATAGTTTGTTTTTTTTTTTTAACTCTTGATTCATGTTTATTTAATGGAAAACGGTAACATGGAAATAAATGGGTTTGGGAGCCAAAGCATGATCTAGAATCCCATCCCTATCATTTTTATTTTATTTTTTAACTTTACAATATTGTGTTGGTTTTGCCATATATAACATGTTTTAAAGCTTAACTAACTTTCAACAAAGTTAGAGAAGGATTGTAATAAGGCAAAGATTAATAGTGAGCTAAAACTGTATATTCAGATTCTTAACGTTAACACTGTGATTCGGGTTGGCGATAAAATACTAGAGATGCTCTCCACTTTGACTGTGGATATTGCTTTGATAATTGTTCCAGGGTTTCATAGGGAAGCATTACATTTTATAGCAGTTGTTCTCAACTTCGGCTGCACATAAGAACCACCAGCAAGTTTTGAAAAGCAGTGATGCCTGGGTACTGATTTAATTCGTCCGGAATGAAGTTTGGGTATCAGGAGTGTTAAAAGCTCTGCAGATGTTTTTATTCTGCATCTTAGGTTGCAAACCACTGCTTTACTCTTGCTTCTCAAAGTGTGGCTTATGAACCTGTACCATTCATAGCCCTTGAAGACTTGTTATAAGTGCAGAATGTCAAGCCTCACCTCAAACCTCCTGAATCACAGTCTGCATTTTGTTCCATATGCAGATCAAAACATACACCTACTAAAGTCTAAGAAGACCGCTTTACACTTTAACCCATGGAGAACTATTCTACCCTCCCGAGTGGCTGCAATACTTAGTGGTGAATCCTCTACAAAATTACATCAAGCAGGACATGTTGTGAAGTTTTTGTTTCTTTGTTTGGGTTTTTACTTGTTTTACAAATGTATGTAAGGTTGGGGTACAAACAATGCAAAACTCCTGGATGTGCAGGAGTCTTGGAGCCCGGCCTAGGTTCCCTGTAGACTGGCACGTGGGATGCATTTCTTTTTATTTCTATACTGCTTTAAATCCTGGGCAGGCTAGAACTTTCCCCATTATATCTCTTAGTCCTTTAGGAAACAGAGAAAGTCTTGTTAATAACTCATTCCTTAGGAACAACCCCAAAGTTCAAGCTGAACTATACCCAGGCAGCTTCCTGATACTCAGCATTACTTGCTACCTTCTCCTGTGCCCAGGCATCTTTGTGCTCCTCCTAATCAAACCAGTGAGTGGTAAAGGAAATCAGTCCTGAATATTCATTGGAAGGACTGATACTGAAGATGAAGCTCCAATACTTTGGCCACCTGTTTTCAAAAAACTGACTCATTGGAAAAGACCCTGATGCTGGGGATGATTGAAGGCAGGAGGAGAAGGGGACGACAGAGGATGAGATGGTTGGATGGCATCACCACCTTGATGGACATGAGTTTGAGCAAGCTCCGGGAGATGGTGATGGATAGGGAAGCCTGGCGTGCTACAGTCCATGGGGTCGCAGAGTCAGACACAGTTGAGCAACTGAACTGAACTAACCCTATTTTGGAGTGCTGCTTTTCAGCCACAACACACCCTGATGAATATTCTGCTTCTTAGCAACACACCCTGATGAATATTCTGCTTCTTAAAAATATTCAAGTGATTCTGTTCTGAATGGTGAAGGGCACCACCCTGAGCAGCCTAAGGGTCCCCCACCCCTCCTCTGAAACCCCAGACTTGGCCCCGTTGCCTCTCCAGCAGTGGAGGGCTCACCTCCAACCCAGCCAAGAGCTCTGGGACCCTGCATCAGGCCTCTAGTTGCTGTCCCTTGTGACTGGCCAGTGTTTGCCTACCTCCCTTCTGCCTTGATGAAATCAGTTTCTTAACCATTTTTCATTCTTTTCTGTGTGTGTGTGTGTGTGTGTGTGTTTGTGTGTTGTTTTGGGGTTTTTTTGGCCATGCCACTTGCAGGATCCTAGTTCCCTGACCAGGAATCAAACCCCGGCCCTCTGCAGTAGAAGCCCGGAGTCCTAACCACTGGACTAGCAGGGAATTCTCCTCATTCTTTTCTGTTGTCACACTTCAGTGTTTAGTAACTTTTATCTTTGTTCTGCATACCTGTATGCCCCAAGTCTCATGTATCTATGACTTCAGTACATTCCAGTGGTTCTTTTTTTTAATTTTTAGTTTTGGTTGCACCGGGTCTTCGTTGCTACGAGTGGGCTTTCTCTAGTTGCAGCAAGCAGGGGCTCCTCTTCATTGTGGTGTGCAGGCTTCTCGTTTCAGTGGTTTCTCTTGGTGCAGAGCACGGGCTGTAAGTGTGCTGGCTCAGTAGTTGTGGTGCGCGGGCTTAGTTGCTCTGTGCCATGTGGAATCTTCCTGGAGCAGGGATTGAACCCGTGTCCCCTGCTTTGGCAGGCAGATTCTTGTCCACTGTACCACCAGGGAAGTCCCCAGTGGTTCTTAATGTGTGGTCTCCAGATCGGCATCACTTGGAACATGTTAATGCACATTCTCCAACTCACTCCAAATCCACTGAACCAGAAACTGGTGTGAGGTCCAAGAGCCTGTGGCTTAAATAGGCTCAAGCATTTTGATGCACACTGAAGAACGTATGATTCATCACATTTTCAAAGCCTGCTTTCAAGTGTCAGACTTTATGTTGTGTTACTACTGAGTTTGTTACAAATATTTTGTATGATGTATAAAACTTACTGGAGATATGGACTGACTAGATTTGCTAGTTTTAAGTCATGATTCCATTTTGGGAAGGGTATGAGCAATATAGTAGTTTAAAAAGTGAGTTCCCATGAGGGAGAGAGTATCACAGGTTGATAGAGATTAATTTTTATTTTGAGGATTATACCTTTGAATTAATTCAGTCAATTGGAAATTAGTATGTTAGTGAGAATAGCTAACACTGAGCGTAACAGGGATTTGTTGTTCTTGAAATGATAATAATGTTCTGTTAGTGGCAGTTTCTCTGGTTTTTGTGGGTTGACATTCCAGAAAGGAAACCAACTTTTGTTGAATTTATGCTTTATGTCAAGCATCATTAGAGGTGTCTTCACAAATTAGTTCAATCCTCAAGCCGTTATGAGATGTGCCCCGATTTTACTAATGAAATTGAAGCCCAAAAGTAAATTATATGTTGTTATTGATCATATAAATTTACTCGGGGAACCACCACAGTATTAGAGCCAGGGGGTAGCTGACAAGCTTCTTTACTTCTTTTAACAAATGAAGAAAATGCAAAGTTAAGTGATTTGGCCACCATTTTGCTAACTAGCTGGGACTAAAACAAACACACCTGATTTTAAATATGTATAAAATGTAAATACTCTTGAGTATGGAATCCTGAGGTTGCCAGCCTTTCATTCATTAACAAATAGCTGGCATTGTTTGGAGTTGGGGAAAACATGTTCTTTGGGTAGAATTTTAAACATTTATCTCAAATCTCCTCCAAAATGAACAGATACCACACTCTGCTTATCAGCATGGCTGGCTGTAAGATACAGCGTTATGTGCTTGCCTTTGCCATATCAGCTATTAGTACAAGGTTGCATAACTAGCATTTTGTATAAATCATCAGAATGCCCTTACTCTTGTATTTGTGGACTTGGAAAAATTTAGAATTCCTTCTATTTAATCAAATCAAAATCTTTCAGTTTGGTTAAATCAAAGTCTTATATTTGGATTTAGTTGGATAAGCTTGTGTCCCTTTTAATGGTTTCTCCAAATGTTACAGTTAAATATATAAATCATTCTAAGATAGAATATATTCTAATACAGAAGTATCAGTGTGTGTGCCTTTAAATGATGATGATAAGAACCACTGCATATGTAGATTTGTGATTAAAGTTTCTACACACCCTGAAAGTGGGACGGGAGAGCAGACAAAGGGACTGTGAACTTGCTCCTTTAGGTGGTCAGTGGAGTTCTACCTTTACAGTGCAGCTAAACTAAAAATAAAGAGTTTCTTGTGTCCATGCCGATACCCCAGTTCTTTAACAATATTAGATGAATGCTTAATTCTCACTGTCAGTAAGAATCGTTCTGCTGCTGCTTATTACATGACTAATGCTTGTAATGTGTTTTAACCAGGATTTTTGCAAAGCGTCAGTTTGATTTATCACATGCTTCAGGAGTTGCTGAGACTCTGTGGCAAGCTCAGCACCCCTTTGTTCGAGGTGTCATCAGTGTGACCGGAGGAACCCTCCAAATACAAAGAGCTGGGATTCTTAGGTAGGGTGCAGGTCCTCAGAGTAGAGGAAAAGGAGATAGCTCCTCTTCAGTGTTTTCCAAATTTGGCTGTTAATCAGTCATTGCGGGAATTTTTAAAAATGCAAGTTCCTTGACAACACTCTGAAGGTCATACACCAGGAATTTATTAATCATACATATATTGAGCATTTAGAGCATAACAGTTAGTATTCTAGATCCTGTCTACAAAGTATTGATTCCCTGAACTCTGAGAGCTGCCCTGTGTGGTAGGTACTACTGTTTTGAGACGAGGCAAAAAAGACAGCAAAGTTCTTGCCTACGTTCATGCAGCGAGGGAAGGGCAGAGCCAGGACTCTAACTTTGGCTGTCTGGTTCCAGAACACACGTTCGTAATACTCTGCAGCCCCCAGATCATTGATAGCGTGACACAGGCAGTACGCTTCTTCCTCATCCACCTCAGACCTGAGGATGGAACCATATCACTGTAGCAATGAAGCTGTTATTAGGAAGGAAGAGAGGGAGGGAGATAGATGGACAGATGGATAGATATATAGATACTGGTTGGCAGGAATTAGGGATGGCGGGAACCAGAAAGGTAGGTGTAACTATGAGGGCTAGCCAAGGGAGGTCTTTGTGGTGCTGAAAAAGTTCTGTGTCTTGACTGTGGTGCCAGTCACGCAGATCTGCACAGGATAAAATGACAACGCTGCTACTGTCGACTGCCTGGCTTTAATATTGTACTTTAACATAAGATGGGCTTCCCTGGTGGCTCAGATGGTAGAGAATCTGCCTGCAATGCGTGAGACCCAGGTTCAATCCCTGGGTCAGGAAGATCCCCTGGAGGAGGAAATGGCACCCACTCCAGTATTCTTGCCAGGAGAATCCCATGGACAGAGGAGCCTGGTAGGCTATAGTCCATGAGGTTGCAAAAAGTTGGACACAACTGAGCATCTTTCACTCATAAAGGTAGGACCTCTGGGGAAATGGTGATCAGTACACAGGACCACTCTATTTTTGCAGTTTCCTGCGAATCTATAACCATTTCAAACTAAAAAAATTTTTTAATCCTTTGCCTCCCTTTGGCAAAACCCAAGTCAACTAGAGGGCTGTCTCCTGAAGATTGAGAGATCGCTCTTGGAAGACAGACCTTCATTTAGCGCAAGAAAAGTGTGATGGCTCTGGGCAGAGCAGCAGTGTGGCAGCAGAGGTGGTGAAAACTGAGAGTGGCCACCACCAATGCAGACAAGCGTGCACTAACTACAGAAGGGGGCCGAAACTTGCTGCTGTGTCTTGCAGTGATTCCCAAGTGACCAGTGCTCAGGTGACTAAGTAAGAACCTGGGGAGAGAGCTGGGTGAATGCCAAGAATCTGTGTCCCATGTTTAGAGACTCTGTGGCTCAAGGATACGTTCCAGCCACCTGCGTTGAAAAAGTTCCCTAGTTGATACCTCTTAGCTTAAGGAGCAGCTGATAAAACTGGATCCCAATAGCATCTCAGGAATCCACTACCGTGGGGACTGTAACTCAAGCCCTTGGTTTTCACATGGTTGGTGTGACTCAGAGACAAGCTTTCTACTCATTAAAAACATCCAAAGTGTATACCCTTTTCTGAATGCTATGTATAAACAAATATTACAATGAACTTTTTTCTATTGCCTCTCCTATTTGACTATTTACCAAGCTTCTTATGGAAGAAATATAAACAGCAACATAATTCTATTATACTTACAAATGTTTTAGGATTCAAGGCCATTAAGTACTGCTGCTAAGTTAAGAATGGTTTTGGCTACAAGTAACAAAATCAACCAACCAACAAACAGTAGTCTATTTGTCTCTATAGTAAGAAGTCGAGACATAGGTAGGTCCTTACAGCTTGAGAACTGGAGCTGATATCTTTGTGTTCTCTTGGCCTTTCCTTCATGGCTCCAGCCTCTCTGCATTCAAGACTGGATAAAAGGGAAGGGGCAGGACCACTGGCATTCTGCTCCTGTCTGACTGGCCGATACAGTAACCCATGGCTACTCCTGATGCAAAGGAAGTTGGAAAATTGTGTATTTTGCTTTAGATAAGAAAGGAAAATGGGGAGGGATTGGGTGTTGGAGAGCTACCCTACAGCGTCTGCCACAGCTTTCAAATTAAATTTTGTCAAACACCATTTAATTAAATCTAGAAAAAGCTGATCAGATATATAATAAAACTGTCAGAAAATACTGTTGTGAAAGTTAGGCATAAAGCTGTCCACTGGCAGTAATTACACAATTTTGTATTGGTCTTTCATTCTCTGTTGGAACTGATTCTAGATGATGAAGAACATCTGTTCCTTCAATCAATTGCCTAGATCGGAGAAAAAAATGGAAAAAAAAATTGTCAAGTTTCACGTATACCTTACATTCTTAAATTGAGTCCTGTCTAGCTTAGCTAAGGCTACAAATTAAATTAACCTCAGTCATAAATATCTTAAATTTCTCTAGATGTGTGTACTCTGTCACACTCCTCCACACCTGCTCCGGGACTCTTCCAGTCTGTTATCCTCACTGCCACCAGAGTGATCTTTTAAAAATGCTAATATAGTCTCACCTCCCCACTTCAATAATCTCCCATTATCCTTAGGATAAAGATCCAAGGTCGTTACCATTACCCACCTCCCCGCTCCCCTTGAGGGCGCCCTGCAGCATGCTCCCTTGCTCTCGGCTCCAGCTGGACCAGCTTGCAGCACCTCAGCCACCCCATGTGCCCTTCCTGCCACAGCTGTCTGCTTTGCTCTTGCCTCCCACTCCCCCTGCCTGGTCACCTCCTGGCCTTCCTTCAGATCTCACTCAGTCATCACTTCCTTGGGGGATGTTTCCTAGACGCTACCCTGCTTCCCCACCGGACTTATATCAAGTTCCCCTTCTTTATAGGAGTGATCAGGGATAAATTTGACACTTATTTCTATGCTTCCTGAGTTAATTTCTGATTCTGCCCTGAAGGCAGAGATCATGCTGTTGCTTAGTGCTACTCAGTGCCTGGCACAGAGTAGGCACCTCATCGGCATCCACTGAACACATGAATTAAAGGCAGCCCAAAGCCACGCTAGTTTGAGTCTCTGTACTCATTCAGTGGCCACAAGCCAGAACTCCCTGATTGGAACTAGACTTCTGATGGTTCCACAACTAAAAAAAAAGGCAGCAGGGGCCAGAGAGCCAGCCCTAATCATAGAACTGTGCCCCCTGCCAGGGTTTGGGTTGAAGCAGTGGTTGAGGGGAAGGTGTGATTTCCATTTCATGATCCTTTATGGGGACACGGTCAGTGCTGACACTGACCATATGCTAGTCATCTCTCTCTTTTTTCTTTTTTTTTTTGGGGGGGGGGCTGTATTTTTTCCATCCCAATTAGAAAACATGACAGAGCAGGACAATGAGTATATTCTCAGGATGGAGAGCAGGGAAGAAATGGACAGACTCACCTTTGTCCAAAGAGGATGTGAAGCCTATTCTCCAGATTGGTTTCATAGACACTGAATGAGCACCTACCATATGCACCTCTCCAGGTGTTAGGGCACAAGATAAGGGAGGCCCAGTCCCTATTTCAAGTTGTCCACACTGTGCCAAAGAGGACAAGGAAGCAGCTTGACTTTGGTAGTTGGTGGGGATTTCTGACCTAAGCCCTGAATGGGATTTTGGCAGACTGAAGGAAGGCAGAAAGTGACAAGACAAGCAGAGGCCCAGAGGGTGTTCCCGGAGGGATGGTACTCTGGGTCTGGCTGCAGCTCAGCCGCCATGTTGAAAGCTTCCAAATGTATACCTCCAGCCCTGGTCCAGCTTGAATCCCTTACTTCTGGTATTGAGGAGTTGCCACCTGCCTGTAATAGAGCTGTCTTCACTTGAAACATAACGTCCCTCTTGAATTCATGGTCTTCTCTCCCATATCTTCCTTTTTGTATTCTCTGCTGAAGTGAATGGCACCAACCATCCAGCCAGTTCCAAAATCCTGGGAGTTCCTCCAGCTCTTCACTGCCAGTATGGTAGCCACTAGTCACAGGTGGTGATTACATTTAATTAAATTTAGTTCCTCAGTTGCACTGGCCACATTCCAACTTCTCAGTGGCTCCCTATGGCAGGGGCTATCATATTGGGCAGCACTGATCCTAGTATATTTCCATCTCTGTGGAAAGTTCTATTAGGTATCATTGCTCTAGAATTTTCCCATAACCTCACCACCAACATCTAAATAGTCATAAAGTCTTGTTGAATCTAAGTTCCAAATATCTCTTGAATTTGTATTCTTTTATCCCCTGCTCATATGTACTGCCACTGCCTTAGATGAAAACTTCATGGCCTGCTGTTACCATCACTTGTTAACTGGCCTTTCTCCCTTCATTTTCATCCTTTGCTAATTAATCCCTCACTTCTGCTAAAAAGATACATTTTTCAGAGCGAAAACCTCGTCATGTTGCTCCTAATTTAAAATTCTTGCATGGCTTCCTAGGGCCTTCAGGTGGGGGTCCATGCTCAGCAGCATGGCACCCTCAGCCCTTTGAGAGTTGGGCCCTGGCCGTCTCATCTCCAGCCACCACTCTCTCCGTTTCCCCTGGGCACTAAGCTCTAGCCAGACTAAGTGATTGGTAGATAGGATACTCCCCTTACTTCTCAGGTCCCTCTGCAAAGGCTCTTCACTGCTTCCAAAATGAATTTTACTCATTTTGATTTCCACTGTGCTCTATCTGCCTAACTTCTCTATGACTTTCAGTCCTCATTTCACCTTCTCATGAAACTTTCTGTGACTCCCCCCCACTTTAGGGGTCCCTTATAGTGCAATTAATTCCTCCCTAGCACTATTCCCGACATAATATCCCTTCTACCTTTGTGTGAATGGACTTGTATTTTGATATTCTTTCCCCATGAAACCACTGGGCAAGGGCATCAACCAGACCGGCTGTGGGTTGACACCGCCTCCCCAAAGGGCATTCCCAGTGTTATCCTTCTGAAGACAAGGCAAGGTAATGCACCAGAGATGAGGGCTTGGATGGAGGGTCTGTCTCAAATAGGAGAGGAAATTTCTGTATATCTCTGGACTTTGCCAGCCATGTCTGAGCTTCTGGAAGCTCAGATGAAGCTGGGGGTGCTCTGTGATGACAGGGAAGAAGCATCTCCCACTAGAGGCAGCCCCACAGTAGGGAAGGAGGATATCTCTGAAGGAGTTGGTTCTATTTTGTCGGATTATCTAGTTGCCTACTATGGTATTACTTTTCTGCTTCTCCCTTAACCTTCTGCAAGGTCTTGTTTAAATAGTTCAGCCCAGACTCAGCTGTTATTTGGAGGCTTCAAGGGGGAAAAAATGAGATTATACTTAGGCTAGAGCAATAAAACGGTGCAACTGCCTCTCTGAGGCCAATAGTTGTGGGTGATAATGATTCAGTGGGAGAGATTCCCCCAAAGATGAATCACATGGGAAAAGCAATCATCAAAAGGAGACCAAGCACTCCTCTACTCCACTACCGTCCTGTAAGGATCTGCGTTGGCTTTTACTAAGGAGCTGGAGGGTATTTATTGCCTTGCCCTCCCTCCTGTATTCTCAGTGCACTTTTTACAGGGCTTGCTGTCTCACGGCTCACTGTCTCACAGTTGTTGGGTTTTCTAACATATTATAGGCTCCCTGAAGGCAGGAATTGTGTCTCATCACTCTTTCCTCAGGACTGAGCACAGGGACCAGCATTTGGTGGGAGCCTAATAAAATGCTAGTTGAATAAATAGGTCAGAAGGCCAGCCGCAGTGAAGGCTGAAAAAAGGTGGGGGGCCAGAGGGTGCAGGACCTAAAATGCCACTCTGAACTCCAGGCTGTATGCATCTGGGGGTGGAGATGGTGAAAGAGGCATTAAGTGTTGCAGAACGGTCAGTGTGTGTTTGAGAAAGGTTCTTTTCAGAAGGATATAAAGAATCATCTCAGTATGTGGTTGAGGGCAGTGGCACTACCAGAAGGTGACAGGAAGATATTTAAAAGATCTAAGAAATTGTGAGAATTATTTGGACTTAAAAAATATTGAAAAATGCATTTTCACAATCAGAATATAGTTTATAAAAGTCCAGGGAAGATGGAGGAAAATGCATTATTTTAGCTTATGTAGCTGTTAAAATTACCTCTTTAAAGAAATCTCCTTTGGCTTAAAATACACTTTATGCTTTTTCAACCTGGAAATATCATCCACATTACCCTGAAGGAATAATTGTGCTTAAAATTGGCCTGGAAGTTTTCCTTGGAATGAAGGGTCAGTAATTATCCCTATGGAGTAGCTGGAATAATCTAAATATTCAGAAGTGTTCTGACACTTTATACATCATTTCAAGAAAGACTAAGTATAAGCTTCAACTTATATTCATTTCAGTAATCAAATAGAGATATGAAACACAGGAGTGATGAATAGTATCATCACCATTCACTTTAGGTCCACATACCTATATGCATCAGAGAAGGCAATGGCACCCCACTCCAGTACTCTTGCCTGGAAAACCCCGTGGATGGAGGAGCCTGATAGGCTGCAGTCCATGGGGTCGCTAAGAGTTGGACACGACTGAGCGACTTCACTTTCACTTTTCACTTTCATGCATTGGAGAAGGAAATGGCGACCCGCTCCAGTTTCTTGCCTGGAGAATCCCAGGGACGGTGGAGCCTGATGGGCTGCCGTCTCTGGGGTCGCACAGAGTCGGACACGACTGAAGCAACTTAGCAGCAGCAGCCTATATGCATCTTGCTAATAATATTCTAATAATTATTACCTGAGACATTTCTATATTTTAAGGGCTTCCCTGGTAGTTCAGATGGTAAAGAATCTACCTGCAATGCAGGAGACCCAGGTTCAATCCCTGGGTCAGGAATATCCCCTGGAGAAGTGAATGGCTACCCACTCCACTGTTCTTGCCTGGAGAATCCCATGAATGGAGGACACTGGCTGGCACAGTTCGTGGGGTCTCAGAGTTGGATGGACATGACTGAGCGACTAAGCATGCACGCACATTCCACGGTTTAAATTGCTTCGTAACAAAAAGTTACTTGTAACTTGGATGACTGTCATCTTTCTCTTCTCAGTGTTCATGGTTAGTTACTTAAATGGCTTTGTCTCACTTCTGCATCTAAATATATATATACATTATTAAGAGCTATGGTATTATTCACTTTCATTGACAATATCCTTGAGGCTAAAGATCCACAGAAGGATGGATGATGGATGAATGGATGCACAGAACATCGTAATGGCTAATAGTTTCTGTGTTTTTAATAGCTGGCAAGCTTCTTGTGTGTTCAGTCGCTCAGTCGTGTGTGTCTCTTTGCGACCCCATGGACTGTGGCCTGCCACGCTCCTCTGTCCTCAGAATTTTCCAGGCAGGAATACCGGAGTGGGTTGCCATTTCCTTCTCCAAGCAAGCTTCTTATGAAATACTTATTTCTAAATATATTTGTCTATAGTATTTGTATTACTTTTGGTTTTTTTAATTGTTTTTAGTTTATTTGTAGGCTATGTACAATACTCACCCAAATATTTTTGAACCACATTTTAACATATATAAATATTACATAGACAAACTTAAAATGCACGTACCCAAAAGCCACATATTTTTTATCTAGATACGGAGCAGCCTGTAGTGTGATATAGAATTGTGACCCATTGCTGTGACGGCCTTTGTTGACCATTCCAAGAACTCCCCTTTTATTATGAGGAACTGAGAAGTTTTCATCTAGAAAAGATAATACATAGTAGGTTATTAAAATATTTATTTTCTTGGCTGACTGTAACACATAGAGCACAAACAGAATGCTTGGTTACAAGGATTCACAATCATATTTATCAATATATTCCAAATTGTAAATATTCTATTTGTTTCATATAACTTTCACTCAACTAGGCTGTTAAAAAAGATAAGCTGGAAAGTCTTATTAGAACTATTTAAACATTTACCTTTAGTTTATCATTAGCATCATTAAAAACAAGTGTGGTAAGAAAATTGATAACGTAAAAGCAAAAACTTGAAATTAAAAATGTAAAAGGAAGTGCATACTTTTTTTAGGAATTAAAGTCAGTAAACATTCTTGTATTGTTTTGACAGTAATATGCAAACTACCAATGTGATTATTAAAAATGCCTCCTTGGAGATACCTTTCATGGACAGAGCCTTCCCTTCACAGCATCTTCTACAGGCCTCTATTGTAGTCTTCAGAATACCCTGTAATTGTTCACAGGTTGTTTCCTGTTTGTGAAGGCAGGGATATCTCATCATACCTTTTATCCCCAGGGCCACCTAGCACATTACTTGGCACATGTGTGACCTTAAATATTGATGATGAAAATAATTTATGCTTATTGTTAGTAGTCTTTAAGTAAATTTTCATCTCAAACCTTACATGGATTGACCAAGATTTTGTGGAAAGTGATTTTTTTTTAGCAGAAGATTTAACAAGTAAAAAGAATTATACAGTGATTATCAGACCACCATTTGCAGGAAGAACCATTTCCAGCATGAAATAAGATTTGCCTCCAAACTCAAAAACACAGAAGGAAGTAATAGAAGAGAAATTAAGTAAAAGTTTTCATTCAGGAACTATATCAAATTCTGGGGATAATTGAGAGAGGAATATTAACTGTCAAGATTTTCCTAAACTGCAGTTGCTGACTATTCTTATTTTAAGTTTCAAAGCTAAGTCAACGAAACAATTAAGCCATACCCATGGTGGTTACTTTTAGCTTGTTAAATTGCACACTGAATAAAGACCTGAAATCTTATGAAATGCAAATAAAGTATTATTTTGCAAATGTATCTTTATAATGACATTGATACTCCATATTCATTTTGGTGGAATAGAGAGTAACCCATTAATTTCACAGAAAATGGCATGGCATAAGAAATCTGCCCAAGCAAAGATTCAGAGAGTTTTAACAAAATGATTTTTGTCATTGCTTTTAGATGTTATGATCAATTTTTCCTAAAATCTGGAATTAGTTGGAAATAAAATTTATAGAGTTGTAACATTTTTACCAAAAATTCTGTGATTATGGGAGAACTTTTAAAGCATTAAAGGTATAACTTTGAACTAGAAATCAGAATTCAACTGCCAATGAAAATCAGTTTCTGAATTTAATATAAAACTCATTCTGATGTTTATATAATGAAAGCAACTACTACTTTACCAGGTTTAGGGAAATTGCCTTGCATTCTCTCTGGTAAGAGAATAATCAGACAGTTTAGGGGCGTTTGCATATAATTTTCTGAAGACAGTAATGTCAAGTAGAAGTTGGACTTGAATCCTGCAACATCAGTTTTTTAAACCTACTGCTCTAATTTTACCAGCATCTTTAAATAATAATAGATGTTCACTAATTATTGCTATATAAGAGTAGGTGTGCTACCTAGCATTTTTAAACTGCTGCTTCAATGAATTTTTTATATTTTTAAATAAATTATAGTTGATTTAAAGTGTATTAGTTTCAGGTGTGCAGCATAGTGATTGAGTATTCTTACAGATTATATTCCATTAGAAGTTATTACAAGAAAATGGATATAATACCCTGTGCTATGTAATATGTCCTTGTTGTCTATTTTATACATAGTGGTATGTATCTCTTAATCCTATACCCGACCTTGTCCCTCCCTGCTTCCCTCTCCTCTCTGGTAGCCACTGGTTTGGTTTCTGTATCCATGAGTCTGTCTCTGTATTGCTAAATACCCTTGTTTATATTACTTTTTAGATTGATGTATAAATGGTAACATACAGTATTTGTCTTTCTCTGACTTACTTCACTAAGTATAATACTCTTAGGTCCATCCGCACTGCTGCAAATGACAGTATTTCATTCTTCTTTATGACTGCATGTGTATTGAGAGACGAATATTAACTGTCAAGATTCGCTAAACTGCAATTGCTGACTATTCTTATTTTACATTTCAAAGCTGAGTCAACGAAACAAGCCATATACATGGTGCTTACTTTCATGGTTACGATATTCAAAATGGAAGATCACACATACATAAAGACTACAAACACGTACACACGTATATACACTATATTTCTTTATGTGTGTGTGTCTGTTGACGGACACCTAGGTTGCTTCCATATCTTGGCTATTATAAACAGTGCTCCTTTGAACACTGGGGTACATGTATCTTTCTGAATTAGTGTTTTTGTTTTTTTTTTCTGGATATATACCAAGGAGTGATATTGCTGGATCATGTTGTAGTTCTATTTTTAGTTTTTTAAGGAACCTCCATACTGTTCTCCATAGTGTCTATATCAATTTATATTCCCACCTATAGTGCAAGAAGGTTCCCTTTTCTCCACACCCTCTCTAACATTTGTTATTTGTAGATTTTTTGATGATGGTCATTCTGACTGATGTGAAGTGATATCTCAATGAATCAGTCATTTTGATTTATATTTCTCTACCCCATGGACTATAGCCCACCAGGCTCCTCTGTCCATGGAATTCTCTAGGCAAGAATACAGGAGTGGGTAGCCATTCACTTCTCCAGGGGATCTTCCTGACCCAGGGATCGAACTCGCTCCCCTCATTGCAGGCAAATTCTTTGCCTTCTGAGCCACCAGGGAAGCCCCAGTGACTAGTGATACAGAGCATCTTTTCCTGTGCCTGTTGGCCATCTGTATATCTTCTTTGGAAAAATGTCTATGAAGGTCTTCTGCCCATTTGATAGGGTTGTTTGGGGTTTTTTGAAATTGAATTGTATGAACTGTTTATATGTTCTGGATATTAAACCCTTATCAGTCATATCGTTCACAAATATTTTATTCTATTCAGTAGGTTGTCTTTATTTTTTGTAGATGGTTTACACTGCTGTGCAAAACTTTAAAGTTTAATTAGGCTGTTTATTTTCACTTTTATTTCTTTTGCCTTAAGAAACAGATACAAAGATGCAAAGCAACCTACAGATTTAATGCATTCCCTATCAAAATACCTATGACATTTTTCACAGAACTAGAAAAAATTCTGTGGAACAACAAAAAATTTTACAGAACCACAAAATATCCCAAATTGCCAAAGCAACCTTGGGAAAAAAAGAATAAAGCTGGAGGTATCACCCCCTCAAACTTCAAACTATACTATAAAACTACAGTAATCAAAACAGCCATGGTACAAGTGCAAAAACAGACACACAGATCAATGGAGCAGAATAAAGACCCAGCAATAAATCCATGGTCAATTAATCTATGACAAAGAGGGCAAGAACATACGATGGAGAGAAGAAAATCTCTTCAATAAGTGGTGCTGGGAAAACTGGACAGGTACTTGTAAAACAAGATTAGAATACACCGTCATGCCCTCAAACTATATACAAAAATAAACTCAAAATGGATTAAAGACTTCAATGTAAAATCTGAAACCATAAAACTCCTAGAAGAGAACATGGGCACAACATTCTTTGGCACTGAAATGTTTATTTTAAAACATGTTGACTCTGTGCATGACATTAGGAATAAAAAGCCAAGTGTTCATCAATACATGAATGGATAAAATCTTTAAGAATTTTCATAGTATTAAACCAGGAAAATGAAGAGAATTCCCGCTGTGACAACATGGATAAAGTTCATAGGCAGTGATGAACAAAGGAAAGGACACAGAGCACCCGCCATACAAGTCCACTCATTACTGTTGCTCAGTTGCTGCAGACTCTGCAGCCCCATGGACTGCAGCACGCCAGGCTTCCCTGTGCTGCTCTGTTTCCTGGAGTTTGCCCAAACTCATATGCACTGGATCAGTGATGCCATCCAACCATCTCTTCCTCTGTCGCCCCCTGCTACTCCTGCCCTCAATTTTCCCCAGCATCAGAGTCCTTTCCAGTGAGTTGGCTCTTCACATCAGGTGGCCAAAGTATTAGAGCTTCATCTTCAGCATTAGTCCTCCAGTGAATATTCAGGGTTGAAGTGAAGTGTTAGTTGCTCGGTCATGTCTAACTCTTTGTGACCCCATGGACTGTAGCCCTTGGGCTCCTCTGTCCATGGAATTCTCCAGGCAAGAATCCTGGAGTGCATAGCCATTCCCTCTTCTAGGGGATCTTACCCCTCTGTGCCCCCTGACCCCGCACCCAGGGATTGAACCTGGGTCTCCTGCATTGCAGCCCAATTCTTTGCTGTCTGAGCCACAAGGGAAGCCCAAGTCCACTTTATATAAAGTCCAAAAATAGGAAAAACTTAATTGTTTTAATTTAGGGATTTATGCATGAGTGATTGGAGAATCCCATGGACCAAGGAGCCTGGCAGGCTACAGTCCATGGGGTCGCAAAGAGTTGGACATGACTGAAGCGACTTAGCATGCACGCATGCATGAATGGTAAAACTAACAAGAAAAGAAAGGGAAAAGTTAGGTTAGAGGCTACCTCTAAGAGGGAGACGGAGTTATTATGAGGATGGGCAGATGAGGTGCTTCTGGCATGCTGGTGGTTCTTTCTTGACAAGGATAGTAATATAAGGGGTTGCTTTATAATTAGTTTTAAACTGTACATATGAAATTTATATATATATTATAAATCTCAGAATTAAAAAAAAGTAGCCCTTAAGTGGCTACCCAGCCATATTATCTTCAGTTCTTAATTCTACCAAAAAATACTTTTGTACAACTTTAAGTTGCATTATTGAATATTAACAGTGCATCAGGCGCTCTGCTTTTTGTTAATGTCTGCTGCTACTGCTGCTGCTAAGTCGTGTCAGTCGTGTCCAACTCTGTGCGACCCCATAGATGGCAGCCCACCAGGCTCCTCTGTCCCTGGGATTCTCCAGGCAAGACACTGGAGTGGGTTGCCATTTCCTTGTCCAGTTGTTAATGTCTACTTTCATTTAAAGGAGATCTAGGAATTAGACAAATGGATTTTAAGTGCTGTATCTGTTTGTTAATTAGAGCACATGCTAATATTAAGAAACTGGTCTACTTAAAGTAATAAGGATAATCCAGTATTTAAATACATTACTGACTTCCCTAGTGGTGCAGTGGTTAAGAGTCCACCTGCCAATGCCAGCCAAAATGAATAAAATTATTTAAAAATACATATATCCTTTCTTTTCTTCTGCTGTTCACATAAATAGCCTTTTCTCTAGTCAGCCCAAGCCATGGAGTCACCAATCCTTTGAGAGTGGGAAGGATTAGGGATATTATACAAGGAATACAAAGCAGGGGAAGAGTTGATATTTAGCTTCTAACATTCACAACAGGATCTGGGAAGACAAAAAAAAGTTGTGATTCAAAATAAAGCAAAACAAGGCTTCCCTGGTGGCTCAGTGGTTAAGAATCTGCCTGCTAATGCAGGAGACGTGGCTTTAATCCCTGGTCCGGGAAGATCCCACAAGCTTCGGGGAAGCTAGGCCCGTGCACCACAACTACTGAGCCTGTGCTCTGGAGCCCATGAACTACAACTCCCGAGCCTGCACGCAGCAACTGCTGAAGCCTGCATGCTTAGAGCCCCCGCTCTGCAACAATCTGCCTGCCAATGCAGGAGACGCGGCTTCAATCCCTGGTCTGGGAAGATCCCACATGCTCTGGAACAAATAAGCCCACGTGCCACAACTACCGAGCCTGTGCTCTGGAGCCCAGGAACCACGACTACTGAGCCTAAGCCCCACAACCTACTGAAGCCCACATGCTCTAGAGCCTGTGCTCTGCAACCAGAGAAGCCACCACAAGGAGAAGCCTTCATGCCGCAACTAGAGAAAAACCCACGCAGCAACAAAGACCCAGCACAGCCAAAAATAAATAAAAAATTATTCAAAATAAAGCAAAACAGACTTTCCTCAAGTTAAAGACTAACCAATTTATAAAACAACAATTATATAAAATTTATTTCATTCTTTTAAATTCACTGTGTTAAGCTTAACAAAAGTGATTTTTGTGGTTATAACTTTTTAAGAAGCCCTGGGTTTTAACTGTGCATCTCATGGAAGTGACGGTCCAGTGAGAGAACGTAGGAGAAGGTCTGGCTGTCGATGGATTAACTAACATTCCATGGGGCTGGGGGAGGGTGAGTCTGCATGAAGAGGGAACCCGTGCTGTAGCTGTTTTGAATACTGGCCCCACATTCTGTCTTTCATCCATTTATCTTTCCTTTGGGAGCATCTCTTCACTTGACAGTGTACTGAATTCCCGATTCTGCACTGCCAGACAAACAGGAATGAAAGCTTCCCTAAGCCCACCAGGCTCCCTGGGCACCAGAGGAGCCAGGCCTCCAGCTGGAGAGGAAATCCCCACACTATCTAATGCGGGTGAAAGGGGAATGGATGGAGGCATGGGGATGTCCAGAGGGACAAGTGAGCAGATGAGCCAAGAGATCGATCTCCCAGACAGAAGACCCAGGCTCTGCCTGGGACTGCACTTCCAAGCAGAAAGAGTTTGGGTGATCTGATAATGGCTGTGGGGTGGAGAAGTTTGGTGGACCCTGATGGGAGATTAAGGATTTCAGGAAAGCTGCCCAAATGCCCTTTCCTCGTCTGCAATGTCTTATTTTAAGCCCTAGCTCAGAGCTTCTCTGGTCAGCACCCTCAGCTCTCCCAGGCAGTTGTTTCCTGATTCTCTGGCTTCTTCCTCTGTAAAGGCATTGGGCACCACACCAGTACTTTTATCTGTTTAAACATCTGTCTGTTTAAACATCTGAAATCCTTAAGGGTGGAAACTTTGTCATAACATCTATGTTTCCTAAGGTCCTAAGCACTATGTTGGCACCTAAGAATTTAAAGTTATGTGAGCAAATAAATGAGTGGTGTCACTTGCATGATTTCATTTGATAAAGCTGTCTCCGCATGAATTTAGAAGGAAAACTAGCTCTTACTTTTCCTGTTCTCTTTGGCCATTGATTCAATATGATTATTTAAAAAAAAAAAAAACAGAACTTTTCATTCTATTAAAATATAGACACAAAAAGCCTTGTAAAACTAATGTATAGTTAGAGTTATTGTTAAGGTTATTATAAGGCAAATACCCTTTTAAACACCATTCAGGCCAAGAAAAAGAACTTTGCCAGCCTTCCCCAGAGTCTCTTGTCAAGTCCCTCTCCCCCTCCAAAAGCATGTACTTAATGTTTTATGTAACTCACATAGTTTTACCATCCAAGTATGCCTCCCTAGGCACTATAGTTCAATCTCTCTCATTTTACCAGACTTGTGATGCCTTTTAAATCTCTCTTTATCCACAGGTTTCCTCTCTGTCCCTTTCTTTTCCTTGCACTGTATCTGTTCCTGAACCTGAGCTAGTTCACCTTTAGGATTTCTCCCAGGCTGGAATCTGCCAATTGCATACACACGGTGCAGTTCAGCAGGTTTCTCTTGTTCCCTGTCCTGTCAGTTCTGTGTGAATGCTTGTGTTGAAGATGCATATTGCTTCACTTTGATTGATACGTGAGGGAGGGAATGACTTGAGCATGATGAAGCTCACCCCTGCTTAATGTGCCGTTCTCTCCGGGAGAACCACCAGGTAACAATGGCCTTCACTGAACTGAGCCTGCTGCCCAGGAGCACAGACACCTCAGACGTGACCAACCACCTTGGTCACCACATGTGAGTCGCGTCCACCCACATCTGGAGTTACAGTCTCCCTCCGACTGCAGAGAATGCTCCTGCCGCTACCTCCAGATCACTCACAAGATGCAGCTCTTCCCACACCGCCTCCACAGACATCAAGGGCTTTTCAGGGTAAAGTGCCTTATTTATTATCACACTGATGTGTTTCTTGACCACATAAAACATACAAAACTATGTTACTGTTTTTATTGCGAACTTATTTTTTAATATGTCACCGAGGAATTTTTTTTTTTACCTCAGTTATGGCATCAGTCAGCCCTGTGGTTTTTACTGTGTGGTTTGACAAAGCACAGAGATCTTTGAAGAACATATTACTAGCAGAACTGGTTGCATTTCTCACAAACTGGATGCTGGGTCCAAAAGCTTCATCGGGCTCATGTTCTATGCCTTTGGTAGTGTGTTCTCTCAGCAGAAGGCCCAACTGTCTGACTGTCCCTGTTCTTGTGAAGGCAGTAGATTCTGATGCAGCAAATGCCCACATCCATTACTTCACTGGGGGCAGCAAAGTGGTGACATTCTAATTTCCTTTTCACTGTTAATTGGAATTCTTTTATAACAAGATGTTTCCCCTTATCTATGATTTAGTATAGTTCCTATAGGAGAGGCAAGAGAAATGCTTGATTTTTACCTATATTTATCATTTTCAAGACAATGAATTCATTTCCTATCATTTCCCCGAAGGTAAACAAGTAGGATTTATTTTACAATATCATTATGAACTCATGGATTTAAAATCTTTGTTGGGTTTCAGTTAGCTGAAATTACCACTCAAATTACTCCATCTTTGACCAGTGAGAGACTTCAAATTGACTCCTGAGCCCTTTGCCATGACCCCAGTAAAGTTTTAATAGTGCTCTTGGCTAAGTCATGACAGCATGACTGAACATGAGCTTCCATGCTCATTTTGAAATTTCCTGTCTCAAAACTGGAATCTGCCATGTTTTCCAGAGACCCTGGTTTATTTAAGCATGAAATGACATTTTAAAACAACAATCTAAATTCCAGGAGAATGTATCACTACGGGGCTGGTCACTGTAGATAAATTCCATGGCCAGAACTAAGATATAGATACAATACTTCTTGAGTGTAACAGGATATTTCCAATTCATATTCAGGACTACGGAATATTTTACTTATTAACCTCTATTATATTTCATCTGTATTTCCTTTCTTCCACAATGAAGATTCTAACTCTGAAGGACAGGAAATTATAAAATTAGAATATCTCATTTATCTTACTTGTTTTTTCCTACATTGTATATACCACAATCTCAGTATAATACAACTATCACCAGTAAAATTTAACTGAAAGTAGTTTAAAATTTTGTGTATATTCTCCCCATTTCTTTCATTTTTAAAAAATTGTTAGACTAAGCATATAGTCATTATATATCATACTCTCACCCTTTTATTCCTCATTAAATTTTAGTTTTATAAGTAATTATGTGATTAATGCTCACCACCAATTCTTCTGTCAGGATCCCTCTTGTAATCTGGCTGAATGAAACTCATTCTGCAGTCATTGATTCCTCAGGAACGACCCATGACAACACTATTCCCTGAAGTTTTACATACTGATAACTCTGTGTGCCCTTTAAAATTCACATTCAGTTTGACTGGATATAAAGTCCCCAGGTCACATTTCATTTTAATTGAGCATCATAAATATATTACTCAGTTTTCTTCTGGCATAAGAATATGATGATAATGTACTTTTCTTTCCCTTATGAATCACTTACTGTTTTTGTCTAACTGCCCAAAGATTCTTTTTTCTTTTTCTTTAATATCTAATAATATTAGTAAAATATGCCTGGTGTTGGTTGTTCTGGTTCAGTATTGTCAGGTAGCTGTCTGTTCTTTCCGTAAGTAGTTTCAGGTTTTTAAAAAGATATTTTTACTTGAGGTATGAATATGCAGTAAAATGCGTATATTTTAGATGTTCGGTTTGATGCATTTTGACAGTTGGGTGTAGTTGTGTCACCACCACCCAAACAAAATACAGACTATCAGATCCTTTTTTATTTCATGAAAGCTTCTTAAAATTATGATTTTTAGTATCTGTTCCATTCCCTTCTATTGGTTTAATTCCTTAAGGATACTTATCATCTGTATGCTGGATCTTCGTTCTGTATCACTTTGTTGTAAATCCTTTTCATCTGTATTCATCTCGTTTTGGTTTAAAAAATGTTTTTCTCCTTCTGCCTTTTGCTTCTTTTAATACACATATCAGCTGTTTTTATTTGACCTTGTGTTCCTTATAATTTGTTCATTTCTGGAATTTTCTTTTATTGTTAATTCTTTTATTCAGTTCTGTAAACAGCCTCGTATCTGAGGTTTTCTAATTCTGATTTACGAGTTCTTTCCTGTCGTATCATTTTCTTTATGTCTTTTATAGCTTATTTTGAAATCAGTTTGACCTGTGAGCTTTATTTCTATGGTGCTTTCATTATCCGTAGTTATATGACTATGCATCTTTTTTTTTTTCCAAGAAAATTTCTGCTGCTTTCTAATGCAACTTTATTTTTATGTAGAATTAGTCTCCCTCAGTGTTTAGAAGGAGGTGTGGCTTTAGAAGGAAGGTAGTTTCCCGACTTCACAAACTCCCTCTAGTGCTGTTTTCGTGTGTTGGTCATCTGTGTGGCAGCTTGGTTTCTGGGATTCCTAGCTCTGTTCCCTTTCCCTCTTCATCACTGTTACCCCAATACCTGCTTAATTTTGATTCCATTCCCAGCACTTCTTCTCAGTGTGGGCCTGTCCTGGAACAGAGGACTTTCAGATCAGTTTTGAGAGTTCACAAAAGTTTGACTGCTCTGGCCTCAAGCCTTATGAGGGGTCCCATGCACTACCCTGCTCTTGCATATTGTGGGGTTTTATATCCTCAGCTCTGACAAAAATGTCCTGCTTTCACTCACATCCATGCTAATACCATGCGGATTGTGTGACTGTTGGTAGTTTGACCTCACCTGTTTATATTTGAAATTCGTGTAGATACCTTGCATGTAGTTTTGTTGTGTTATCCATGGGTCTTTAGTTTTCCCATCTAGTTTTTTGTCTATTTTTAGGTTGGGATTTCAAAAAATTAAAAAACTATGCCACTACCACTACCATCTTCCCAGGATCCCCAATGACAATCTTAGTAGGATGGTTATCAGGTACCAATTCTAAGTATGAGCATAGCAAAGTACAAGCCTTAAAAATATAAATTCCCTTCTATCCTTACAATCCTAATTTTAGAAACTTATTCTAAAGAAATAATACAACGAGGCAAGTGAAAGAAAGTACAAAGCTGTTCTGAACTGGACTGGGGGGCCTCCCCACCCACCCCATTTCTAACTCCCACTTCTGGCATGTGTCCTTGTAGTGTATCACTCCAAACGCTCTCTTATTTCAGATCGTGAAATTGTCCAGTCCTGTTAAATTTGAATAATCAATTAAAATATGACTGACAAAATTTAGAGACACATACCTTCAAATGTTGGTCCGTAAATTGACTCTCCATTATCTCCTTTCCCAGCAACTATATCTGAGAAATAGCAGTAAATAAACATTAAAATTCTGAAACTAAAAAAGAGATAATGGCAGGGGAAAATGCTTTAAATTATGATTCCATTTATAACAATAACTAGAGCAAGTGACCTAATTGTTCAGTGTCTATACCATGAAAATACTTCTATAATGATTTCACTTGTATTTTGTAAGTACTTTAACATTCCTGATCCCTTTTTTTTCCCCTCATAACTCCCAAGCAGGCTAAATTTAATGTAAAGCCTTTGAAATGATGAAGTATTAAATTATAATTGTGGCCAGAATTTAAATTAAGTGTGTTTATATAGGTTCGACTTATTTCACAAGTTATTCCATGGTTGATCTTACTTTTCAGATAAAAAATGGAAAGATTTAGCTGAGGATGACACAGGAACAGTGAGGTCTTTTTAACACAAGAATGAAAATAGATGCTCCAAAAAGAATTAATGTTCAAATTTTTATTCTTTGGAACTCTGTAGTGATAACTCATTTATCCGGTGTTTTAGAACTGAAGTTCCTTTGCAATATGAAGATTTTTAAATGGTATTTATAGAACCTGTTTCACATTATATGCATTATATGCATATTTTGGCTTAGGCAGTGATCCTACTATAAAACTCCTCTCTGCACAGCTACAACAGAAGCAAGGCTAACTGTAGTGAAACTAGAGTCTCCGAGGTCTGTGCTCTCCCCTCAGCCCCTTTCCTTCTTTCAGCCCTTTAGACGGCCTCCTCGAATAATGTGCAATAAATAAATGCTGAAGAACTGGCCCATTTAAACTCAGTATGAGTGCTTTATCATAAAAGTATCATAAAAGAAATCTGATGCAACAGCAAGCATGTGAAGAGAATTTATGCAGGAAAGGGGCATATAGAGTTTAAATTATACTACTCATAAAGCTGGTTCAAAAGTTAACTGATAAACCTTAAGTCTTCAACCTACTCTGCCAGATATATACTTCCTTCCTGCCACTCCCATCGCATTCACCACACAGCCCAAGGCTGTTCTCAGAAGCCTGCTGCAGTAGCCACAGGCTAAATCCGGGTTTGGAGAAGATGCATGTCCTCTAGCACCAATTCCTTCCTGTGCCAGTTTGCTTTGCTTGGTGAACCTGCCCAGGTGATTCCCCTGTCTGCTGACTTATGTAAATACCAGTGACACTCCCTTGCTTTCTCTCTCCAACACTTGTCACTACTCTTGCCCTTTGCTTCTGATCTCCCAGGTGAATATTTTATATTGACACCATGTCAGTCAGTATTTAATATTTTTTGTGACCATAACCCACCCCTTTGAATTCAGCTCTGGGATATCTTCTATACTTCTGACAACAGATTCAGCAATGCAGAACAGTGGTTAAAGGTAAACTCCAAAGTCAGATGATTTTTATTTTGATCTTGATGTTGGTTACCTTTCCCAACACTGTTTCCTCATCTGCTATAGACAGAGATGATGGGAAATGCCTCCCAGGTAGTTCTGAGTGTGAAGTGCAGTCATGTAGGGAGAGCACTACACATGGACATCACCAGACGGTCAACACCGAAATCAGATTGATTATATTCTTTGCAGCCAAAGATGGAGAAGCTCTATACAGTCAGCAAAAACAAGACTGGGAGCTGACTGTGGCCCAGATCATGAGCTTCTTATTGCCAAATTCAGACTTAAATTGAAGAAAGTAGGGAAAACCACTAGACCATTCAGGTGACCTAAATCAAATTGTTTATGATTATACACTGGAAGTGAGAAATACATTTAAAGGACCAGATCTGATAGACAGAGTGCCTGATGAACTATGGATGGAGGTTTATGACATTGTACAGGAGACAGGGATCAAGACCATCCCCATGGAAGAGAAATGCAAAAAAGCAAAATGGCTGTCTGGGGAGGCCTTACAAATAGCTGTGAAAAGAAGAGAAGCCAAAAGCAAAGGAGAAAAGGAAAGATATAAGCATCTGAATGCAGAGTTCCAAAGAATAGCAAGGAGAGATAAGAAAGCCTTCCTCAGCGATCAATGCAAAGAAATAGAGGAAAACAACAGAATGGGAGAGACTAGAGATCTCTTCAAGAAAATTATAGATACCAAGGGAACATTTCATGCAAAGATGGGCTCGATAAATGACAGAAATGGTATGGACCTAACAGAAGCAGAAGATGTTAAGAAGAGGTGGTAAGAATACACAGAAGAACTGTACAAAAAAGATCTTCACTACCCAGATAATCACGATGGTGTAATCACTGACCTAGAGCCAGACATCCTGGAATGTGAAGTCAAGTGGGCCTTAGAAAGCATCACTATGAACAAAGCTAGTGGAGGTGATGGAATTCCAGTGGAGCTATTTCAAATCCTGAAAGATGATGCTGTGAAAGTGCTGCAACTCAATATGCCAGCAAATTTGGAAAACTCAGCAGTGGCCACAGGACTGGAAAAGGTCAGTTTTCCTTCCAATCCCAAAGAAAGGCAATGCCAAAGAATGTTCAAACTAGCACACAATTGCAGTCATCTCACACGCTAGTAAAGTAATGCTCAAAATTCTCCAAGCCAGGCTTCAGCAATACGTGAACCATGAACTTCCAGATGTTCAAGCTGGTTTTAGAAAAGGCAGAGGAACCAGAGATCAAATTGCCAACATTCGGTGGATCATGGAAAAAGCAAGAGAGTTCCAGAAAAACATCTATTTCTGTTTTATTGACTATGCCAAAGCCTTTGACTGTGTGGATCACAACAAACTGTGGAAAATTCTGAAAGAGATGGGAATACCAGACC